>NC_041392.1:55478753-55509628 GCF_002162155.2 Triticum dicoccoides | reverse complement strand
GCCGCCCAGCCGGAGACTCTTCCCCGACTACGTCGTCCACCGCAACAGCTCGTCGTCCCTCATCCACCGCAACAGCTCGTCGTCCCTCAATCCCCACATCACCGTCTTGACCTGCCCCACCGGAACTGCAGCACCCTCACCAATTCCTCCGATGAAGCCGAGGCCAACTCAGCGCCACCAAGGAGGTACTGCACTCACCGCTGCATTTTATCTTTTATTCGATCTCATGGGGTTGCCGGTGCTCGATACCGAGCAGACATGGTGTGTCTCCATCGACGGCACCGTCGCCGGCCACAACATCCACGGCGTCTCTCCCCATGTCGTTGCTTCCTCGGCGGCGACTTCCACAACAGCACTAGCTGCTCCGGCTCTCGCTCGCACTGTGGCTCTATTCTTGCTGTCGGTCGCGTTGCTGCACTGCTCCTGCTTTCGTTCGTGTTGCTGCTCTGCTCTTGCTCTCGCTTGCGCTGCTGCTGCTGCACGACCTCCGGCAGCTACAGGAGTTGCTGCTTTAGCACTCGCTCGCGGTGCTACTGCACAACTTGCTCTCTGCTAGTGCGTTCCCTGCTCGAGCGTCTGCTGATTTAGATCACTGCTTCTCTGCTACTAGTGCTCGAACGCCCTAAACATCTATTGCAATGCTCTGTTACTAGTTCAATCAGTTTCGACAGTAAAATTCAGTTTCGACTGTGAAGTTCATTTTCTTCACTTAAGTTCAGAGTGAACAGTACTTATAGCATCTGTCGGAGCGGCCGTGGCACAGCTGATGCGTTTTACATCTAGCACTTTTTGGTGATGTATTTTACATCATCTATTGCAGATGATATTAGGGTCCCACTTCAGATTAACGTTGTCTGTCTTGTCATGCTTCAGCCTCGTCGTCGTACACCTTAGCGGAGCTGCTCCAACGATGGAACCGTCCATCACACCGGAGCAGTACCCTCAGCGCCATTTCCAGAGGCCTCGGATCTTCTTCCCCGCCTCCGACAGTCACACCAGCATCATCACCATCCTCCACGTCCAACCCAATGATGCTGAGGTCCACAAGGCTATGCCAAAGAGGTTGTACACTCATCGCATCACTTTGTTTCTCCATTCCTCTGTTCTTCCAATTCATGTCAGCCAAACACCCGGGTTGACTGAAATCCTATGTTTCCAAATGCTCTATTTTGCACGTGCATTCCTATCCTATTCCTGTGTTTTTCCTGTCCCTGCGTTTATAGAATCCTCCAATTCTAAGGAGCCCTTACAGATTTACTTCATTTTCAGATAGGCATCAAAGAAAACTTTGTGTGTTATGTCATGCTTCTGCCGTGCCGTCATCCACCCCACCTGAGGTGCACCATTGACAGAAGTGTTCACTGCAGCAGATATCCCCCCTACAGACTTCCTTTCGCCGCCTCATATCATCTTCCCTGTTGCCGGCAGCCATGCCAACTGCATTACCATCATCGATTGAGCAGATGAACCTGAGGACTACACAGTTCCGGAAGAGAGGTCGCAGTCTTTCGTGTTTGCTTATGTTATACATCGGTTATTATTACCTGCTACTTTATCGTTCAATCTTGAGTTTTGAATTGCCCATGGGTCTCATATCGAGCCAGCAACGAATAGTATCTGTCTACTATCTGGTTCATCTAGGGTCTTCTATGTGGTTCATGTTGGGTGGGCAACAAACAATAGATGATCCATTGTCTATCTTTTTAAACTGAAGCTATAATTTACCTGCTATCATTAGTTTTGGATCCATCCACTCATTTGCTACCATCAGTCTTGATTTTTGCATGCACCCCTTAGGCCTTACAAAATCAAACTATTTTTTTATTATGCATGTCAGATATTGTACACAATCGTACTGAACATGTAGAGAAAAAGAGAAGACCGTTGCGTGCGAATATAATGCCATGCAGACGACGCTCCATGGTGGGTGAAGTGCCCCCCCTCCTGCATTTCCAGATTGTATTCCAGAGGAAGATAACTGTTCAGATGGAGATTCAGAAAGAGCCGACCACGCCTGTTTACCACCTGAGGTGTTTGCTCTAACCTGGCATGCTGATGTTGGTCATATCATGCATATGGCGCCTTGCATTGCTTACATTATACATCTTATATGTCATCAGCTTAGTTTAGATTTGCTTTGTGTGAATGCCACCTGTTTGGTTTCTATATCATACTCCCACCATTCCTAAATATTTATCTTTTTAGAGATTTCAACAAGTGACTACATACGGAACAAAATGAGTGAATCTACACTCTAAAATATGTCTATATACATCCGTATGTGGTAGTCCATTTGAAATCTCTAAAAAGACAAATATTTAGGAACGGAGGGAGTATATGGGAATTATGCAATGCCATCTTATTTAGCCAAGCATCATATACGTGAATCATGCAATGTCATCCTGTTTAGCCAGTCATCGTATATGTGAATTGTATCGTGCCATATTTTTTCCATAATGTATTCCATTTGTCAACAATGTTTATACATTCATCTACTCTTCTTGTGCATCAGCCATTTGAGTCGGTCATGGGAAAATCTGGAATGAAAACAAAGTCTTCTGAGCAGTCAGTGCTACCTGTCGATGCAGATTTCTTGATGGTTACAGATAGCTCCTCGGAGGAGGATTCAGAGAGAGATGACCAGTCATATCCCCCCCCCCCCCGAGGTGCATGCTCTAACTTGGCTGGGTTATATTGCTCATATCATGCATATGGTGTCTTGCATTGCCATGCCATCTGCTTAGATTAGACATGCTTTGTGTGAATGCCTCATGTTTACTTTCTATATCAGATATGTGAATTATGCAATGCCATGTTTTTCAGCCAGTTATCATATATGTGAATTATGCACTGCCATGGAGCTAGGCATCATATATGTGAATTATCTCATGCCATCTTTTTTTTCATTACGTATTCCATTTGTCGACAATCTGTGTATATTGAACTACTCTTCATGTGTATCAGCCATTTGAGCCAGTTATGGAAAAATCTGGAGTGAAAACAAGGTCTTCAGAGCAGGCAATGGTACCTGTTGAAGCATATATCTCGATGGTTACAGGGAGCTCCTCAGAGGAGGATTCAGAGACAGATGATCAGTCCTATATCCCACCTGAGGTGTATGCTCTAAGTTGCAATGTTTATATTTCTCATATGATGCATATGGTGTCTTGAATTGCTTAGTTTAGACATCATATGCACAATATTGAATTCTATCTGCTTAGTTTAGAGATCATACATGCGAGTGCCAGCTGCTTAGTATATGAATCAATTATGTCAATTATATCATGCCATCATGTATACTTAGACAACATGTATGTGAATTATTCCATTCCAACCTATTTTATAAAGACATCATATAGTTTTGTCATGTCATCATGTTTAGGTACTCATCATATGTTGAATTATGCCATTATATCCTGTTAAGTTATCCATCATATATCTGAAACTGTGTCATCTATCCTGTTTAGTTAGGCATCATATATGTAAAATTGTGTCATGTTGTCCTATTTGGTTAGACAACATATATGTGAATTACCACATCTGTCTATCATACAATGTCTGTACGTTCAATTTCTTTTCTTGTTTATCAGTCATTTGAATTGGAGGGGGTGATGGCAGTATCTAAGTAAGCAAAAACCCATTCTTCACAAAAGACAGTGCTACCCATTGATGCAGATAGAACCATGGTTGTACTGGCCCACAAACTAGCCCCACCACACATAATCGAGACTCTTCCAGATTGCACACTTACACCGTTGGGCAGAGAACTAGCTACAACCCATCTAACCGCAACCCCAATAGATAGTAACCCACTTATAGTTGACAAAGCACCATGTCCACCACAGAGTACCCCCACACGAGCAGTTTGTAAAGCTACTGCAGTGCCCAAAGCACGAAGACCACCATAGCTAACCCAAACTCCATGTTTAAAGCAGAAGAGCAACTGTTCTCAGGTCAGATTCCGTAGCTATGGTCCATACTCCTTTGCTGTTGCATCACTGTATTTACTCATACCAACTACTTTCGAATTTGAAGGATCCAATTGAAACTCCAATGGCGCAATAGGTATGTTTTAAACCTATTTCTTTAACTGGATTGTTGTTCTAACTTCTTGCTCTATGTTGATTTCAGTTTAAGTTGTATAAACAGTTATGTTCTCATGTGATGCACATTACAAGTGCTGCCAATGCTGTGTAGTTTCTCACACTTATATTCTGTCTATGCTGCTGTGTCTTAAAAATATATGAGTTGAACTGTGTCTCTATCTTGATTAGGGAACATAAACTAGAATGTTATGGACAATACAGTGACCATAGTACATAGATATATGTTTGTTTCATGCTGTTATCCTATCCACCTTACTACTGAACCGGTTTACCAAAATGAGTTTCGTATACTACAAGCTAAACCTGTGATGTGTCTGCTTGTTTCTCTTGTAGTATGCAAACAGAATATTGGAGAAGAGCACCCCACTATGCAATGGTAGAGAAAGTAATGCAGATAAGGTTCAAGATAGGGAGACAACCCTGTTGGTCTCCAAGAAAGGTGATAAAACCGATCTTGTAGACAGTGAGAAAACCCCCACAGTCCTGCGTTGATGTAGTGTTCGAGTTACTGGCCAGTACCACTGGCACAAGCTCTTCGAACTCGCTGCCTGAATCACATCGGCTTCTTCAGTCTCAGCTACAAGGTAAAAGGCATCAGTCAGCTGTGCTGCGGCAAGAAGCCGAAGGACTGAGGAAGTCCCTGCAGAATTCAGATGCGTACTTTCTTGTGCAACAGCAAGCGCTGGAGGATTTAAGCGCCAAACAAGAGAAAGTTAATAAGTTTGCTAAGCATATTGCCAGCATTATGGGTACCCAGGATATTGTTTCTTGAACTCTTCTGAAGTGGTTTCAGTTCTGGACTTGTTTTCCTGCGGCATTTATATGCTGCTTTGTTCCCTATATTTGCACTGGTGGTGAACTTTGATGCCCAGTGCATGTAATATGGGTAATAGCCATGATAGCCTAGCATAAGTTGCTTGCTTATTTATTTCCTTATTGTCTTGTTTATTTGTTTGCTTGTAGTCAGTGCAGTTCTTTTTCCCCGGTTTGCTAGTGGCTGCAATAACCTATTTTTTTAAAACTAGGCCACAATAACCATGGGCTAATATTTACTGTAGTGACACTGGGCCTCCTACGGGTCGTAGAAACAGTGGGCCTTCTATGGGCCGTAGAAACAGTAGGCCTTCTACGGGCCGTAGAAACAATGGGCCTTCTAAGGGCCGTATCATCAATGGGCCTTATACGGGCCGTATGATCGATTGGCCAAACATGGGCCAATAACAGGCCGCATTATGGCTGTAAATGGGCTAGAGTTGGAATCGTCCGTTCATGGGCCGACCATAACGGGCCATCGTTAATAGGCCATATTTGATGATGCTATGAAAACGGCCCAACGTATTAACGAACCACAAACGGGCCGACTGTAACCACGGGCTAAATTTGGCCCACAAGCAGAAAATGATAGTAACGGGCCCTAAGTAAACGAATGCTGGAAATGGGCCCAAGAATAAATGGGCTCTGAGAAGGCCGAAAGATAACATGGGATGGAAACGGCCCAACGGAATAACGGGCCATTAATGGGTATAAAGTGATACACTGTTCATTACGGGCCAGTTTCACCATGGGCCGTTAATGGGTGTAAAGTGATACACTGTTCATTACGGGCCAGTTTCACCATGGGCCGTTAATAGGCCAAGAGTTACATAGGGCCTCATATGGGCCTGTTAGGGAACGTAGTAATTTCAAAAATTTCCTACGCACACGCAAGATCATGGTGATGCATAGCAACGAGGGGAGAGTGTGATCTACGTACCCTTGTAGATCGCAACGGAAGCGTTGGCACAACGTAGAGGAAGTAGTCGTACGTCTTCTTCTCGATCCGACCGATCCAAGCACCGTTACTCAGGCACCTCCGAGTTCTTAGCACACGTTCAGCTCGATGACGATCCTCGGGCTCCGATCCAGCAAAGCGT
This sequence comes from Triticum dicoccoides, assembly GCF_002162155.2. Taxonomy (NCBI): domain Eukaryota; kingdom Viridiplantae; phylum Streptophyta; class Magnoliopsida; order Poales; family Poaceae; genus Triticum; species Triticum dicoccoides. The sequence goes on along the minus strand of NC_041392.1, from coordinate 55,503,609 downwards.
CGAGGAAGAGTTCCGTCAGCACGACGGTGTGGTGACGATCTTGATGTACTACCGACGCAGGGCTTCGCCTAAGCACTGCAACAATATGACCGAGGTAGAATATGGTGGCAGGGGGCACCGCACACGACTAAGGAACGATCTCAATGATCAATTGTGTCAACTTGTGTGTTTAGAGGTGCCCCTGCCTCCGTATATAAAGGAGGAGAGGAGGGGAGGCTGGCCGGCCAAGGGGGGGAGGCGCAGGAGAGTCCTACTCCCTCTGGGAGTAGGATTCCCCCTCCAATCCTAGTCCAACTAGGATTCCTCGGAGGGGAAAAGAGGAGGAGGGGGCCGGCCACCTCTCCTAGTCCTAATAGGACTAGGGGAAGGGGGGGGCGCGCAGCCCATCTAGGGCAGCCCCTTCTCTTTTCCACTAAGGCCCACTATGGCCCAAATAGCTCCCGGGGGGTTCCGGTAACCCTCCCGGTATTCCGGTAAAATCCCGATTTCACCCGGAACACTTCCGATATCCAAATATAGGCTTCCAATATATCAATCTTTACGTCTCGACCATTTCGAGACTCCTCGTCATGTCCGTGATCACATCCGGGACTCCGAACGACCTTTGGTACATCAAAATGTATAAACTCATAATAACTGTCATCGTAACGTTAAGCGTGCGGACCCTACGGTTCGAGAACAATGTAGACATGACCGAGACACGTCTCCGGTCAATAACCAATAGCGGGACCTGGATGCCCATATTGGTTCCTACATATTCTACGAAGATCTTTATCGGTCAGACCGCATAACAACATACGTTGTTCCCTTTGTCATCGGTATGTTACTTGCCCGAGATTCGATCGTCAGTATCCAATACTTAGTTCAATCTCGTTACCGGCAAGTCTCTTTACTCGTTTCGTAATCCATCATCCCGCAACTAACTCATTAGTTGCCATGCTTGCAAGGCTTAAGTGATGTGCATTACCGAGAGGGCCCAGAGATACCTCTCCGACGATCGGAGTGACAAGTCCTAATCTCGAAATACGCCAACCCAACATCTACCATTGGAGACACCTGTAGTACTCCTTTATAATCACCCAGTTACGTTGTGACGTTTGGTAGTACCCAAAGTGTTCCTCCGGCAAACGGGAGTTGCATAATCTCATAGTCATAGGAACATGTATAAGTCATGGATAAAGCAATAGCAACATACTAAACGATCGGGTGCTAAGCTAATAGAATGGGTCATGTCAATCAGATCATTCAACTAATGATGTGACCTCGTTTAATCAAATAACAACTCTTTGTTCATGGTTAGGAAACATAACCATCTTTGATTAACGAGCTAGTCTAGTAGAGGCATACTAGTGACACTCTGTTTGTCTATGTATTCACACATGTATTATGTTTCCGGTTAATACAATTCTAGCATGAATAATAAACCTTTATCATGATATAAGGAAATAAATAATAACTTTATTATTGCCTCTAGGGCATATTTCCTTCAGTCTCCCACTTGCACTAGAGTCAATAATCTAGATTATACTGTAATGATCCTAACACCCATGGAGTCTTGGTGCTGATCATGTTTTGCTCGTGGAAGAGGCTTAGTCAACGGGTCTGCAACATTCAGATCCGTATGTATCTTGCAAATCTCTATGTCTCCCACCTGGACTAGATCCCGGATGGAGTTGAAGCGTCTCTTGATGTGTTTGGTCTTTTTGTGAAATCTGGATTCCTTTGCCAAGGCAATTGCACCAGTATTGTCACAAAAGATTTTCATTGGACCGATGCACTAGGTATGACACCTAGATCGGATATGAACTCCTTCATCCAGACTCCTTCGTTCGCTGCTTCCGAAGCAGCTATATACTCCGCTTCACATGTAGATCCCGCTACGACGCTTTGTTTAGAACTGCACCAACTGACAGCTCCACCGTTTAATGTAAACACGTATCCGGTTTGCAATTTAGAATCGTCCGGATCAGTGTCAAAGCTTGCATCAACGTAACCTCTTACGGTGAGCTCTTTGTCACCCCCATATATGAGAAACATATCCTTAGTCCTTTTCAGGTATTTCAGGATGTTCTTGACCGCTGTCCAGTGATCCACTCCTGGATTACTTTGGTACCTCCCTGCTAAACTTATAGCAAGGCATACATCAGGTCTGGTACACAACATTGCATACATGATAGAGCCTATGGCTGAAGCATAGGGAACATCTTTCATTTTCTCTCTATCTTCTGCAGTGGTCGGGCTTTGAGTTTTACTCAATCTCACACCTTGTAACACAGGCAAGAACCCTTTCTTTGCTTGATCCATTTTGAACTTCTTCAAAATCTTGTCAAGGTATGTGCTTTGTGAAAGTCCAATTAAGCGTCTTGATCTATCTCTATAGATTTTTATGCCTAATATGTAAGCAGCTTCACCGAGGTCTTTCATTGAAAAACTTTTATTCAAGTATCCCTTTATGCTATCCAGAAATTCTATATCATTTCCAATCAGTAATATGTCATCCACATATAATATTAGAAATGCTACAGAGCTCCCACTCACTTTCTTGTAAATACAGGCTTCTCCGAAAGTCTGTATAATACCAAATGCTTTGATCACACTATCAAAGCGTTTATTCCAACTCCGAGAGGCTTGCACCAGTCCATAAATGGATCGCTGGAGCTTGCACACTTTGTTAGCTCCCTTTGGATTGACAAAACCTTCCGGTTGCATCATATACAACTCTTCTTCCAGAAATCCATTCAGGAATGCAGTTTTGACATCCATCTGCCAAATTTCATAATCATAAAATGCGGCAACTGCTAACATGATTCGGACAGACTTAAGCATCGCTACGGGTGAGAAAGTCTCATCGTAGTCAATCCCTTGAACTTGTCGAAAACCTTTTGCGACAAGTCGAGCTTTGTAGACAGTAACATTACCATCAGCGTCAGTCTTCTTCTTAAAGATCCATTTATTCTCAATTGCTTGCCGATCATTGGGCAAGTCAACCAAAGTCCATACTTTGTTCTCATACATGGATCCCATCTCAGATTTCATGGCTTCAAGCCACTTTGCGGAATCTGGGCTCATCATCGCTTCTTCATAGTTCGTAGGTTCATCATGATCTAGTAGCATGACTTCCAGAACAGGATTTCCGTACCACTCTGGTGCGGATCTCACTCTGGTTGATCTACGAGGTTTAATAGTATCTTGATCTAAAGTTTCATGATCATCATCATTAGCTTCCTCACTTATTGGTGTAGGTGTCACAGAAACAGTTTTCTGTGATGTTCTACTTTCTAATAAGGGAGTAGGTACAGTTACCTCGTCAAGTTCTACTTTCCTCCCACTCACTTCTTTCGAGAGAAACTCCTTCTCTAGAAAGTTTCCGAATTTAGCAACAAAAATCTTGCCTTCGGATCTGTGATAGAAGGTGTATCCAATAGTTTCCTTTGGATACCCTATGAAGACACATTTCTCCGATTTGGGTTCGAGCTTATCAGGTTGAAGCTTTTTCACATAAGCATTGCAGCCCCAAACTTTAAGAAACGACAACTTTGGTTTCTTGCCAAACCATAGTTCATAAGGCGTCGTCTCAACGGATTTTGATGGTGCCCTATTTAACGTGAATGCGGCCGTCTCTAAAGCATAACCCCAAAATGATAGCGGTAACTCAGTAAGAGACATCATAGATCGTACCATATCTAGTAAAGTACGATTGCAACGTTCGGACACACCATTACGCTGTGGTGTTCCGGGTGGCGTGAGTTGCGAAACTATTCCACAATTTTTCAAATGTACACCAAACTCGTAACTCAAATATTCTCCTCCACGATCAGATCGTAAAAATTTTATTTTCTTGTTACGATGATTTTCAACTTCACTCTGAAATTCTTTGAACTTTTCAAATGTTTCAGACTTATGTTTCATTAAGTAGATATACCCATATCTGCTTAAGTCATCTGTGAAGGTGAGAAAATAACGATATCCGCCACGAGCCTCAATATTCATTGGTCCACATACATCGGTATGTATGATTTCCAACAAATCTGTTGCTCTCTCCATAGTACTGGAGAACGGTGTTTTAGTCATCTTGCCCATGAGGCACGGTTCGCAAGTACCAAGTGATTCATAATCAAGTGGTTCCAAAAGTCCATCAGTATGGAGTTTCTTCATGCGCTTTACACCGATATGACCTAAACGACAATGCCACAAATAAGTTGCACTTTCATTATCAACTCTGCATCTTTTGGTTTCAACATTATGAATATGTGTGTCACTACTATCGAGATTCATCAAAAATAGACCACTCTTCAAAGGTGCATGACCATAAAAGATATTACTCATATAAATAGAACAACCATTATTCTCTGACTTAAATGAATAACCGTCTCGCATTAAACAAGATCCAGATATAATGTTCATGCTCAACGCTGGCACCAAATAACAATTATTTAGGTCTAATATTAATCCCGAAGGTAGATGTAGAGGTAGCGTGCCGACCGCGATCACATCGACTTTGGAACCGTTTCCTACGCGCATCGTCACCTCGTCCTTTGCTAGTGTCCACTTATTCTGTAGTCCCTGTTTCGAGTTGCAAATATTAGCAACAGAACCAGTATCAAATACCCAGGTGCTACTGCGAGCATTAGTAAGGTACACATCAATAACATGTATATCACATATACCTTTGTTCACCTTGCCATCCTTCTTATCCGCCAAATACTTGAGGCAGTTCCGCTTCCAGTGACCAGTCTGCTTGCAGTAGAAGCACTCAGTTTCAGGCTTAGGTCTAGACTTGGGTTTCTTCTCTTGAGCAGCAACTTGCTTTCTGTTCTTCTTGAAGTTCCCCTTCTTCTTCCCTTTGCCCTTTTTCTTGAAACTAGTGGTTTTGTTAACCATCAACACTTGATGCTCCTTCTTGATTTCTACCTCCGCAGCTTTCAGCATTGCGAAGAGCTCGGGAATAGTCTTGTTCATCCCTTGCATATTATAGTTCATCACGAAGCTTTTGTAGCTTGGTGGCAGTGACTGGAGAATTCTGTCAATGACGCAATCATCCGGAAGAGTAACTCCCAATTGAATCAAGTGATTATTATACCCAGACATTTTGAGTATATGCTCACTGACAGAACTGTTCTCCTCCATCTTACAGCTATAGAACTTATTGGAGACTTCATATCTCTCAATCCGGGCATTTGCTTGAAATATTAACTTCAACTCCTGGAACATATCATATGCTCCATGACGTTCAAAACGTCGTTGAAGTCCCGATTCTAAGCCGTAAAGCATGGCACACTGAACTATCGAGTAGTCATCAGCTTTGCTCTGCCAGACGTTCATAACTTCTGGTGTTGCTCTAGCAGCAGGCCTGGCACCTAGCGGTGCTTTCAGGACGTAATTCTTCTGTGCAGCAATGAGGATAATCCTCAAGTTATGGACCCAATCCGTGTAATTGCTACCATCATCTTTCAACTTTGCTTTCTCAAGGAACGCATTAAAATTTAACGGAACAACAGCACGAGCCATCTATCTACAATCAACATAAACAAGCAAGATACTATCAGGTACTAAGTTCATGATAAGTTTAAGTTCAGTTAATCAAATTTACTTAAGAACTCCCACTTAGATAGACATCCCTCTAATCCTCTAAGTGATCACGTGATCCAAATCAACTAAACCATAACCGATCATCACGTGAGATGGAGTAGTTTTCAATGGTGAACATCGTTATGTTGATCATATCCACTATATGATTCACGCTCGACCTTTCGGTCTCCGTGTTCCGAGGCCATATCTGTATATGCTTGGCTCGTCAAGTATAACCTGAGTATTCCGCGTGTGCAACTGTTTTGCACCCGTTGTATTTGAACGTAGAGCCTATCACACCCGATCATCACGTGGTGTCTCAGCACGAAGAACTTTCGCAACGGTGCATACTCAGGGAGAACACTTCTTGATAATTTAGTGAGAGATCATCTTATAATGCTACCGTCAATCAAAGCGAGATAAGATGCATAAAAGATAAACATCACATGCAATCAATATAAGTGATATGATATGGCCATCATCATCTTGTGCCTGTGATCTCCATCTCCGAAGCACCGTCATGATCACCATCGTCACCGGCGTGACACCTTGATCTCCGTCGTAGCATCGTTGTCGTCTCGCCAATCTTATGCTTCCACGACTATCACTACCGTTTAGTAATAAAGTAAAGCATTACATCGCGATTGCATTGCATACAATAAAGCGACAACCATATGGCTCCAGCCAGTTGCCGATAACTCGGTTACAAAACATGATCATCTCATACAATAAAATTTAGCATCATGCCTTGACCATATCACATCACAACATGCCCTGCAAAAACAAGTTAGACGTCCTCTACTTTGTTGTTGCAAGTTTTACGTGGCTGCTACGGGCTTAAGTAAGAACTCATCTCACCTACGCATCAAAAACCACAACGATAGTTTGTCAAATAGACTCCGTTTTAACCTTCTCAAGGACCGGGCGTAGCCACACTTGGTTCAACTAAAGTTGGAGAGACAGTCGCCCGCAAGCCATCTATGTGCAAAGCACGTCGAGGGAACCGGTCTCGCGTAAGCGTACGCGTAAGGTTGGTCCAGGTCGTCTCGTCCAACAATACCGCCGAACCAAAGTATGACATGCTGGTAGGCAGTATGACTTGTATCGTCCACAACTCACTTGTGTTCTACTCGTGCAAATAACATCAAACCATAAAACCTAGGCTCTGATACCACTGTTAGGGAACGTAGTAATTTCAAAAATTTCCTACGCACACGCAAGATCATGGTGATGCATAGCAATGAGGGGAGAGTGTGATCTACGTACCCTTGTAGATCGCAACGGAAGCATTGGCACAACATAGAGGAAGTAGTCGTACGTCTTCTTCTCGATCCGACCGATCCAAGCACCGTTACTCCGGCACCTCCGAGTTCTTAGCACACGTTCAGCTCGATGACGATCCTCGGGCTCCGATCCAGCAAAGCGTCGAGGAAGAGTTCCGTCAGCACGACGGCGTGGTGACGATCTTGATGTACTACCGACGCAGGGCTTCGCCTAAGCACTGCAACAATATGACCGAGGTAGAATATGGTGGCAGGGGGCACCGCACACGGCTAAGGAACGATCTCAATGATCAATTGTGTCAACTTGTGTGTTTAGAGGTGCCCCTGCCTCCGTATATAAAGGAGGAGAGGAGGGGAGGCTGGCCGGCCAAGGGGGGGGAGGCGCAGGAGAGTCCTACTCCCTCTGGGAGTAGGATTCCCCCTCCAATCCTAGTCCAACTAGGATTCCTCGGAGGGGAAAAGAGGAGGAGGGGGCCGGCCACCTCTCCTAGTCCTAATAGGACTAGGGGAAGGGGGGGCGCGCAGCCCATCTAGGGCAGCCCCTTCTCTTTTCCACTAAGGCCCACTATGGCCCAAATAGCTCCCGGGGGGTTCCGGTAACCCTCCCGGTATTCCGGTAAAATCCCGATTTCACCCGGAACACTTCCGATATCCAAATATAGGCTTCCAATATATCAATCTTTACGTCTCGACCATTTCGAGACTCCTCGTCATGTCCGTGATCACATCCGGGACTCCGAACGACCTTCGGTACATCAAAATGTATAAACTCATAATAACTGTCATCGTAACGTTAAGCGTGCGGACCCTACGGTTCGAGAACAATGTAGACATGACCGAGACACGTCTCCGGTCAATAACCAATAGCGGGACCTGGATGCCCATATTGGTTCCTACATATTCTACGAAGATCTTTATCGGTCAGACCGCATAACAACATGCGTTGTTCCCTTTGTCATCGGTATGTTACTTGCCCGAGATTCGATCGTCAGTATCCAATACTTAGTTCAATCTCATTACCGGCAAGTCTCTTTACTCGTTTCGTAATCCATCATCCCGCAACTAACTCATTAGTTGCCATGCTTGCAAGGCTTAAGTGATGTGCATTACCGAGAGGGCCCAGAGATACCTCTCCGACGATCGGAGTGACAAGTCCTAATCTCGAAATACGCCAACCCAACATCTACCATTGGAGACACCTGTAGTACTCCTTTATAATCACCCAGTTATGTTGTGACGTTTGGTAGTACCCAAAGTGTTCCTCCGGCAAACGGGAGTTGCATAATCTCATAGTCATAGGAACATGTATAAGTCATGGATAAAGCAATAGCAACATACTAAACGATCGGGTGCTAAGCTAATAGAATGGGTCATGTCAATCAGATCATTCAACTAATGATGTGACCTCGTTTAATCAAATAACAACTCTTTGTTCATGGTTAGGAAACATAACCATCTTTGATTAACGAGCTAGTCTAGTAGAGGCATACTAGTGACACTCTGTTTGTCTATGTATTCACACATGTATTATGTTTCCGGTTAATACAATTCTAGCATGAATAATAAACCTTTATCATGATATAAGGAAATAAATAATAACTTTATTATTGCCTCTAGGGCATATTTCCTTCAGGGCCAAAAGACGTCATGGGCCATACATGGGCCAGAAGTGAAAACGGGCTGGAATCATATTGGATGGCCCAGATGACGCTACTAGGCCTAATTCGGATAGGGCATAACGGGCCTTGGGTTAGCAGGCTGTAAATGGGCTATATGCGAACAGGCCGTTAACAGGCTTTCCATGGGCCGGCCCGCCACCTTTTGACCAAGTCAAACGGGCCGGCCTTTTCACAGGAATGGGCCTCTATTGGGTCGTGCCACGTGTCGACGTATCATAGGCGCCTTCTGTCCAATTAGTGGATGACATCTGTCCCAACGATGAGCCAACACGTGTTTCCTCCAGCCAATGATGATTTTACACGTGGAAAATCCCCATTGGTCGGGGCTGTTAATGGGTTATCGTATCCAAAACCCTACCTGATAGCTTAACGGTGTTCCGTTACGGTGGATGCCACGTGTTGGTCACCCTTGACGAAAGCACTTCTATGACGCGCGATTTATCGTCATGGAAGTGCACACTTCCATGATGATAATTTTGGTAATGTCATGGAACACTTCTACGATAGCACAGGTATGACTATCTTGATTCTGTCATAAAATCATCATGGATGTACATGCATGACAAAAACGCGACCTACTGTGACAAACACGTATCATCACGGAAGTGTATTTTTTTGTAGTGACTCTAGCAATTCGTTCATCAAGAAATTCACCTAGTGGCACATTATCATCAAGCAAGGTACTAGCGTCATCAAGAGTAGCATTCATAGAAGAAGTAGCATCATCAATGACTTGCGACATATCAGGATTAATAGCATGTGGTGGTGTTGCAAGTTTACTTATAACAGAAGGTGAATCTAAAGCGGAGATGGATGGCAGTTCCTTACCTCCCCTTGTCTCAGAGGGAAAAATCTTAGTCTTAGCATCCTTCAGATTCTTCATAGTGATAAATTGGTAATAATCCCAAGTGACTCAACAAATATAGCTATGCTCCCTGGCAACGGCGCCAGAAAAAGGTCTTGATAACCCACAAGTATAGGGGATCCCAACAGTTTTTGAGGGTAGAGTATTCAACCCAAATTTATAGATTCGACACAAGGGGAGCCAAAGAATATTTGTAAGTATTAGCAACTGAGTTGTCAATTCAGTCACACCTGGAGATTAATTATCTACAACGAAGTGATCAGTAGCATAGTAATATGATAGTTTTGATAGTAGTAGCAATAGCAATAGCACCGGTAACAGTGATAGCAATAGTTTTGTAGTAGTGACGATAGTAACAGCGACATTAGTAACTTAGCAAGATCAATATGTAGGAAAATCATAGGCATTGGATCGGTGATTTGTTGGATGATATTCATCATATAACAGTCATAACCTAGGACGACATGGCACTAGCTCCATTTCATAAATATAATGTAGGCATGTATTCCGTAAATAGTCATACGTGCTTATGGAAAGAACTTGCATGACATCCTTTGTCCTACCCTCCCATGGCAACGGGGTCCTATTGGAAACTAAGGGATATTAAGGCCTCCTTTTAGTAGAGAACCGAAACAAAGCATTAACACACGGTGAATACATGAACTCCTCAAACTATGGTCATCATCGGGAAGTGTCCCGACTATTGTCACTCCAGGGTTGCCGGATCATAACACGTAGTAAGTGACTATAACTTGCAAGATCGGATCTAGAACATAGATATAATGGTGATAACATAAACGGTTCAGATCTGAAATCATGGCACCCGGGCCCAAAGTGACAAGCATTAAGCATAGCAAAGTCATAGCAACATCAATCTCAGAACATAGTGGATACTAGGGATCAAGCCCTAACAAAACTAACTCGATTACATGATGAATCCCATCCAACTCCTCACTGACCAGCGAGCCTACGAAGGAATTACTCACTCCCGGTGGAGAGCATCATGGAATTGGTGATGGAGGAGGGTTGATGATGACGAAAACGGAAGATCCCCCTCTCCGGAGCTCCAAACGGACTCCAGATGTGGCCTCCCGATGAAGAACAGGAGGTGACGGCGGCTCCGTATCGCGAAACGAGATAATTCTTCCTCTCTGATTTTTTCTAGAAAAATAGGATTTTATAGCGTAGGTTTTAGGGTCTACGGGGCCACCAGGTGGGGACAACCCACCTGGGTGCGCCTGGGGGGTAATGGATATTTGTGTTGGATAACATTCATCATATAACAGTCACAATCTAAAGAGATACACAATAGCTCCAATTCATCAATGTCATGTAGGCATGTATATATTTCGTATATATTCATACGTGCTCATAATAAGAACTTGCATGACATCTTTTGTCCTGCCCTCCTGTGGCAGCGGGGTCCATAAGGAAATCTAAGGGATATTAAGGCTTCCTTTTAATAGAGAACCAGAACAAAGCATTAACGCATGGTGAATACATGAACTCCTCATACTACGGTCATCACCGAAGTGGAACATCAATGTATCAATAATTCCAAGGTACATAATTTTTTGGAGTCGAGATTACCCTAAACCACACAATATACATAACCCTAAAGCATGAGTCACAATTTCTCACATTTGAGTCATTTAGATGAGTTATAGCTGAACTCCTTCTGGAAAGTTGAACAACATTGGTGATATCACTAGCAGGGGGCTAGTGTGCATTTATCACCTCCAACTATTCAAGTCGCATGTGGTGTCGGTGATCTTTAGCCAGATTTACCATTGACATGCGAGATCCTACTGTGTTTAGCCACCGCGGTTACGGTCAAGTATAAATGAATATGTAATAACACAAATAGGTGTATGCCCCAAGGCCAACCTAGAATGTACAGAACCGTAAGCCCTGAAGTGTAACTTTCTCATACTGCCTCTAAAATTGGACTCCTTTGCAAAATTTGATCAACATCAGAGATATGACCAAGGGGGCTTCAACATATATTTGTCGCCTTCACCTCTTCAAGTGTCATGGTCTGCTAGAGTTGTCTATTACATGTAGAAGATACCATCTCAAACGAATGAACTTTTTCTAAACACAAAGAAAAAAGCTCTCATGTATATCTCAAAGTAAAAAAAAGAAACTTGTGCAACAAACTTGTAGTGAACTAATGTTCCTTTCCACCTAACTGGCATTTACCCCAGTCTTTATGGATAAACCTACTATTCTTTGACAAGATGCATAAGATTATTGCAATGAAATAAAAGGGCAACTAAGGGATGTATCAAGACAAGGTACTATGAGGCCTCTTTGATTCGCAAGATTCTAAAAACGCGGGAATAGGAAAAACATAGGATTGTCATGTCATGCCCATCTCAATCCTACAGGATTTTGGTTTGTTTGATTGTATCACTTGGAAAAACAAAGGATTCTTTCAAAGAGGTTTGAGTGGATGTTAGAAATCCTACATGAAGTAGTACAAAGAAATCCTTAGGAAAAAATCCTATGGGATTCAATCATGTGAATCAAACAACTAAAATAGGAAAACTTTTTAAGGATTCTAATCCTCCAAAGTTCCTATGAAAATCCTCAGAATCAAACTAGGCCTTACTTGTTTTACTCGATTGTTGATATTTCTCTCTAAAGTTCCTATGAAAATCCTTTGAATCAAACGAGACCTAAACTTGTTCCACTTGATTATTGATGTTGTTATATATATTTCTCTCGACCTAGTAGATGTCATGTCTAAATTGGCTATAATCTGGATCATAGCTATTTGCAGCTTCAAAAAGAAGAAAACATCATGGGTCCAAAAAAGTTGATGCAAGGATCTATAGTTGTGTACAATAATGTTGTCGTGAAACTGAAATTGATGCATATAGAACGGATGTGCCATGTCCACTTGGTCCAGAACTGAAAACATTGCATACATTTTCTGCCAACGGGGTACATGCGACAACCTTTTGTTCTCTTGGTGTGGACTATTCAGGATTGGAAAAAGAGCATGAGGGGTGGCGGAAGGGACTTCAGTGATGGGAACCGGGTCGCCACACTAAAGGTTAATACGTCTGTGTAGAGGCTGAAAATCTATTGAAGATCCTCGCCAGCGGCTTGAACTTATAGACCTAGTTGCGAGAGGCTTGTATGCATAGTCTTTGTGTGGTGATTTTTTGTTTGATGATTGAGTTGTTGCGTATGGCAGTGGATCAGATACGGTTGTTGTTGTGTACATATCTTAAGAAAGGAGGTAGATAGTGGGGAGATTTTTGGCTGGTGATTTATTTATTTACTAGCAAAAGGGCTTGTGCATTGTAACGGGAGAAAAAATAATTCATAATCTTCAATGGCCATGACCACATTTTGCTGCATCATCAAGATACACTACCACTCTCAATTTCGTGAAATCATGTACATTTTTTAAACTCATGCATATATTTTAAATTGTGAGCATCTTTCAAATTCATGAACACTTTTACAAATTTTTGAACGTTTTCTAAAATCAATAACATTTTTTGAATTCATGAACATTTTATAGTATTTGAAAACATTTTTTAAAAATTTTAAACATTTTTATAAACAATTTTGTTGAATTGGTGAATATTTCTAGATTGTATGGACATTTTTTTTGAAAATTGGTGGAACAATCTCTGAAATTCACAAATATTTTTTTGATTTAACAAACATTTTTTCAAATGCATGTTCATTTTTTGAATCAGTGAACATTTTATGAATGAAAAAACTATTTTGTAAGTCACGAACAGTTTTTGAAATTTTTATGATATTTTTCCCTTCAAGAACATTTTTTTTAATTGAAGAAATTTTGGTCAATTTCATTAACATTTTGTAATACACAAACATTTTTAAAAATGATGAACATTTTTCTCCAAAATTTCGAATATCTTTTGATTAAGAAAACATTTTTTACAAAATCACGTACATTTTTTAATCCACAAACATTTTATGTCAAAAATATTTTTTTTATTTTCGGAACTTTTTTGAAGTCCCATATTATTGAAAGTAGAAAAAAACGAAAAAGAAAAAGAATGTAAAACAAAATAAACAGGCTGCCCGGACATGGGCTGGTCCAAACGGGGGCATTGCGTCTTCTCCCAGTGCGCGCAGAGCGCAGCATAGAAAGTCCTTACCACATTTCCTCAAAAAAAAAAGGTCCTTACCACATGGGCGGGCTCAGGCAGGGGATTATCCTGTGTGAAACGTTTTATTATCACTTATAAGTGCCACTGGATTCGCTCTCAAAAAAGTGCAACGGGTGGGTAATATTTTGCGAATTTAAATTTTTTTGAGGGCAAATCAATAGCTTTATAACTTAACTGCTCTTGGGCATATCGCCCAAGACACAAGCGCCCATATGGGTGGGTACATCAGACTCCCACTCTAAGAAGTGGTTGGGGTCACATCCACGGCCAAGATTGGCAAGTTCATGAGCGACAGAGTTCGCGCTACGTCTACAAAAAATAGCAAACTTGGAAAACCATAGTTTTAAGTGGTATTTTATATCTTCTATGACAGCCGCATAAGCCGAAGAGTCGACCTTTTGCATGTCCAACGCGTCCGCCACTAGCTGGGAGTCCATCTCCAGCTCGACCCGAACGATACCAAGATCAACCGCGATATGCACTGCATGCGACATGGCAATGATTTCCGCAGCAAAGGCGTCCTTGACATGCTCCTGTCTTCCAGCTCGAGCGTAGGCCAGGCTGCCATCCTTCATTCTAACAGCCACACCCTAGCCCGAATGGTTCTGCCCAGGCACGAGGGATCCGTCCACATTGATTTTAAATTCAGCATGCATCGGCGGCCTCCATTTGTCAGGAGCTGGTTTGACCGGCTGCTTCCCGAAGATCTCACGAAATTCGAACACGCTGCTCCTCATACAGCAGGCCACCGTATCGGCCGACCAAGCCAACTCGCCCTGCCTTATTTTATTCCGGTTTGACCACCACGACCACCAGAAGGTTAGGACATGCAGCCGCATTTTTACATCAAGCCCCCAGAGAAAATCCAGCACTGCATGCACGGGCCCGATGGATTCCAGCTTCATGCGTACTTCTTCCATCTCCATCCTCCTCCACACCTCCTTCACACTCTTGCACTTGATGGACAGGTGGGCTCCATCCTCGTCCACTCGGCCACAGAACAAACACTTAGTGTCAGTGATCGGGATCCCCTTTCTTGCCACATTAGTTCGGAGTGCAAGTGAGTCATGCTTGAGACGCCAAGTAAACATTTGAATGTTGGGTGGGCATGGCAGCTTCCACAACCTCTTCCAGGAGTCATCGCTCGTACTATCCAGATTGCCAGACACGTGTGAGCTCCCTCCCAACCCTCCATCCTGCTTCATATGATCAAGTTGGACTTGTAGTTTGTAGGCACTTTTGACAGAGTGGATCCCCTTGGTGTCATATTGCCATGCAATAAAATCCTGAGTCCCCTCTCTTAGCGGAATTTGGAGAATGTGCTTGACATCATCAGGCCAGAAGGTATCGTGTACAAGTTGCTCATCCCAGGTTCCCGTACCCGGGTCAATCAGGTCACTCACTCTATCCAGTAAGTTTGTGCCTCGGGGAGTGATCACCCCACGCGACCATGGACGTGGCAGCCACGGAACCGACCATATTTTGACTTGCGTGCCATCTCCGATCCTCCAGATGTAGCCCTCCTTGAACAGTTGCATGCCGTGTAACAAGCTTCTCCAGGAGTAAGAGATACCGTCACGGGGTCAAGCTTCCAGGAGTTTGCCGTCGGGGAAGTAGCGGGCTCGCATGATACGGGCACATAGCGAGTCCGGGAACTGTATAAGACGCCAAATCTGCCGCGAGAGCATCGCCAGATTGAATCCGTGCATATCCCGAAACCCTAGCCCCCCTTGTGACTTGGGCAATGTCAGTTTCTTCCAGCCGATCCAATGTGTTGTGCGATATTTATCCTGTTGACTCCACCAGTAATCGCAAAGAAGTGAACTCAATTCCTCACAAAACGTCTTTGTGAGGTAGAAGCATGACATGGCAAACGTCGGAATGGCTTGCGCTACGGCTGTGATCAACATTTCTTTCCCGCACATTGCTATTAGCCTCTCCTGCCACCCGTACACTCGGCCGGCCATGGCCCCTTTGACAAAAGCAAACGCCTTCCTTCTGGACTTGCCAACATGAACAGGTAGGCCGAGATATTTGTCGTTCCAAGTCTTGCTCTGTATCCGTAGGGCTCCTTTCACCGCCCCTTTGTCCTCCACCCTGGTATTCGGGCTAAACATAAGAGCTGATTTCTCTAAGTTAATGCACTGTCCCGAACAGGTTTCATATAGATCCAGAACATTCCGGAGGGCTTGAGCTTCATCCTGCTTGGCCTTCATCAGCAACACCGAGTCATCGGCAAACAAGAGGTGCGAAACAACCGGAGCGTTGCGGCAGAGTTTCACTCCTGTGATCCGCCCGTTTGCCTCAGCGTCATGTAGTAGGGCCGAAAGCCCCTCCGCACATATGACAAACAAATATGGTGATGCTGGGTCACCTTGACGAAGCCCTCTCGAAGGGGAAAACTGCTCAGTCAAATCACCATTCACCTTGATCTGATACCTCACTGTGGTTACGCAATTCATCACCAAATCAGTCCACCGCTCCCCAAAGCCAAGTTTGTGCAGCATAGCACGCAGGAAGTCCCATTCGACTCGATCATACGCTTTACTCATATCCGCTTTAACCGCAGCAACTCCATCATTACCATTTTTCTTGTTGAGCAAGAAGTGTGAGAGCTCGTAAGCAATGAGGACATTATCCGTGATTAACCTCCCTGGCACGAAGGCACTTTGGTTATCCGAGATGATCTCTGGCAGAATCAACTTTATCCGGTTGGCCAAAACCTTGGAAACCAACTTATAGACCACATTACATAAACTGATTGGCCGCAAGTCTTTGATCCTGTTTGGGTTCTTCACTTTGGGGATAAGAACAACCACTGTATCATTCCACCCTTCCGGCATTGCGCCCCCATTTAGAACCGCCAAGACCTCCTCAACCACCTTGTCCCCCATACAATGCCAATGCCTCTTATACACGATGGAGGGCATACCGTGGGGGCCCGGCGCCTTGAGGTCTTCGATGTGATCAAGAGCTGCCTTGACCTCCTCCCTGGAGTACTCACCCTCAAGGATGGCCCGCATGGCCGGGGTTACCCATGCTTGCACTTTGTCGATGAGTTCCGGCAACCGGTCACCGTGCCCCGACGTGAACAATTCCTGAAAAAATGAGCAAACATAGTTATTAAGCTCCTCTCCCTCCTTCACCTCCGAGCCGTCTTCCTTCCTCAACACTCTAACTCTGTTTGCCTTCTTCTTAGCAGACGCCACAGCCATGAAGTATTTTGTACTCCTATTACCCTTCTTCAACCATGTGACATGAGACCGTTGCTTGGCTTTGGTATTCCTCCTCTCCTCAATCTTTTCCACCCTACACCAAAGCTTCGCCTCCTCTCTAATTTTCTCTTCACTCACCGGAGCACGCATATACCTTTCTAGCTCCCGACGTGCTTGCTTCAGCTTCTCCTCCAAGTCACCTGCCACTTCCTTCCCTCACTTAGACATACGCCCCGCCACTGACCTCAACACTGTGGCAACATCACCTCTCCCTTCTAAGCATCCTTCTTCCCAAGCCCGTTGCACCTCCTCACTACATCCCTCCTCCTGTAGCAACCATGCTTCAAAACGGAATCCACGGTCTCCGCCCCGCTCCCTTCTATTTTCTCCCTGGGTGCAAACGATGATGGGCCTGTGTGGTCTGAGTGGTGGGGAGCCCCGTTGAGAACACTGAAGTTGGGGAACCAGTCACACCAGGAAGCATTCGCCATGGCCCTATCAAGGCGCTCACAAATGTAGGTGCTAAGTTCCTTACTATGATTTCGCCAGGTGAATTTATCGCCCTCATACCCAATATCACTGAGCGCACAAGATTCGAGGGCCTCTCTGAAGTTATCCAACAGCCTTTGTGGTCGAACCGCACCCCCTATCTTCTCATCCAGTGACAATATCTCGTTGAAGTCTCCTAGACAAAGCCATGGACGACCCCCTTGGTGTTGTTGACCCAGAACTCATAGGGTTTTCCATGTCTGCACCTTCCGATCAGCCGCTGACTCTCCATATACCCCCATAAGCCACCAGATTCTACCATCCTCCTCCTTCACGTCCACATCCACATGTCTTCTTCCGAACGATCGAAGCGTAATATCCACCTCGCGTCTCCAGAATAGCACCACCCCCTTGCTTCGCCCTTCTGCACTCCATGCTGCCATATGAGGCAAACCCAACATCCAACGAAACCTTTCCAACTCCTTCTCCGACAGTTTTGTCTCCGCCAACAACAGTACATCGGGCACCTCCATCCTCCCCATCTCGAGGAGGCTATGAACTGCCGGGCCGTTCCCGAGTCCCCGGCAGTTCCATCCGATTATTTTCATTGTGTTCGGCGGGGCTGCTCCTGCAGCCCGGCCGATAAAACGTTGATAGGCGAAACTGTCCTTGCATCCGTCTCCTCTCCCACCCCCTGCACTCCTTCCTCCTCACGACTCTTCTTCCCCACTTGCTCCTCTCCCTCGTCCATCCTCCTCCTCTTCGAGCCCAGAACCGTCTCATTGTCCTGCCTCACCCTCCCCTCCGGCCGATCACGCCCTTTCTTATGATATCGTTTAGCAGTGTAATTCTTCTACGGCTCAGCAGTCTTCTGATGCTGGGCTAACTGAGTGTTCTGCTTCTCCAGTGTCCTACCTTCCACCTTTCCATCTACATCCATGACTATTTCCTTCCCACCCTGACTCTGGGATGCATTGGAGGCATCTAACTTTCCTTGATCAGTAGGGTTTTCCTTGGACCCCCCCAAGCATCAACTTCCTAGGGTTCCCTGCCTTACTCGGTGGCGGTGCCAATTTGCTCGGGCTCGTCACCTCCTCCCCTCCCTCCGTTCCTCCTTTAATCCCATTGCCTGATTTCTATTCAGATTTTCTCCATGTGAGGCTGTCACTCCCACTCCCCGACCGGCCCTCGGAGCGGCTGTACCCGTAGCTTCGGCCTCCACCAGAACCACGACCCCCCGATCTCCACGTACCCTCCTTAGTTCTACCCCTCCTCTGCCCAAGATCAGCCTTGAGCCATCTGCTGAATTGTTGCTTCTCTCCCTTACTGGTTTTAATCAGGCAGTCCTTGTCCCCGTGTCCGATCATACCGCATGTGTAGTAGAAATCCGGTAAGAACTCATACTCAAACCTACACCAGTCCACATCTTCCTCATCTTCGGAACCGATAGGCTTCTCTCCTTTTCCGCCCCTACTCTCCTTCCGATCCGCACCATCGTCCAGGGTGAAGCCCCTCATGATTGGTTTATCAATCCGCATCCGTACCTTGATTCGAAGGAATCTACCAATTGCACTTCCATCCGCTCCTGTATCCGCCTCCACAAATCTACCAGTGGTGTTGCCAATGTCCTCCGCCGAATCCTCATTCATCATACCCAAAGGGAGGTTAAAAACCCTGACCCAGATTGGGATATCATTAAAGGCGTAGTCTTCGGGCCGCTTGCTAGGCACATATTCCTCCACCACCACTAGATCCTTGTCGAACATCCATGGTCCGTCCTCCACCGCTTTCCGCTTCCCCGATTCCTGGTGAAACATGAAGAGGAATTTGTTTACCCCTATCTCCGTACAGGTGATCCCCTTGATCGGGCACCACACCTTACCCAGGGTGAGCGAGATCGCGTCTAGATGGGCCAACTTCTCGGACATGATCTTCCCCACCGCCTGGAACGCCACCTCTTTGCCCTTCTCCTTCGCCGAACACCGGATCTTCACCCCCTTCCTCTCCTCCTCCGAAAGCTTCAAACCCCGCATCAGCCCCGCCACACCCTCGATCACTTCCTTCAAACCCCCTCTCTCCCTCCTAGGGTGGATTGTGTCTTACGATCACGCGCCCTAGGGAGCACGCAGAAGGCCTATGGTGGATGGGGAATGGGATCGGAGTCGGGAATCGCTCGCACGTAGGAGATGCCGGATGCCCGGCCACAGAAACCCTAGATCACGAGGCCCAGGGCATGAGAACCTCGCGATCACTTCCGCAATCGCCGGACCTAACGCGAACCGTCACCCAACAGGGACGGACCCATCCTAGGTGTCTGTGTTGTTCTTGGTTGCGAATTTAATTATTAGGGCCAAAAGCCAGTGGGTGGGTTCTGTTTGTAAAAAAAAGTTCGATGGGAGTTGGGAATCGGTCAAGCAAAAAACTCAAGGTGTATGGGAGGGGTACCAAATGACGACGTACAAATTCTCTTTAATAGTAGAGATGTGAGAGATGAGTGTGTAATTTTGATATAGTTAGATGTCCACCCACACAATTCTTTTTTTGACGGGAAACCTTTCAATCTATTCATCAATAGTCATGGAAATATAAAGAACATTAGAAGTAACAAAAAAATACATTCAACTCAGTAGACCATCTACTAATGACTACAAGCACTAGAATGAGCCAAAGTTGCACCACCGTCATCGGCCTTCCTTTACCAAAGCTGGACAAACCTTGTTGTAGTAGATGGTCATGAAGTTGTCGTGCTAAGGCCTCTTAGAACCAACACACCATGACAACAACTGCTACCATTGAATAGGCGTGTAGATCGAAAGTATCAGCATGTAGACACATGAACATGAACGGCGAAGACCGGGTCCAAGTAGATTCAACGAAGACAAACGCCGATCGTAAATGACGGAATCCACTAGACACACACCTCCACACACCCTCCGACGACATTGGGCACACTGTCAGGACGGAGGCTAAGCGGGAGAACCTTATTCCATCTTCAGGGAGCCGTCACAATCTGGTCTTCCTAAACAAGACACAAACCCTAAATGAACACGAATTTACCATCCTGGTCAATGTAGAAGATACCATCTCAAATGAATGAACTTTTTCTAACCACAAAGAAAAAAGCTCTCACATATATCTCAAAGTAAAAAAAAGAAACTTGTGCAACAAACTTGTAGTGAACTAATGTTCCTTTCCACCTAACTGGCATTTACCCCAGTCTTTATTGATGAACCTACTATTCTTTGACAAGATGCGTAAGATTATTGCAATGAGATAAAAGGGCAACTAAGGGATGTATCAAGACAAGGTACTATGAGGCCTCTTTGATTCGCAAGATTCTAAAAACGCGGGAATAGGAAAAACATAGGATTGTCATGTCATGCCCATCTCAATCCTACAGGATTTTGGTTTGTTTGATTGTATCACTTGGAAAAACGAAGGATTCTTTCAAAGAGGTTTGAGTGGGTGTTAGAAATCCTACATGAAGTAGTACAAAGAAATCCTTAGGAAAAAATCCTATGGGATTCAATCATGTGAATCAAACAACTAAAATAGAAAAACTTTTTAAGGATTCTAATCCTCCAAAGTTCCTATGAAAATCCTCAGAATCAAACTAGGCCTAAACTTGTTTTACTCGATTGTTGATATTTCTCTCTAAAGTTCCTATGAAAATCCTTTGAATCAAACGAGACCTAAACTTGTTCCACTTGATTATTGATGTTGTTATATATATATTTCTCTTGACCTAGTAGATGTCATGTCTAAATTGGCTATAATCTGGATCATAGCTATTTGCAGCTTTGAAAAGAAGAAAGCATCATGGGTCCAAAAAAGTTGATGCAAGGATCTATAGTTGTGTACAATAATGTTGTCGTGAAACTGAAATTGATGCGTATAGAACGGATGTGCCATGTCCACTTGGTCCGAAAACATTGCATACGTTTTCTGCCAATGGGGTACATGCGACAACCTTTTGTTCTCTTGGTGTGGACTATTCAAGATTGGAAAAAAAGTGCATGAGGGGTGGTGGAAGGGACTTCAATGATGGGAAGCGGATCGCCACACTAAAGGTTAATACGTCTGTGTAGAGACTTGAACTTAGAGACCTAGTTGTGAGAGGCATGTATGCATAGTCTTTGTGTGGTGATTTTTTGTTTGATGATTGAGTTGTTGCGTATGGCAGTGGATCAGATATGGTTGTTGTTGTGTACATATCTTAAGAAAAGAGGTAGATAGTGGGGAGATTTTTGGCTGGTGATTTATTTATTTACTAGCAAAAAGGGCTTGCACGTTGTAACAAGAGAAAAAAAGTTCATAATCTTCAATGGCCATGACCATATTTTGGTGCATCATCGAGATACACTACCACTCTCAATTTCATGAAATCATGTACATTTTTTAAACTCATGCATATATTTTAAATTGTGAGTATTTTTCATATTCATGAACACTTTTACAAATTTTTGAACGTTTTCTAAATCAATAACATTTTTTGAATTCATGAACATTTTATAGTATTTGAAAACATTTTTTAAAATTGTTAAACATTTTTATTGAATCGGCAAACATTTCTAGAATGGACGGGTTTTTTTTAAAAAAGTTGGTGGAACAATCTTTGAAATTCACAAAAAAAAAATTGATTTAACGAACATTTTTTCAAATGCATGTTCATTTTTTGAATCAGTGAACATATTATGAATGAAAAAACTATTTTGTAAGTCACGAACAGTTTTTGAATTTTTATGCTATTTTTCCATTCATGAACATTTTTTGAATTGAAGAAATTTTGGTCAATTTCATTTACATTTTTTAATACACGGACATTTTTAAAAATGATGACCATTCTTTTTCCAAAATTTCGAATATTTTTTGATTGAGAAAACATTTTTTACAAAATCACCTACATTTTTTTAATCCACAAACATTTTACGATTTTTAAACTTTTTATGTCAAAAATATATTTTTTATTTTCGGAACTTTTTTGAAGTCCCATATTATTGATAGTAGAAAAAAACAAAAATGAAAAAGAAAAAAATGTAAAACAAAATAAACAGGCTGCCTGGACATGGGCTGATCCAAACGGGGCGTTGCGTCTTCTCCCAGTGCGTGCAGAGCGCAGCATAGAAGGTCCTTACCACATGATCGGGCCCAGGCGGGGGATTCTCCTGTATAAAATGTTTTATTACCACTTATAAGGGGAGGTCCTAGTCGGCGCCTTAAGCTCCCCGAAGCGGGCGTCGCTGGGGATCGAACCAGTGGCGGAGGCAGGAATATGTATAATCTGATGTTAGGGAGGGCCGGCTGCAGGCAACAGTAAAAAAATATCACTGTTCATATGCATAATACAAAGAAAATTAGGATGTTGGGGATGGCCGGGGCCCTGGCTGGCCACCCCCTGCCTCCGCCACTGGATCGAACTCACACCGCGACAGCACTATAAGAGACTAGCTACCACTGTATCACTCGCGCGCTAGCAATCAAAAGCAGCGCACATTTGTAAAAGACTATTATGCGCAAGTTCACTAATTTGAGAAACAAATGTTCACCAATTAAACGGTGTGACTAGTTGACCGTTGGCTGTTCAAAAAATATGTGTATGCTTTTTTGAAAAATCAGGAATTAAAAAAATCATTCACAACAAAAAGTTCACGGGTTCAACAAAGGTTGACGAATTTAAGTGAAAAAAAATCACAAAAATGAAAATAGTTCAACGAATTTGAAAAAAGTTCGTCATTTTTGAAAAAAGTTTATCAATTTTTTGAAAAAGTTCATCGAATCTGAAAAAAGTTCATCGTATGGAAAAAAGTTCATCAAATTTGAAAAAATTCCATTGGATTTGAAAAAAGGTTCATTGATTTCGAAAATAGTTCATCAATTTTGAAAATAGTTCACCGGATTTGAAAAAAGTTCATCGGATTTCAGAAAAAAAGTTCATCGGATCTAAAAAGAGTTCATGGAAATTGAAAATGAATTCATTGATTTCGAGAAAAGTTCACAGAATTTGAAAAAGGATGAGGAAAAAAGAAAAAAGGAAAAAGAAAAAACTGAACTGACATGAATAATAAATAATAGACTGAATTATTTATTAATACAAGCCGTCTTGGCCGGGTGGCTAGAGCGTTGGTTCGATCCCTCGTTCACCCACTTTTTTTTTGATGTTTCTCTGAAAACAGAAGAAGAAGAAAAAAACGGGCCGAGCCTAGTTGACTTGGCTGTAGGCGCCCGTTTGCAAATTGCACTGTAACAGGCGCCTGCAACGTCAAATAGGAAATGCCCTTATAAGTGTCACAGGATTCGCTCTAAAAGAAATGCCACTGGTGGGTAATATTTTGCGAATTTAATCATTAGGGCCAAAAACCAGTGGGTGGGTTCTGTTTGTAAAAAAAGTTCGATGGGAGTTGGGAATCGGTCAAGCAAAAAGCTCAAGGTGTATGGGAAGGGTACCAAATGACGACGTGCAAATTCTCTTTAATAGTAAAGATATGTGAGAGATGAGTGTGTAATTTTGATATAGTTGGATGTATATCACCCACACAATTCTTTTTCTGACGGAAGGCCTTTCAATCTATTCATCAATAGTCATGGAAATATAAAGAACATTAGAAGTAACAAAAATTACATTCAACTCAGTAGACCATCTACTAATGACTACAAGCACTAGAATGAGCCAAAGTTGCACCACCGTCATCGGCCTTCCTTTACCAAAGCCGGACAAACCTTGTTGTAGTAGATGGTCATGAAGTTGTCGTGCTAAGGCCTATTAGAACCAACACACCATGACAACAACTGTTACCATTGAATAGGCGTGTAGATCGAAAGTATCAGCATGTAGACACATGAACACGAACGGCGAAGACCGGGTCCAAGTAGATTCAACGAAGACAAACGCCGATCGAAAATGACGGAATTCACTAGACACACCTCCACACACCCTCCGACAACATTGGACACACTGTCAGGACGGAGGTTAAGCGGGGGAACCTTATTCGATCTTCAGGGAACCATCACAATCTGGTCTTCCTGAACAAGACACAAACCCTAAATAAACACGAAAAGACACCAAAATATGGAGCAAGGGCTCTCCCTCGGCCAGGGCTGAGAACTACCACGCCTCCATGGCCTAAGGCGAGAGAGACGAGGCAGACCCGCGGCGTCGCCGGCAGGAGGCGAGAAACCCTAGTTGTCGGGGCGAGCGAACTCTCAACATACATCACATACATCTGATATAGACATACACACATCAATGAAACTCTCAAAGCTTGTGTTAATGTTCATTTTTTTTGAGAATCGTGTTAATGTTCATGGACTACACAGTCCCTTCCACGAAAGATGCAAGAAAAAGGCCCATCAACCTCGAACACGAATATTAAGGCACCATCCAACGTCTGAGACCCACGGCAGCAGTCCTTTAAACATCCCTACCCCATAAACCCTAGAACCGAGCAGCCATCCTCCCAAACCGCAGGAAAACCCCTCCCCTCTTTCCTCCTCTCCCGCCCCCACACCCCTCCCCATGGCGTCTCCCCCCAACGGCGCCGCCGCCGCCGCCGCCGCCGCCGCCTCCTCGGCCGCCGGGGGCGCGCCCCCCGTCGACAAG
>NC_041392.1:55458962-55478347 GCF_002162155.2 Triticum dicoccoides | reverse complement strand
CCCGTCGACAAGGAGGTCGACTTCGCCAACTACTTCTGCACCTACGCCTACCTCTACCACCAGAAGGAGATGCTCTGCGACCGCGTCCGCATGGACGCCTACCATTCCGCCGTCTTCCGCAACCCCCACCACTTCCGCGGCAAGGTGAGAACAAACGGCCCCTCCCTCCCCGTCCCGCGAATCGATGGAAGTCCGAGGTTTGCTGTAATTTGGGGCTCCGGCTTGATTGATTTGGCGGATCTGTCAGGTGGTTCTTGATGTCGGCACCGGGAGCGGCATCCTCGCCATCTGGAGCGCTCAGGCCGGCGCCAGGAAGGTGTACGCCGTCGAGGCCACCAACGTGGCGGAGCACGCCCGCGAGCTCGTCCGCGCCAACGGGGTCGCCGACATCGTCGAGGTCATTCAGGGGACCATGGAGGACATTGTGCTGCCAGAGAAAGGCGAGTCTTGTCGTTTCTTGAATCCCTGTTACATTTGTTCGTTCCTGAATCGATGTCAAACCTTTGAAAGTACTGGTCTTGGCTGGTGGAGTGATATCCCAGCAATATTGTTAACAACAAAAATGCCAAGTCTTTCATCTTGAAAGGGGTTTTTTGTTCCAAGTCTTATCAGAATATGGAAGATATGATGTATATTGAGTATTGATCAGTTTGTTGTGTGTATTGTTTTTGAAACTGCAGTTGATGTCATTATCTCTGAGTGGATGGGCTACTATCTCTTGAGAGAATCCATGTTTGATTCCGTCATATGCGCACGTGACCGCTGGTTGAATCCAGGTGGTGTAATGTAAGTAAAGAGAAGCATTCTTGAATTTTAGGCTTGCTAACATGCCCTGTACTGGTTTGGAATTTTCTTACCCAGAACTGTGATTGTTATATGTAGCCTGATCAAATAGTCTGTAAATCAAGTTAAATTAACAAACATACAATCTTAAATGCTTTGTTTCTGAAAGATAGCAATCAAGACCCTCCTGATTTTGTTGTCTGCACAAATAAAACGCAGATGCACCTAATGCACGATCGATCTTTTGCAGGTATCCTAGTCATGCTCGGATGTGGTTAGCTCCAATAAGAAGTGGTTTGGGTGACAAAAAGATGGAAGATTTCGAGATTGCTATGAATGACTGGAATCATTTTGTTGAGGACACTCAGGCTTATTATGGGGTCAACATGAATGCCTTGACAAAGGCATATCGTGCAGAACATGAGAAGTTCTATCTCAAGGTATCTCTTAGCACAAAGGCATCATATTTTTGTCTTTTTGTTGGATTGGCATGCTTTTGGTCTGAAAAAATGTGATACATCTATACAAACATAAGTCTTATAATGATATTTTTTGAAGTAGCTCCTATGAATTTATATTCATCAAAAAGGACAAAGTCATGCCAAATGTTTGTGTAGTTCTTTGTTTCTCAAATAACTCCAGTCTTGGGATGTAAAGTTTAGTTTTTTTTTGAAGCTTATAAATGACTTGCACCTAATAGGCCTGTAATATACTGTACTCCCTCCGTCTGGAAATACTTGTCGACGTATTTTAGTTTTAGATACATCTATTTTTATTCATTTCACCGACAAGTATTTTCGGACGGAGGGAGTATTTCACAATTAATCACTACATACTTCAAGTAAGGACCCTCAGTTCTTTTTACAAGACATTTCTCACTTCCATAACCATTCTTCCTATTCTTCTGCAGTCTTCGATTTGGAACAATCTTCATCCGAACCAACTTATTGGGCAACCTGCTGTCGTCAAGGAGATGGATTGCTTGACAGCAACCGTTGAAGAGATTCGAGAAGTTAGAGCACAAGTTACATTGCCAATCAACCAGGATAGAACAAGGCTAGCTGCATTGGCTGGGTGGTTTGATGTTCACTTTAGAGTATGTCTAGCTGAATTATTTCACAGATTTCTCATGTTTTACTCAATGGAAGACACTCACTATTTTCCACTTACAGGGTAGCAAGCAAAACCCTGCAGTTGAGGAAGTTGAATTGAATACAGCCCCAGATGAGAATGGTGGGACACACTGGGGTCAGCAGGTTGGTTTTCTAGAATATATATCACTATCCTTTTCTGTTGTTGCTGAATTTTCTAACGGCAATCATATCAAGTTGCCTGTCAGTCTGTCTGACAGCCATTTGTTTCTTCCCCAAGGTGTTCTTGATGACTCCAGCTCCGAGAGTAAATGAAGGGGACAGTATCAATGTTTCTTTCTCGATGGTTCGCTCGAAAGAGAATCACCGGCTTATGGATATGGATATCACCTATGAACTGCACGAGGCATCTGGAAGGAAGCTACCAGCAGTCGCAACCAAGATTTTCTTAGAGTAGAGCAAGGTCTGGCTCACAGAACTGCAATACGCTTTTGAATTATACCCATTCAGTTTTTAGCGTCAAGGTGCACAATACATTTGGGATGAAGCACTTTGGTTAATGGTTCAACACCAGGATTTAACCTAATTTTTTTTTTCTGTTTTAACAGATCACTGACTGGATCTGACTCGGTTGATGGGATGTCAGGGCATTGTGTGCTATCATGTGTCGTGCTGCCGTATCAAAAACCTTGCCCACAGTTCAGAGAAACACTGGTCCCCGGTGTGTTTGTTTTTCATGGTATGGCCTAATGGCCAACCTTTGTGTAATACATACTATGCGGGGTTTGTAACAGTGATACCATGAGGCATGATCAAGTGCCAGAGATTTTGTTTGTTGTATCAGTAATTTATTATTGTCATTTGATTGGTTGAATGATTCGAGCTGTTGCCTCTAGATTAGAAGTTGGTTTTCCGTGCCTGTCAATTAGTTCAACTTGGGTTCACTGAATTTTAAAGCGAAGATGCAACCAATCTGAGCTGTTATTCAGTGAGATCCTATACCTAGTAATTCAGATTGACAGAAGTTGAGGTATTTCTGGATGAACTCTTTGCACTGACAGCAAACTAAGGTGTTTAGAGATAAACTAAAACCATGTTCTGAAAGTTTTTTTTTAATCTTTGCCTTTTGACATTTAAGTTTTGAAAATTCCGAAGTGATAGCATTACCATTGTGAGTGCATTTTGTACTTCTGTCACAGATTTTGCTTGCTGTATCAATAATTTTGTTGGTTTTCCTTCCAATGCCTGTGATGTAACTTTCGTGCAACTGATGTGTTTGTGCTCACTACATTTTAAAGGGAAAGATAGACTGAACTGTTTTTGCTGTCAGTTTTAGCTGGTCGGTAATCTAGTTCCATTTTGACTATAACTAGATTGGTTTGAATTTCCATAAAAAAGGTTGATTTGAATTTCCCTAAAAATGTTTGGTTTGAATTTCCCTAAAAAAGATTAGGTGTGGCTAGATCTCAGTCGATTGAGATTTAACCAGGTCTCTATCATGTGATAGAACATATAAGAAAGGAGAAAGAAAACATAAAATAATTCTTTTTGCACGGATCTTCATGTAAGATCCAACGAATATAGCATCGACTGAGACCTAGTTAAGTCTTAATCGACTGAGATAAGCAGATTTGGTTTGAATTTTGCTGACAGTTTTGAAAACTCCCCGAGTGATGGCATCAACATTGTGAGTGCATTTGTCAGTTCACTTGCTCATACTCAGCTCAGTCAGTAGCAGCTAGCAGGCACTGTGAAAACGATAAGGTTTGGACCAGCCGAGCCGGCAGCCACAGCCTCTCCCTCTCCCTCCCGAGCGCCGGAGCTCGTCTCCTCTCCTCGCCGGCGCCACCGCCCCCATGCTCCTCCCAATGCGCGGCCTCCCGGCGGCCCCACCCCGCCCGCTCGCCCACCCACACACCGCGCCCGCGCCGCCGCCCTCGCTCCTCGGTCCCCGGCGCCGCCGTCCGTCCCGGAGGCTCTCCAAGGTCGTGTCCTACTACGGCCTCACGACTCCGCCGTACAAAACCGTAAGCACGGCCGTCTTATCTTTCCCGGCAGATTCGCCCGCCGCCGCGCCGCCATTAAAGAAGATGCCACCTCCAGCTTCAGCTTCAGCTTCGCGTGGTTTCTTGCAGGACGCCCTGGAGCCGTACATGAGCAGGCGGGCGGTGGAGCTGCACTGGGGCAAGCACCAGCAGGACTACGTGGACGGGCTCAACAAGCAGCTCGCCATCAGCCCGCTCTACGGCCACACCCTCGAGGACCTCATCAAGGAGGCCTACAACAACGGCAACCCGCTGCCCGAGTACAACGACGCGGCCGAGGTGATGCCGCGCACTGAGATTTCATCTTCTGGTGGTAGCTTTCAGCTTCATTTACTGTTGCAGACAGATAGCTGAAACAGAGGGGATGCTGCTGTACTGTATTTGATTGCTGCAATTCTGAACATGTATGTTATACTGTGGTGTGTAGGTCTGGAACCATCACTTCTTCTGGGAATCGATGCAGCCGGAAGGCGGCGGCTCGCCCGAGGCAGGTGTGCTGCAGCAGATCGAGAAGGATTTCGGCTCCTTTTTTAATTTCAGGGAGGAGTTCATGCGCTCGGCGATGTCGTTGTTGGGGTCTGGTTGGGTTTGGCTTGTCTGTAAGTCCCCCTCCATTACTACTGTTTCTTTCAAGTACAGACAGGCAATATCTGTCTGAAAGTCCGGTTAATGTTCATTCACAGCTGAATGTTTTGCGCATTGCAGTGAAGAGAAGCGAGAGGAAGCTTGAGGTGGTTCACACGCGAAACGCTATCAACCCACTTGCTTTTGGAGATATTGTATGTTTGCTCAACCCTTTTCTGTCGAATTATATGAGGCATTTCCAATTTTAATCTTTGCAATGACATTCCGTGTCTTCTTCTCTTTCAGCCAATCATCAGCCTAGACTTGTGGGAGGTAAGGGAATTGAAGAACCTCTGTTTAGATCCTACCATGCGCCATGTACTGACATTCGTCTTTATCCTTTTCAGCATGCTTACTACTTGGATTACAAGGTACTCTGCTAGATCCCATTTTTCTGCTTGCTATCAAAACTTTAAAGTTAGTACTAATATACCTGAAAACCGTTCTGGTGCTTTTTAATGATGTAGGATGACAGGCGAACATATGTGTCAAACTTTCTGGATCACCTTGTCTCTTGGCATACTGTCACTCTACGCATGATGCGCGCGGAGGCTTTTGTGAACCTTGGTGAACCAACTATCCCAGTGGCATGAGATGATATGGACATGACCTGGAGTTGTCTCTAAATATGTCAATCTCACGAGGTAATAAGTTTTGCAGCATTATACCTGGCATATGTGCATCTTATAATCAAGTAATATACGATTCAATTCCCTGCGCATGAGGTGGTATATAACTAATCAAATCAGGGTTCAGGGCATCTGTACCCTATGATGTTTCTTTTTCTAGCTATGAAGTAAGTACTAGAAGCATTATGTCTGCCATATTTGCAGCTTAATCACGTAATATGCCTTTCGATTCCCTGCGCGTAAGGTGGTATATGAATAATAAAGCAGGGTTCAAAGTATTGGTGCCCTATTATGTCTCTTTTCCAACTATGAGGTAAGTGGTAGCATGGCAGTACCAGAAGTTCTGCTGCATTATTACCAGGGATGTTGATATACCATGTAATGTTTGCACTTTCTGCACAAGTGACAATAAAGCTTCTCTTGAAAAGCTAGCGCATAAGGCAATCAAATATTGGGTTTCAGACTTAGGCACATACAGTTGGGAAGATCAAGGTAGTATTGACTTGACGCTGTTTCTTTGGTTGAGGACTTGAGCTAGGGAGTAGGAAGCATGCAGCTTGGAGGCCAGAGCAGAAAAACATAGTGAAATTTCACTGCATCTTAGTATTAGAATGTCCAGGGGTATATATGTAGGCATGTAGCAGGTGGGGTTGCATTGTTTCTTTTCTTTTTGGGGTGTGCAGTTGATTAGGTGTCTGACTGGACGGATTTTGGTTTTCACAGTTTATGGCCGGAGAAGAGACGTTGTGAAAAGTCACCTTACATCGTTCTCATGAACAAACTAGTACCATCAATATGGATATATGGTGTTAAACTTTACCAGTGATATCATTTTATCTGCGCTAACTACTTCACAACTTTTTAAATTGGTAGACATAAGTACCTTTTCTCAGTAGCAGCAATAGTAAGCTGAACCTGAAGAAAATATATATTTTTTCTTCCGGACCTTAACTCCACATACCAGTAAGAAGAACTCCTGTCGAGATTTTTTTTAAAGTTTCAAAGTACCCTACCTCGTTCTTTCCCATGAACAAACTACTAGGTGTCACGAATATGGATATATAGCCTTGAACTTTACTAGTGATATCATTTTATCTGTGTGAACTACTACTTCATAACTTCTTAAAATGGTAGATAGAAGTACCTTTTGCCAGTAGAAGCAGTAGTAAGTTGAACTTGAAGAAAAAGATAGTTTTTCTGCTGGGCCTTAGTTAATCTACCATGCCCTAGTAACAAGAAACCCCGTTGAAGATCTTTGTTTTAAGTAATCTTGGAGGTTATATGAAGTAAGATGGAGGTTTTATGTAAGGTTATCCTTTAACATGGACTCTCAACCTGCCACATCTTCTGAGTCTTGTCCATAATTACATTTTGCGGAGATTTTAGCCATAATTACACATCGTAAGCATCACACTATGCTATATTCTAACAACAAAATGATTAAACATCATACTCTGCTATATTCTGACAGCAAAATAATCAAACATCACACCATGCTATATTCTGACAACAAATGATAAATCATATCACTGAAGAATCCACTAGCCCTATTGCTTTCAGGCTTTCCATGTCCTGCACTGAGCTATTCGATGCAATGTTCTTGCACCCCATTCTATGTCGCAATCCCCAAGGCCCACGTTTGTTTTAAACACACCAAGTGGTCTGCTAGTCTTCCTTACATAGCAAGGCAAAATGTTCAGGCCTTGTAAAATATCCTGATTCCTTTTTTTCGTCCATTTGTCAGGGATGCCAAGGAAAATCCTGAACCACATCCTACTGGATGAGACGGAGAGTTTGCGGGGGGCAGCCTGATGTAACCACGTCATGCAATGCACGGTGAACAAGTAAGCTCTGCCTGGAGATAAGACAGCTGATGTTTCGTCGTTGTCCTCATTCGTCGCTACAGGGAAGTGACCTCCCATTTCAAGTTATTATGCGGTAAAAGCAGAGATGGACGCTTCAGAGCACGGGCACTTGAGTTTAGACTTTAGAGTACGCGCCATCGATCTAACTTGTGCTTGAAGCCACAGAACTTTATGTCTTCAGAACAATCTCCCATGGTGCTGTTAGAGCAGCCCCTAGTTTTCCACCGATTGTAGGCATAGCTTCATCATTCTGTTGCAACAGAATTCTGCCATGGTGCGCCGAGGCATATGCCCCATGAATGTTTGCCTTGCTCAAACATATTCTTCTTTTTCATCAATAGTCTCCGCCCGATTCTTTGGAACATATCGAATGGTCCCTGCGCAGCCACGGATGACTTCTTGTATACTTTACAGATCTTCTAGATGCTTGTCTCTTTTCGACGGTTGAACCAATGCCTTTTTTTAAGCAAAAAGGCTAAGAAAAAGTTTGTACTATTATGTCGACGGTTTGCACAAAGAAAACCAGCGTGCAGCTTCCTGAGCTACTGGTTGGCATGGCAGGTTAACCTGCTCAACCAACATATATCGGCCACAACAGTATGGGGAATCATTAGTAGGTTGCACATGTTCATTCCAAAATTTCAGATGATTTCAGGGTGGAAAAATAAAATAATTCGGAAAACGACGCAGCGGTTTGATGCCAGGGAACCGGAATCTGATGCTAATTAAATTAAGATGCAGCACAAACCATAATCGATGTTTACAGTGATAGCCTTGTCCTGGGCATATAGTATTACAGCAATATCTGATACAGTTCTCATCGAGCTAAGGCACTAGACACATATGCTTATTATGAAAGGCGACGGCGGAGGCCGGTGGGTCTCCGCTGCGCCTTGCGGCCTCCGTCCATGTCGGGCACGGCAGCCTGGTCTAGTTGCAGCAGCAGCAGAGGCAGTCGAGGCAGCACTCGCAGGTCTCGTAGCAGCAGAAGCAGCACAGCGCCGTGAACACGCTGCAACAGAAAATAAAGAGAAAATTGATCAGACACGAAGAAAGAAACTCATAGAAGGGAAGAATGCATAGAACACAAAGGAATATCAGGAACTAGTACTAGGGGAATCAGTCCCAAGATGTTCCTGCCCCGTCTCTATGATTTCTCCGAGGATTTTTCAGATGGTAGAAGAGGCTGTTTATCTCTCTCTCTGTCTCTCGGCCTTTGCATCGATCGACGCACACGGCCGAGAGACGAGCAGAGCAAAACTCAGAAGGAGAGTGAGAGTGGTGAACAAATACAAAGTGTGTGTGTGTGTGTGTGTGTCTCACCATGCGTAGATGCAGCCCTTCTCCTCGTGGCGCTTCTGCACATGGTCCGTGTAGGACATCTCCTGCCCCGACGGAGCGTTGTACATCTTCGTAGAGGGTGGGTTGGGTTGCTATGGAAGAAGAACTGCCTCCAAGGATTCTGCTCTGCCTGCTCTCCTGTGGCTTTGGGAAGATGCTGGATTGCAACAGGAAGGAGTGGGTGGGGTTTTATAGGCTGGGAAGGCAGCTGCATCTGTGCCACAGTTTTTTTCTTACTCATCACCACCACCTAAGCACAAGTGGCAACACTGGTTTGTAACTAACTAACACAGCTCGATGGGACACGGCTTTGTGCTAGTCGACCTCTAGAAATCATAGAAATAAAATCTCTCAGAACTCCGAAATGGAACAGTTTAAATCTTACATGATGGGTGTGTCGTGCATGCTCTGGGTATGGGTATGGTCGGGAACGAGACTAAATAATCAGGCTCGATCTCCACTACTAATTAATCATGCCTGCAAAGTTAGCTACTACGGCCTCACTGTTATCAGTGCTCTTATTATTAGTGCAAGTATTACATCACATCATGCTTCAGAAAAAGGTTCTAGGTATATGAGGGCTGCAGATGTCTTGTCTTGCTTCAGAAAAAGTGAGAAGCTGAATCAATTACCAGGCATAGAGGCAGCCCTTCTCCTGGTGGCGCTTCTGCGCGTGCTCGTAGTAGGACATGCCCTGTGGCGGCGGCGGGTTGTGATACATCTCGCCGCCGGCAGGCTGGGCTCCTCCCCTCTCCGGCTAGTTTTGAGTAAATTGCACAAAACCACCACTTTAAAGGCTTGATTTGCAGAAAACACTACAATACATTTTTTTTTGCAGAAAACACCATGTCTACTGTAATCTTTTTGCAAATAACACTGATCAGCGGATTTGCCTCGGCTGAGCACGTTTATGACAGATGGGACCCGCCAATCGGGCTGATGTGGCACAAAATTTTAACGCCGTTAGTTGAACCGTTTTGCTGGACACGGGACCCATTTGTCAGCATTTCATTCCGTTCTTCTCTCCTCCCTAATCTCTCTCTCTCCGCGAACTAGCAGAGCGCCGCCGCCGCCCATCGACATGGCCCCTGAGCTCCACCAATTTCGCCGCTGTTAACCAACACTCGTCCCGGTCCGGCAAGAATCGAGCTGTCGCCGCTGCCCAGCTGCGTCGATCCGGTGATGTAGCTCGCTGGCAACTTCGCGCCGGTGCCGGAGATGCTGTCCCCACCGTGGAACTTCATGCCGGTGCCCGAACCCTAGAGACGCCGTCCCCGTTGCAGAACTTCGTGCCAGTGGCCGGAAATGCCGTCCCCGTTGCAGAACTTCATGCCGGTGGCCGGAGATGCTGTCCCCACTGCAGAACGGGGCGAACCAGCTGCTCTCGCCCATGGCAGGGCACCACCTGCTCGGCAGCCTGGGGCTCGCCCAGCTGGCTCTCTTTGGCCTGCCGCCGGTCGCGCGGACCTGAGCCATGGCGCAAGCGCCGCCAACGCCAAGCTGGTTTACTTCGGCGGCCGGCTCTCCGAGAAGGCTCGTGGGACGGAGAAGAGAAGAGGGAGTGCCAGATCAAGGACGACGCGGAGGTGGCTCGGTCCAGATTGAGGAAGGAGCAGTGGCGGCTCGTTCCAGATCGAGGACGGCATGGCGGCGATGCGGCGCGGTTGGGCCAGATCTGGGGGCGGTGGAAGAAGGCGGGGCGTGGGGACGAGCAGACCACGCCGGCGGGGGAAAATGAAGCCGGGCTCGTGGCTGGCTGGCGGCACGTGCGGCTGCGGGCACTTCGCCGCGGGCGGCGGCGGTACAGTGGACGGCGGCGGCGGGACGGGCGGCGGCAGGACGGGGTGATTGACTTTATTTGGTGCGGCACAGTGGAGGAACCAGCTTTTCTTTCTTTCAATGATAGGCGGATCCCACAAGGTCACACATGATGATAACGGTATCAATTGTCGTCGTTATATGTGAGATGTTAAGTGGTGCCACGGTCAACCTAACTGGCGGGCCCCATTTGTCATAAACGCGGTCAACTGAGCCAAAGCCGCCGATTAGTGTTATTTGCAAAAAGATTACCGTAGACGTGGTGTTTTCTGCAAAAAGTGTATTGTAGTGTTTTTCGCAAACCTAGCCTTCAAAATGGTGGTTTTGTGCAATTTACTCGCTAGGTTTAGATCTCTCCTACCTTCTGTGCGTAAGTAAGTAAGGTTATTGCACATTGCTTTTAGATGGGTGTATTTATTAGTCAGGGCAGGTCCAACACTTGTCAAAGCCCAGCTGCCAAGTGTACATTCACATCCGAATGCATCTTCTAACATAAAATTAGAAGTATCTTAATGGAGACAAAAAACCGACCTCATTAGTTTCCTTCGACCATAAGGTTTCTAACATGTCAGCTACCTTGTGCTATTTCCATTGAATTGATTCACTACACTGCCATATTTGACCGCAAAAGCTTCAAATAAAGACGTCCAACATTTGTCGGTGCCCTACATTAATAGGGCAAGGGATGTCCAACATTTGTCGATGCCCAAGGACAATTGTACATCACATCTGAATGTGCTATCTTCTAAAATAAGTTAGAAGTGTCCATGGGGAGACAAAAAAGGGACTTGATTGGTTTCCTTCGACCCGAAGATTTCTAAATTGTCATCTACCCACTGTACTACCCATTGAATTGAGTTACCACACTGCCATATTTGACTATCAAAAGTCCAAATTAATAAACAGGCCTGCTTGTACATTTGTAGTCCAGGTAAAACACATGTTCACACTTTCACCAAATTAATAACTTATGTATACTGATCGATGATCTCACGGGTAACAAGCACCGGCGGAGACAGACCCAACGCACCCAGGGCCCTAGGCCTGGGTCGTGGCCACGGAATCCTTAGTTGACTGTATAACTTTTGCTATTGTTCTATAGTGTTCGTCGTGTTTGGCCCAGAGCAGGAGCGTGATCCGATCCTGGCTCCGCCCCATGTAACCAAGTAATTTATGAATTGATAATGCTCTATGTTCACTAACTCCGTCAGAGACCATGACGGGGATGGGCAGCCTCATATTCTTCTAGCTGACTGCATTTTTCTTCGCGGCTAAGGAGTGTACCAATATTGGCAGTAATAGTGCAGCGCCACAATGGACGACAAGTTGATGCTCCTTACGATCGTGTTCTTGGTTTTATCTTGGCATGGATTTTTTCGTCAGCGACCTCGCCAGCGACCTCGTCGTGTTCTTGTGATCCTGTACGGGAGAGGGGCGATCAGGTTTTTGGAGAGCGCACTCGCGCGACTGCCGGCAGCGACGACTTCTTTTCCGACCTGCACCGTATGTGTTTCTGTCCTGCATGTTCGAGATCGTGATAGAATTCATGCTTCTAGTCCGTGTCCTAGATTTGATCTGTTCATCTACTATGCTAGTCCACATGATTAGTTTATTCTTTGTTATAGTCGTCATGATTTATTTTGTGGTTATTCGGATTAAATCTCGTAGTAACTTGCTCATATGTTCAACACCGACTAGTCGACATTGTATTCTAGAAGAAAACCCATCAGTGTCAACGGGGACATCAAGGAGGATTTGTTTCATCTGGCCTCTGTGTGGTCTTACTTGGCGCCCATTCATTTGCAAGCAGAAATGACCACGAAAGTATATTGCTCGCGCCTGACAACCGCCACAAATAGATTAGACTATAACATCTATATGTTATTATGTTATGACTAGAAAGTTCCAATCCATTTAATATATTTAGGCTCACTTTAAATTCCCGTCACGGATCTCCTTGTAATGTTTTTCTAGCAGTAACAATGATCAATAAAGATTTTGGGAACCGTGTTGTAATTTTTCCAAAAAAAATGGGCCTGAACTGCTGCCTCAAGTATGAATTCCGCATAGTAATAACAGAGGGGTCCAAATTAAAACTAGGACATGAATCCAGAGGTGGGTGTGCGCCATCATAACACTAACATATTAGTTTTGACCTCATAACACCGACATCCCCAATAACTTGCACAGAATGATACACGTACACTATCACGCTAGTACTCGTCAGTCCATTAGATGTAGTTGTACATGCTTGCTATGTGTATAGTCATATCAAAGGTCCATGAGTATATGACACAGTGATGATATGGTTCTATCATAAAAGGCAAGGATGACAAATCAAATTAACTATGGTAGAAGTAGTGCATGTGCTGAAATTGGAGACACCCATTGCTGCACAAGCCGATAAATGCAATGCAGTGGGCTACCGAAGCACCATCACATTAACATTTCCTAACAGATAAATATAGTTGCATTCCAAGCCTCTCAGGTCCAGTTCTTCTAGTAATGAGGATGAGAACATCTATATATTCATTAATGAGTGATCACCATCTTATTTAAACGAGTTGCATAGGTTTGAGAGGCATTATGGATTATTCTATGGCAGGGCAGTAGATGAAAGTGAGACCGCTTGAGCAATACAGTACTTTTATTTCTTCCATAGGAGCCAATTGGGCATATGCCCCGTAAATGTCATAGATACTACGTAATGCTATCAGTGCCATGCGGGCTGTAATCCTCTCACGTTAAGGATAGAGCAGTCTGCGGACACAAGGTTTCGCATCTGAATGTATCTTCTTATATGCTCAAATTAGAAGTATACTTTTTTGCGGGCACTAGTAGAAAACAGGACTTTGGTCTAGGTAGGAAAAGCCCATTAATCCCGGATCACCCACGAACTGGGACCAATGAGGGCATAAGTCCCGGTCCATGAGGCCAGGGCGCGGGCCGGGCCTCGAGGGCCATTGGTCCCGGTTCGTCTGAGACCATTGGTCCCGGTTCCAGACACAAACCGGGACCAATGGACCTTGCTCCTGGCCCACCACCTTTAGTCCCGATTGGTGTCTGGAACCAGGACCAAAGGTGTTTTTTTATCCAAACAAAACAAAAACAAACCTATAATATTCTACAATAGCAAAAATAATAAACTAAAACAATGAACTAGAAAACTTTAATGAAACTCTAATAGAACAAAATGAACTAGAAAACTTTCATGAAACTCTAATAGCAAAAGGAATCAACTAAAATTATCAAAGTATTTTCTGTTCAAAGCATTATAAGCAAAACGAATTTTCATGTAGATCTTTTTTTGTTAGAAACTTTAATAGCAAAAAGAACTATCATAAATATTTTTTTGTTAGAAACTAAAATAACAAAAACTACTTTTGAATATAATAATAAAACATAGTAATATTAAATAGCAGAAAAAAGAATCACTCCAAAAACTATTTTTATAGTAAAGTTAATCACAAACCAGTGATTCACACAAATTTCAAAAAATTCAAATTTAAACTATTCAAATTTGAAAACTAATGACACTAACACAAAGTTTATAATTTTTCTGACCTAAAAGAAAAAAGAATTAAAAAATAAAGCAAAAAACAAAAGAAAATAAATAATGAAAAAAACAAAACAAAAATACTAGATTTTTTTTTAAAAAAATGCCGCCTATTGGGCCACCACGGCCTGAATACGACTAGAAACCCAACCAGCCTCTTGGGCGAGGATTCAGGCCTGCAGAAGGCCCAGCAGGCCCACAAGCAGATACAGAGTGGCTAGGCCCGTAAGCCTGCTTTGGAGAGGAGCTCGAAGGCTCAGGCGCACCGCGCCTTATAAACAGGTGCGACACTCTCTCAACTAGCAAGGTGGGACTGAACTCCCACCACGCCGCTATGCAAGGCCATTGGTTCTGGTTGGTGCCATGAACCGGGACCAATGCCTCCTTTGGTCCCGGTTCTTGGCACGAACCGGGACGAATGTACCCCTTTGGTCCCGGTTGGACCGGGACCAAAGGTCTCTGTTTCCCGTCCTTTGGGCTGCTGAAAAGAGGTCTTTGGTCCCGGTTGGTGTTACGAACCTGGACCAAAGGGGTACATTCGTCCCGGTTCATGCCAAGAACCGGGACTAAAACTTCATGTATATAAGGAACATTTGTGAAAATTTTGGTTTTCATCTTGCAGTTTGCCCCCGACAACTGATACGTCTCCAAGGTATCTATAATTTTTGATTGTCCCATGCTATTATATTATCCATCTAGGATGCTTTATATGCTATTTTATATGATTTTTGGGACTAACCTATTAACCTAGTGCCCAGTGCCAGTTTCTGTTTTTTCCTTGTTTTTGAGTATCGCAGAAAAGGAAAACCAAACGGAGTACAATTGACCTGAAACTTGACGGAGCTTATTTTTGGACCAGAAGAAGGCCATGGAGTAAAACAGTTGGGCCAGAAGAGTCCCGGGCTGCCCACGAGGGTGGGGGGCGCGCCCACCCCCCTGGGCACGCCTCCCTGCCTCGTGGACAGCCCGGAGACCCCCCGACTTGTTCTCGATGCCAAAACCTCTTATATATATAGAAACTTTTAGAAAGAAACCTAGACCCGGAGTTCCGCCGCCAGAAACCTCCGTAGTCACCGAAAACCAATCTAGACCAGTTCTGGCACCCTGCCGGAGGGGGGATCCCTCTCCGGTGGCCATCTTCATCATCCCGACACTCTCCATGACGAGGAGGGAGTAGTTCACCCTCCGGGCTGAGGGTATGTACCAGTGGCTATGTGTTTGATCTCTCTCTCTCTCTCTCTCTCTCTCTCGTGTTCTTGAGTCAGCACGATCTTGATGTATCCCAAGCTTTGCTATTATAGTTGGATCTTATGATGTTTCTCCCCCTCTACTCTCTTGTGATGAATTGAATTTCCCCTTTGAAGTTATCTTATTAGATTGAGTCTTTAAGGATCTAAGAACACTTGATGTATGTCTTGCATGTGCTTATCTGTGGTGACAATGGGATATCACTTGATCCACTTGATGTATGTTTTGGTGATCAATTTGCGAGTTCCGTGACCTCGTGAACTTATGCATAGGGGTTGGCACACGTTTTCGTCTTGACTCTCCGGTAGAAACTTTGGGGGCACTCTTTTGAAGTTCTTTGTGTTGGCCGAATAGATGAATCTGAAATTGTGTGCTGCATATTGTATAATCGTACCCACAGAATCTGATGCTAATTAAAATAAGATGCAACACAAACCATGATGGATGGTGATTATAGTGATGGTGTTGTCTTTTTTTTCTTTCGAAAAGGGGTGGCTCCCCGGCCTCTGCATTAGAGTGATGCATACGGCCATCTTATTAACCAAAAAACAAAATGTGCCAACAAGATTCTAAAGTCTCCAATTTAAAAAAAGAAAAGACAGCTCACACAGAGCCTAAAAGGCTAGAGACACAAACTATCCAAGAGAAGACGCCACAACCGGCTGGCTAAAAATAGATAGGAAAACTAATTGCCTATCCTATTACATGACCGCCATCCAAACCGGTTGAAGATATCCCGAGCTACCATCTCCCAACAGATATATCCAGTACCAAATGCTCCCTGGCCTCCATCGAAGTGAGTAGCGACCACGAACGGATCACTGCCGTGGCTCGGAAAATAACCTGCAAAAAATGAATACGTGATGTTCTGTTAAAAACCAAATCATTTCTGCAATTCCAGATAGTCCACAACAAAGCGCAAACTCCAACCCGAATATGTCTTGCTAAGTCAGGCTCAATCCCATTAAGCCATGTCCCAAATAATGCGTTGACAGAATTCGGTGGAGTAATATTAAAAGCAATGTGGACCGTCCGCCAAAGGACTTTGGCCAACGGGCAATCAAGAAAGAGGTGCTTAATCTTCTCATCCCGATCACAGAAACTACACCTAGTAGGTCCTGTCCAATTACGCTTTATCAAGTTGTCTTTTGTTAAATAACTTGTTTATGGACAAACCGCATAAACACTTTTATTTTCAAAGGAACTTTGACATTCCAGACATTCTTGGAAGTTGGAATGGAGTTCGAATTAATAACATCAATATACATTGATTTAACTGTAAATACTCCAGACCTAGTCAGTTTCCAGCGTAATTCATCGGGTTGGTCAGAAAATTGAACCTCCATGAGTCTCCTAACTAGATGGAGCCATTCTTCCCAAGGATTGCCCGCTAGCGATCGTCTAAACTGAATATTAAGGGGGATAGATTGAAATACCGTTGCAACGAACACCTCACGTCATTGAGCAATCCGATATAAAGACGGATATTGAATGGCCAAGGGTGAGTCACCAAGCCAAGTATCCTCCCAGAAACGTGTACTAGCACCGTTTCCAATAACAAACCTCATCCTATTGAACATTGATTGTTTGACTTTCATTAGTCCTTTCCAGAAAGGCGAGTCAGTTGGCCTGACTGTGACCTGGGACAATGTTTTAGTCTGGAGGTACTTGCTGCGAAGGATCTGCGCCCACATGGCCTCAGTCCCGGATGAGAGCTTCCACAACCACTTACTAAGAAGGCATCTGTTCTTAACTTCAAGATTCTCAATACCAAGACCCCCTTGGTCTTTCGGTCGATAGATGATATCCCATTTGGCAAGCCGGTATTTTCTTTTAAGTTCATCACCCTGCCAAAAGAAACGCGATCGATAGAAGTCCAGTCTTTTCCTAACACCAACTGGGGCCTCAAAGAACGATAAGAGGAACATAGGCATACTCGTGAGCACCGAATTTATCAAGATTAATCGGCCTCCATATGACATGAGCTTACCCTTCCAGCAACTCAGTTTCTTCTCAAATCGGTCCTCGATGCACTTCCATTCTCTGTTTGTCAGCCTACAATGGTGTATCGGAATACCATCTGATGGTGCTTCGATAGCTCACCGCATTGCATTTATCGGCTTATGGAGCAATGCGTGTCTCCAATTTCAGCACATGAACTACTTCTAATATAGTCAATTTGATTTGCAATCCTTGCCTTTTATGATAGAGCCATATTCCCATCGTGCCATATGCTCGCAGACATTGCGCGCTACACTGTACACATATACACATCTAATAGACAGACAAGTTCTGGCGTGATAGCGTACATGTATCACACCGTGCCGAGTTATTGGAGATGTCAGTATAGTGTTATGATGGCGTAGACCCACCTCAGGGTTCAGGGCTTCACCTCCAAATTTTAATTTGGAGTCCTATATTATTACTCAGCTTTTTTTTTTTGAGGGAAATATTATTACTCAGCTAATTGGTCTTGTTCCTTCCCACCATACCCAGCCCATGCACACACACACCCATCATGGTCATGGGCCCATGACTTCATAGTCCTCATCCATAGGTGTTGGATTTATTCCAGCCCCTCAGAACTGACCACCCAACTAGCATTTTTTTTCGAAACAAGGCAAAAGATTTACCATTTCATTAAATAAGAGAGAGTTGTAACAAGGTCCGAGGACCACAGCCAAACAAAGGCCGAACAGAGGCGAAGATAAAGCAACGACTCGCGATGTAAAATTACACCCAGCCCTTTGGCACCTGCCAGCGTCCACAAAGTCGCCTCATCCATGATTTTTTCCACAATAATCGTCGTAGGCGCGGAGACGTTCCGAAAGACCCCAGCGTTCCTCTTCTTCCAAAGTTCCCAAGAGATAAGCATGAGTAGGGAGGCCATCCCTTTCCCATTTGGCGAGCGCGCGAGTGCAATCTCGGCCCACCAATGTCTGACACTTCGCATAGCCGCCCAGTCCGTCGTGACAATATTGCTCAGCCCGATCTTCGCCCTTACCGCATTCCAAACCGCAACCGAAAACCGGCATTGGAAAAGGAGGTGCGCTGCAGACTCCTGAACTTGGCTGCAAAGAGGACATAAACCGCAGTTCGGCCACCCTCTTCGTTGTAGCCTGTCTGCCGTCCATACTCTGTTGTGAATGATTAACCAAGCGAAGAACTTGCATTTCGGAGTTGCCCAGACTTTCCACCCAACTAGCTAGACTAGCTAGGATCCTCTCTTCAGAACTGACCAAAGTTTAACCCTCTCTATTTTTTCCATTTACTACGGGGCTGATATTTTAATTTCCCTGACTCATGTAGTAGCAACTAAACTGGTCCATTTGGGAGTTCTGAGAGATTTTTCTATGATTTCTAGTGGCTGACTAGTACGAAGTCTTGTGTTCCATGCCTACGAAAGACATATTTCTCTAGACAAAACCAAAACACCGTGGCCGATGCATGGGCCCATCAAGCTGTGTTAGTTACAAATCAGTGTTTCCACTTTACTTTGGTGGTGGCGAGAGTAGAAAAAATACGTGGTACGAGTGCAGCACTGGAAATGCTGCCTCGACTGCCTCTGCTGC
Organism: Triticum dicoccoides; assembly: GCF_002162155.2. Lineage (NCBI taxonomy): Eukaryota > Viridiplantae > Streptophyta > Magnoliopsida > Poales > Poaceae > Triticum > Triticum dicoccoides. Next base: position 55,459,775 of record NC_041392.1, on the reverse strand, counting down.
CGCTGCAACTAAACCATGCCGACATGGACGGACGCAGCTAAGGCCCAGCGGAGAGATCCACTGGCCTCTGCCGTCTTTAATTATCCCCAAAGCAATTTAGGATTTCATAATAAGCGTGTGCGCGTCTATTGTCCTAGCTTGACGAGAACTGTATCAGGTATTGCTATAATATTATCTGCATCAGACAAGACTATCACTGTAATCATCATCATTGGTCATTGTTTCTGTTGCATCTTAATTTAGGCTCTGTTTGGAATCCCTCTGCTCCGTAACTCCGCCGCGGAGCGGAGTGGCATACAATACAAATACGGAGAGCGGCAAACTGGCTGCTCCGCGCGCTCCGCTTTCTGGTGATAGAACGGTGGATTGCCAAACACAGCTTTAATTTAGCATCAGATTCTGGTCTGCGCCTCACCTGCCGATTGCGCTTTTCCTTTAACATTTCGATTGCCTCCCTGAAATTATCTCAAGACTGAAATGAACTTTTCTTTCTGCAACTGAAATGAGCGTGTGCACCTGTTGTGGCTGAGATATGTTGGTTTAGCACATTAACCTGCCATCCCAACCAGTAGCAATACCATCCAGCAAACTGCACGCTGATAAGAAAAAATATCACCTAGTGAAATGGACAAAGGTGTGCAAACCGAAGGATATGGGTGGTCTGGGGGTTCATAATCTAGCTTTTATGAATAAAGCTCTGTTATGTAAATGGTGGTGGAAGTTGTATAACACAAGGGGAATGTGGCAGGGGATCCTGAGAAAAAAATATATTAAAAATAATTGTCTTACTAGTGTGAAAAGCAAGAAAGGGGA
>NC_041392.1:55452248-55458623 GCF_002162155.2 Triticum dicoccoides | reverse complement strand
GGATGTTGGAACACAAAAACTTCTTTTTTTCCTTGTGTAAATTTGATATAGGCAATGGGGAAGATACCAGGTTCTGGGAACACTGGTGAATTGGCCCAAAAGCCTTGAAATATAGCTATCCACGCATTTATAATATATGCTTTGATAAAGAGAAATCTGTGGCTTGGGTGTTCAACAAAGGACTAGACAATATTAGCTTTAGAAGATCACTGTGTGGGGAGTCTTTGATGTTGTGGAGACATATCAAAGATGCATGTGAGAGTGTGGCGCTTGATAATTCCTCAGAGAAGATTAAACGGACTCTATCTGGAGATGGAAAATATAATGTCAAAACATGCTATAGACACATGATCCAAAGTTTGAAAAAAGAAAGAATCTAGGATAACATCAACTTTTCGTCCTTTAATGCATATATGCATATAATTAGAGGGTGGAGTGCACGTGAAAGAAAAATTAGTCATTCTAATACATGCATGTATATAATTAGAATGAAGTAAGAATTGTTCTTGCCTATTGCTAAAATCCGAACATTTGGTAGTTATAAAAGTCCATCTACATAATCAAACTTTAATTTCCCTGACACATGTAGGAGTAGCAACTAAACTCATTCCATTTCGTACCTCTGAGAGATTTTTCTCTATGATTTCTAGAGGTCGATTAACACAAACTTGTTCCGCGCCTGCGGAAACTTGTCAAGACAAACAGCAACCAACATGGCCGACGCGTGGGCCCATCGAGCTATGTTAGTTGGTACAGAACAGTGTTGCCACTTGTGCTTTGGTGGTGATGAGTAAGAAAAAAAACTGTGGCACAGGTGCAACTGCCTTCCCAGCCTATAAAACCCCACCCACTTCTTCCTGTTCCAATCCTACATCTTCCCAAAGCCACAGGAGAGCAGAGCGCAACCCTTGGGGACACTTCTTCTTCCATAGTAACCCAACCCACCCTTTGCAAAGCCGGGCAAGATGTACGACGCTCCGTCCGGGCAGGAGATGTCCTACACGGACCATGTTCAGAGGCGCCACGAGGAGAAGGGCTGCCTCTACGCATGGCGAGACACACACAAAACTCTCTCCGCCATGTGCACCAACACCAGTCCATGCAGAGGCCGCCAGGGGCTATAAAACTGAAAAATCTTGGGAGAAATCACAAAGACAGGCGCTGGGATATTATTGGAATTGATCTTTCCCCTAGTTCCTGTTAATTCCTTTGTGTTCTGTTCGTTATTCGCCTTTTTGTGATTTTGTGTCTCCGTGTTTTTGTGACTGTTTGAGTATTTGGTTGGTTTGCAGCGTGTTCACGGCGCTGTGCTGCTTCTGCTGCTACGAGACGTGCGAGTGCTGCCTCGACTGCCTCTGCTGCTGCTGCAACTAGACCAGCCATCCTCACCATGGACGGATGGACCGAGAAAGATGCTGCGCGAGATCAACCGGCCTCCACTACTGTTAATTATCCCCCAAAAAATTTTACAATTTCCTAATAAGCTAGTTAGCAGCTTAGCTCGATGAGAACTGTATCAGGTACCGCATAATATTATCTGCACCAGACAAGACTATCACTATAATCACCATCCATCATGGTTTGTGTTGCATCTTACTTTAATTAGCATCAGATTCTGGTCCTCGCCTGCCCACTGCGCTTTTCCTTTGACACTTTGCGTTGTCTCCCTGAAATTATCTCAAGACTGAAATGAACATTTCATTTTTTTTCTGTGACTGAAATGAACGTGTGCAACTGTTGTGCCTGATATATGCTGGTTGAGCAGATTAACCTGCCATACCAACCACGAGTAGCTTAGGTAGACGGTCCAGCAAACGGATGTCGACCAAGCATCATCACCGGGCAACCAGATCAGGTGCTGCCCCCACATCGTCCCTGCTAGGGGGAATCGGGCGGCGCCCAAACCCTAGCCGCCGAGAGCACGATCTCCGTCTTCCCCTCCCTCCGCCGCCGCCGGGCTAAGTCCGAAGGCCGGCGGCGGTAGCAGGGGACTCCCTCCTCTCCCGCGTCTTAGGGATGGTGCGGGGCCCCTAAACGCGTGGTGGCGCGGCCGATCCAATCTATGCGAGGCGGCGGCGATGGTTGCGGCAGGCGGCGGTGTGGTGGCCGGCCCTGCCTCGGGCAACAGCAGCTGCAGGTGCGGCGCGTCACTATACCGAGAAGAGCGGTGGCTGCGGGCGGTGGCGGCGCGCCATCGGGCGGTGGATCGGCGGTGGCGTGGAGGGCTCGGTGGACTGTTCGGCGGCGTCTCTGGCCAGATCTGATCTGGCCGGTGCAGCTGACGGTGGTGGCCATCTCCTCCGTCGGAGGTGGTCGGCTTGACGTTGGATGGTCAGATCTAGAGATCCGTCATCTAGTCCCGGCTGCGAGTCGGAAAGACAGAGTAGCCAGTGAAATCCAAGCCGATGGCAGGCGGTGGCGGTGTTCTGTGCCGTTACCTTGATGAAGGCATCGTCGTGTAACTTCTGTTGGCCCACTTGTGCTACTCTGGGGGAAACCCTAGGATCTGGTCGTCCAGATTGGACGATGGCGATACTGCGGTGTCGTTTCTCTTTTGGGAGCATGTTTCGTGGAGCAGCGCTAGAAGATAGAGGCAGGAGGTGGAGCGGCTTCGTATTGCACGGAGCTTCGGCGGAGATGTCAAGTCATGTCTGGCCGGCAGGTGCTACGATGTGTCATGCCTGGTCGGCAGGTGTTACGCACGACAGATCCTCCAGAATCTTCGTGTCTAGATGGACTATCGCAGGGCGCTGGCACCGTTGGGCCCTGTGGTGGCGTCGACGGATGCACAGACTGGCAAGGATGATGCTGATCTCTCTCTTGAAGATGGGTCAGCGGTCCGATGATGATGGTGGCTTCTAAAACGTGTGCATGTGGTGTACACTTTAGGTCTGCTACACCGGCTCTTGGTTCCGATATGTTATGTGGATGGATCAGTTACGATACCTGTTTTAGATATGGGGAGTGAGAACACTCCACATTATCGAGTTTTTTAGGTATGAGTGGTGGCTTCGGGTGGCTTGATGTATGTTCTTGTTAGACCTTTGTTGAATAATAAATAAAGATGGTCGTATGCATCGATTGATCCAGAGGCCAAAGATTTGAACCTCGCTTTAAAAAAAAGACGGTCCAGCATATTGCACGCTGGCTTTCGTTGTGCAAACCGCCAACATAAGACTCCCTTCATTTCTTGATATAAGGTGTATGGATTTTGAAGGAAAAAAATTCAAAATATAAGGTGTATTGCGTTGCACCACTCGTTTGGATAATTTTTTTAAGCATTTGATTACATTTCCTGATATCATGCAGGCTCCTCTATTGCCTCATGTCAATTAGTAAGCTATAATCCCATCTAAACCTTGTGAAATTTTCCCTCGACATGCGTTTTTTAATTTCCGCACCAAAAACTATACATCCTGTATATTTAGAAACGGAGGGAGTACATCAACTAGCCCCACAATTCATGAATTCATTGGTTTGGCTGACATTCTTAAGCCACGGCGGTGCACAATTTCATGGTTTGGTTGATAGTGACACGGACATGCTCCAGAACGTGTGGAGGAATTCCCCCCGCCCTAGGCCCTCCAAACGCAAATTCTCCGCGCTGTTAATTATCAAAATAGGATCTGGACGATTGACAGACTCCAATGCCGGGATGATCTAACTAAAACTTATGCCCCCTTTGCAAACAGGCTCAAGAATCGGCAGCTCGTCTTCTTTTTCAGTGTCGCTACACACCTACACCCTCAGAGTTTGGGGCATGATTATATTTGGCTTGGTCTTCATGATGTACATGTGCATCCTCTAGATTGAGGTGGCATGGATTCCGTGAAGGAGTGGTAGAGCCTCACTGCGTCCAAGAGACTCAATCACAAGGGTGCTTGTTTTCCTAATGTTGATTATCTCATGGGAAATCTGAAAGAGTGGAATGCACATGTCTTCTGCAACACGGCGGTGCCGGTTGGAGTTATTGTCGCCAGAATCAAGAGGAGACTTTGTTGTGGTGTCTTGTGGGGGTTAAATATTTGCGTAATGTAATGCGGCGAGAATAATGTTTGGTATTTTGGCCTTCGACCTCAACCTCTAAACCTCCTTTCACAATCAATGAAAATGGCAAAAAGAATGCCTTGTTTCAAAAAATATAATGCATCAACTAGCCATTCTAGTCTGCACTAATGTACTCAATTTCTGACCACGTCAAGCACAAGGCACACTAGTACTGCTGCTGCCGCTACACTTCTTAATTGAGTTTCATCACTTTTCTTAGCGGCAAAAAAAACTATTACTGTCAAGTGTCAACTGGAACCATTGGGCTGTAATATGGGCATATCATTGATTAATTCTTCATGAATTACTCGGTTACCTGCTAAAATGGTATCCTCAGCTGAACTGTTAATGTACCAGCGCTTGATCTGGCCTTTTGCCAATCAAATGTGACAGTGTAGTAATTAGTAAATCAATTCAGCGGGAATTAATTACACTATTCCTCCTTCCGGGTTTATTAACCCCCATCGTATTTCAGGCTAAATTTGATCATAGATTTACCTAGCAAGATATAAAACAGATGGCGCAAAAACAGTGTCATTGGAAACATCTTTCAAATGCGAATCTCACAATGTAATTTTTGTGGAATATAATTTATATTTTTATTCAAATATATGGTCAAAATTTCACACAAAATACAAGGGAGACAACAAACAAGACGCGGGAAGTGGACATGTGACAATTTAGAAATCTTCGGATCAAAGAAAACTAATTTAGTTGTGTTTTCATCTTCATAAGGATACTTCTAATTTATATTAGAAGATACATGTAGATGCAAAACCTTGTACCTGCAGACAGCTCTATCCTAAACGTCGGAAGATTACATCCCATGAGTGGGTGCCGTAGGATGGCAACTGCGGGGACGACGCCAGCCTCCGCCGCCTCTCCCCCGCCCCCCGCATCGCCCGCCGTGCCCGCCGGCACGCCGTGCCTGGCCGGTGCGGCCGCCCTCCCCCTGTCTACTCGCCCCTCGCCCTCCTCCCCTACCTCGTCGCCTTCCCTCCTCTGCCCCGTCCGCCTCTGCAGCGACGCGCGCTTGCAGTTGGGCCGACTGGGCAGTGGAGGAGGACCGGTTGGACGCCGCCGCGGCTGCAGCCGGGCTGCCACGGCCTCCTCGCCACTTCGGTGACTAGTTGGCGGCGGCGGTGGCGGCCGCCGAGTCCGTCTCCGCCCCGGTGCCTTCCCCTCCCCTTCCCCTCCCCTTCCCCTCCCTCTACCTTTGCGGGTGTGGCCGGAGGCCCACCACGCACCACCTTCCCCCCCGCCACAGGGCGCTGGCCGTCCGGCTGGTCGTCATGGCCGAGGGGCCCGAGCGCGAGCTTGGGGGGTGGCCGGTCGCTCGGAGTTGGGGCGAGCGGCGTTTTCATGGTGCTCTTCCTCGTCGGTCTTCTCTTCGTTCAATCCGGCGTTGGTTGCGGGTGGCGTAACTGGCGCGGCCTCGACCGGGGTAGTCCCCTGCAGCCGCAAGTTTCGGCCTTTCTGGCCATCGGCGTCTGCGGTGGGCGTTGCCCTGCCGCCGGCGGTGGCCTGGCCTCCTAGGGGGGAAACCCTATTCCCTCCCCTCCCTCGGTCGGGTTGTGGGCTGGGCCTAGGTGGGCCGTCGACGCAGGTGGTTCGACCTTCGAGTAGCCCACTTTCTGGGCCTATGGGGGGAGGCGGGGATACTGGGCCGTCCCGGTCCTTTGCCGTTCGGCCTGCCCCTGCTGGGCTGCCTCTCTCCCTGGCCCATGCGGTCACACTGCTCTTAGAGCTCGCCCCTGCCCTCTCGCTAGGGCTCGACCCATCTTCTTCCCTCCCCACCCCGACTCCCTCCTTCCCATCTCCGCCGCGACCTCCTCCCTCCCCGCCCTCCGGCATGCCCTCTCGGGTCCCTTCCGCCATGGCTCGCGAGCAAGGCGACGACACCCCTCGGCCTAAGCGGCGTGCCGATGGCCGCGACGGTGGGGCGGCCCAAGCCTCGCGCCGTCCCTTGCCGGGTGGGGCTCGCCAGGAGACCGAGCTCCGCGACTCGATGCTCAAGGGCAAGGGGGCGGCGTCCACGTGTGATGGGGGTTGGCGTGGTGCTGACCCACGGGACCGCTCGTCGGAGCAGTGGCACGGCCGCGGCCGCGACCGGGACCGCCAGTCTCCGCCTCGTCGTTCCCGCTCTCCGGCTTGTTCCGGCCGCTCTGAGGCATCCCCCCTGCGGCGCTACGACCCCCCGCATCGCCAGGCGCAATTTCCGCCGTCTGGCCCCAACAACCGCAATGGGCGTGGTGCCTTCGCGAAGAAGAAGAAGAAACGCGTAGCGAATCTGCAAGCCGCGGCCGCGTTCGCCCCGGCATCCTCCAT
>NC_041392.1:55450416-55452061 GCF_002162155.2 Triticum dicoccoides | reverse complement strand
GGTGACGTGCTTCAACTGTGGGGTGGAGGGGCATTGCCAGGTTGACTGCACTCGGCCGCCCGCTTGCTTCAAGTGCAAGCGCGCCGACCACCCCGCCGCGCTCTACCCTGATCATCCGACAACAGGGATCCTTGGCCTCTTTGGCTACACACTTGATGATTTGGGCTTCTTCCAGATGGATCTCCCTGTGCCGGCGGCTTCCTCCTCCTTGACTGCTCTCATCTCCGTCCTCGACGGCAAGACGGCGTCCCCGGAGATCATTGATGAAGAGCTTCGCCACCTATTCAAGCCGGATTGGGACTGGGAGGTGGCTCCCATTTCTGATTGGGAGTTCACCGCAGTCTTCTCTGATCCTGTCAGCCTCCGCTATGGCACCCACAGTGCGGAGTTGACCCTTGCGCTTCATCAGCTGAAGGTGCGCATTTCGGTGCCATCTGTGGATCCCCTCGTCGTGGCCTTCCTCTCCACCGTGTGGGTGCAGATTCGTGGGCTTCCTCCCATCGCTCGTGTGGAGGGGGCTATCCGGGGCATGTCCCGGCTCCTGTGCAAGATTGTGTCGATTGACCCTCTCTCGCTGCTCAAGGGGCCGGCCGTCCGTGTCCAGCTCAAGACCCCGGACCCCTCCAAGCTTCAGATGACCTTTCGAATTTTCTTCAACGATGCTGGTTACGTTCTCCACGTCTCCGTCGAAGAGCCGCTCTCCGCTCCCCCTGTGGACCCCATGGATGGCTCGGACCCGAAGGCCGACCTGGACCATGAGGGCAATGGCGGCCCCCCTTCTGGGCGCGAGCAGCGCCGCCGTCTCCGGAGCCATTCCCCGGCGTCAAAACGCTCGGATGAAGCCTCCGAGGATGACCGTGGCGCCTCGCCCCGGACTGGTGCGGCGGTCGCTCCGTCCCGCTCCAAGGCCATCACCACGGTCCTCACCGCGGATCCTTCGGGTGAGGGGGAGGAGGACATCGCGGTGATCGCTGCTATGCTTGATGAGGCGGCTACCTTACCTCCTGGCGCCATCATTCCAATCTTCATGGAGGCGCAGATTTCCTCCTCTGACGGTGGCGTCAGCGACACGAGCAGTGTGGGCATGGAGGTGATCCCGGCCTCTTCGCCCCGTCCCTCCTCTCCTGCCCCGCTTCAGGATCCTTCTGGCGCCATCCTCATCGTGCCTCCGGCATTGCTCGAGCTGTCCGGTCCGGTGCCGGCCTCGGGGCTTTCAGCGCGGGCCGCCCCTCCCCGCCCTCCCGCGGCCAAGCGGCGCCTGCGGTTGACGTCCACTCCGCCGTCGTCGGCTCGGAAGAGTGCGCGGCTCGGGTCGGCGACCCCCCTGGTGGGGCCTTCTCCCACCGCCGTGGAGAAGGCTTCCCGCCGTGCCGCGGCGCGGAACCTTGATGCAGGTCCGTCTACCCATCCTACACCGGCTCTCTTCTGCAATGATGATGTGATGATTGAGGATACTTCCTTTTCGGTCCTTGCCGGGGTTCCGCTGGGTCACTTAGCGAAAGTCGCGGCGGATTCCACCATAGTTTTCCTAGGGGAGAAAGGTCCCCCCTTAGAACAAATTTCCTCCCTTCAGGCCAAGAGGTCTTGGAGGGGCGGCTCGCGGCTGCTCGGGCTCGCGAGGAGGCTGCGGCCGATGAAGCAGCCC
>NC_041392.1:55430378-55450120 GCF_002162155.2 Triticum dicoccoides | reverse complement strand
GGGACCCAGCCCCCGAGGAGGTCCGTGGCAGGACCCGTTCGCAGACAACTCAGTTACGTCATGCCTTGAGTGCCAACTCCACAGTGGGGTCCCGGGAGGACCTTGTAGGCGAGTAGTTATGCATGCGTTATTCTGGAACCTACGGGGTTTCGGCCATGATGGACGCCGTAGGCAACTGATTGATTACATCCGCGACGAGTCTGTGGATGTGGTTGCGATTCAGGAAACGATGCGGGTGGATTTTTCCTTGGCCGAGCTCGAGCGCTTGAGCCATCACTTATTCGCCTGGCACTGGTTGCCATCTAGTGGCGTGGCCGGACACTCCGGTGGGATCCTTCTGGGTGTGGAGGATGCCACCTTCGAGGTGGGATCCATGGATCGTGGATCCCACTTTGTTAGTATGGAGCTGTGGGAGCGTGATGTTAACTTCAAGTGGGAGGTTATTGTGGTCTATGGCCCTGCCGATCATAGTAGGTCGGCTGCCTTCCTGGCCGAACTCCACACCAAGATTGCCTCCGCGACGCTTCCGGTCGTGGTTGGCGGAGATTTCAACCTCCTTCGCTCAGCGGAGGAGAAGAGCAACGCAAGGGTTGACCTCGCGGAAATCCGTCGTTTCAACGACTGGGTTGCAGACTTAGGACTGCTATAGTTAGACAGGGTTGGGGCGAGATACACCTGGACCAATAGACAGGTTAACCCAACCCTTAGTGTGCTCGATCGGGTATTTGTCTCCCCCGACTGGGAGTTGCAGTTCCCCCTAGCCTCCCTCCAGGCCATTACATGTATCGGGTCGGACCATGTACCCCTTCTCTTGTCCTCTCGTGATGAGAGGCCTCCCCCCACCGCGGTTTCGTTTCGAAACTTTTTGGCTACGGCAACCGGGCTTCACGGCTACCGTCCAGGCTCAATGGGCCTCGGCTTTATCCGAACCCCATAGGGTGATGTCACTCCTTGATGAGTGGCATCACCTATCCAAGCGCTCTAGCTAGGCAATTCATGAAGGGATGGGGTGCCAATATTGGGAGGGACCTTCGTGTCCAAAAGGCTACCCTTCTCAAAGAAATCCGTGCGTTGGACCTGCGCGCTGATACCTCAGGGATCTCTGCAGAGGAATGGGCATATAGATACAACCTGGAAGAGTCCCTCATGGAGATCTACTCCAAGGAGGAAGAATTTTGGCGCCAACGTGGATCTATAAAGTGGGTGCTGTTTGGTGATGCCAACACAACTTACTTCCAGCTGATCGCCAATGGCCGTAGGAGACGTTGCTCCATCCCCCTTTTATGGGAGGGCGGCCAGCCTTTTCAGGATCCACCAGGGATTCACGCTTTGGTGGACGACTTTTATAAGTCATTATTTATGGACCGTGCCAGGGGCGGTCTCGCCCTGGCCGACCATATCTGGTCACATGACCAACTAGTTTCCCCGGCGGAAAATGTGGCGTTAATGGCCCCATTTGATGCCGCGGAGGTGGAAGCGTTCGTCAAATTGATGAACTTGGCCTCGGCCCCAGGCCCCGACGGGCTTCCAGTCGGTTTTTTCCAGGCCTTCTGGCCGATGGTTAAGGAGATCATTCTGGACCTATTCCGGGACTTCGCTAGGGGGACATTGGACATGTCTCGTCTCAACTACGGGACCATCTCCCTGATTCCTAAAGTCCCCGGAGCTGCCGACATTAGGCAGTTCCGCCCCATCACCGTCCTTAATGTGATATTTCGGATTCTGGCCAAGGGGTACGCAACTAGGGCGGCCCTGATCGCTCCTCGGATTCACCACCGAACCAATCGGCCTTCATGAAAGGTAGATATATTCTTGATGGGGTTCTTGTCCTCCATGAAATCATTCATGAGGTCAAGACCAAACACCTTCGCGCGGTGTTCTTCAAGATTGACTTTCACAAAGCATATGATACCGTCCATTGGTCCTTCCTTCAGGAAGTATTGCTTAAACGTGGCTTCGACCCCCATTGGGTGGCTCGGGTGATGCAGCTTGTGACGAGCGGTCGTATTGCCGTTAATATCAATGGGGAAATTGGACCCTATTTCACACCAGGACAAGGTGTTCGGCAAGGGGACCCGATTTCCCCTTTCCTTTTCAACCTTGTGGTTGATGCGTTAGCCTCGATTCTTGATTTGGCAAGGCAGGCAGGCCACAGTAGGGGGATTTGCCCCCATCTTGTGGTCAATGGAGGCCTGACCCATCTCCAATATGCTGACGACACCATTATGATGGTGGAGGGTTCGGATGAGGATATCCGGAACCTCAAATTCCTCCTCCTCTATTTTCAGGAGATGTCGGGCCTCATGATCAACTTTGCCAAAAGTGAGGTCATGGTGCTCGGATATTCACCGTCGGAAGCCCAGCGCATTGCCAACCGCTTGAATTGTCAGTTGGGGTCATTTCCGACTACTTACCTTGGCTTGCCGATTAGTGACAACCGTCTACTAGAGAAAGACTTCCGCCCTATAGTTGCCAGGCTCCAACCACGGATGGAGCCTTGGCAAGGAAGATGGCTATCCAAGGCCACTAGAGTGATTCGGATGAACTCCTTCCTTATTAGCCTCCTGATGTATCTCATGGGATTCTATAGTTTACATGAATCCCTCCATCAGGAGGTAACCAAAATCCTCTCCCGATTCTTTTGGGCCGGCGAGAATAATAAACAGAAATACTACATGGTGAAGTGGTCTGAGATCTGTAAGCCTAAGGACTAGGGTGGTCTTGGGGTCATCTCATCCAAGCGGATGAATATTGCCCTCCTCTCGAAATGGCTCTGGCGGATCCAGACTGAGGAGGGCAGCCTATGGCTGGAGATTATTCGCGCTAAGTACCTTCGTGGTCAACCATTGGCCTTTGCCTCTAGGTCAGGCGGGTCCCAGTTCTGGCAATCGGTGATCTGTCTGATGCCTGTACTACGCATTGGGACCACCATCTCTGTAGGGTCCGGTGCTAGTACCCTCTTTTGGCTAGATCGATGGGCGGGGCCCCGCTCATTTGCGGTGCGCTTCCCTTCATTATTTTCAATCTGCACCCGCCCACTCTTACCGGTGGCGGTTGCCTTAGCAGACTTGGGGGTTGTTACCTTCCGCTGTACCTTTGGGGCGGCGGAACGCGAACAATGGGACGAGCTAGTCAAATGTATTGCACTCCGCTCCCCCTCCCTCGAGCCGGATACGCTATCTTGGCATCTTGAGCGAAATGGCCGCTTCTCAACTAGGTCCCTTTATCAGGCAATTGTACCCACTCCGGGACCGGCGGAATTATCTGTTGTATGGGAAATCAAACTTCCTCTGAAGATCCGCATCTTCCTTTGGCAGTGGGTTCGAGGCCGACTTCCCTCGGGCACGGAGGTCCGCAAGCATAGTGTCCCTGGGGATGGCCTCTGCCCCCTTTGCTTGGTCCCGTAAGATTGCAACCACATTTTCTTCCGTTGCCCTGCAGCACAATTCCTGTGGAGTTGCTTCCGGGAGGTCGTGGGTGGCAATTGGTGCCACGAAACCTCCCGGACTTGTTTGGGGAGGCCTTTAGCCTCCCTACCCCCCAGAAAGCCGCCACTTGGGTGGCTTTGGGGACCCTTGTTTGGACCCTGTGGTGTATCCGCAATAAGCTTGTCATTGAGCGTGTGATTCCTAACCGTGCGACTGACGCTATCTATAAAATGTGTGGCTTCTTACAGCTCTGGAGACCGCTTAGCAAGCGGTGTGATCGGGACACCCTTGACAACATCAGTGCAGGCCTTCGATCTTCGGCACCAGCCCTTTCGCCAGCATCTCCTCCACCGCCACCCCCACCCGAGCCGGATTAGCTCCCTTTTTCTTTCTTCTTCTTTTTTGGGGCTTGTTTCGTTGTGCCCCCAGCATGACTTGTTGACTTGTTTGGTACCTGTCTCTTGTGTTGGATGCTTGGTCGATGGCTTTATAATATAAAGCGGGGGAAACCCTTTTTCGGATTACATCCCACATGGCACTTTTATCAAATGACATTTACGGGGCATTTGCCCAATTGTCTCCTATGGAAGAAATAAAGTACGAGCTAATTTCAGTGGCAGTCGTAAAACTTGCATATGATGTTCACTTTAGTGCTAAAAGTTATAAAATACGTTATTGCAGTCATATAATTTGCCTGTGCATGCAGATACGGTCACTTCTTCGTATCCAGACGTATGGGGAAGTATCTAGTGCTCCCAGGCTTGGGGTGCTCCCGGTGCTCCAAATATCCGAAAAACATTTTTAAAATGTTCAAAAAATTCTCAAAAAAATGCAGCAGATCGACGGAACATCGATGTCTCTTGTCACAAAATTTCAAATCAAAATTCGAAACATTGCTCGAGATACAAAAATGACAAATTTTTGTACATAACATAAGTTGGGCTTTAAAATGTTTTTCGCATCGGAGCACCCTAGGCCTGGGAGCACTAGATACTTTCCCCCACATGTATCTAGTGCACACATGGTGTGTCAGCATGAATGCGGCCCACATGTCAATGGCTAGAGTGGTGAGGCGTTGGGTGAGCCACACAATCTTTTTGTAGAAAACGCGTTTGATTTTTATTTAGTTATGCACCTATCAGCACATAGTAGCATCAAGGGGATCCATGAGCACTTTTTTTCAGAAACCACCCTTGCATTTTATTTATTTACGCTGAAAATCCTCAAATAAAATTAAAAACACTAGAGCTCGGATTTGAACCGACGACCTGCTGCAATTAGCAGCGCTTGATAACCACTCGACCGACTGATGTTTGACATGAATTAAAGAGATATAGACAATTAATCTTCTGTGTTCTTTATTTTTTCTATGTTAGCAAACAATTTATATTCTAGATAAACTTTTCTGACAAAACAATTTTTGTTTGATTCGAATAATTTTAAATTTGAAAATCTAGATAAAAGGAAATATAGTGCAAAACAAATGTATGTAATTTTTTTGAACTAATCAACTAATTTTTTGTTTGAATTCAAACAATTTTAAATTATTAAATCTCAATAATAAAAAATATAGGTCAAACCAACTTTATTTTGAATTTGAATAGATTTAAATTAAAAAATATATAGATAAAAGAAGATATATCGCATAATGAATATGCGTAAACTTCTTGCAGACAAATCAACGGAAATTTTGCTTGAATTCGAATAGCTTTAAATTTGAAAATCTAGACAAAAGTAAATATAGTTCAATTGATTTGTCCGAAAGAAATTTTAAATTTGAATAATTTTAAATTTGAAAAAATAGAAGCTCAAACAGAATGATCCCACTCTCATCATAAAATGCACATGTCACGGAGAATTTATATTCCTGCATAGTTTTCTTAAATAGAAGAAGATAAATAACAACATATGAACAAACATTTATATTCCCCGCTTGAGTTTTTATTTAAATGTGTGAATATTTTCAAAATGCAACTTATGTTTTTTATAATTACAAAATATTTCATACAGTGTTCAAACTTTTTTAAGATGTCATGTATTTTTTTGTAACACATGGACATTTTTTTAAATGTCACAAACAAAAGAATTTAAGCTGTTTTCTTACATCAGTTTATTCCTGCGGGGAATAACATGGAAGGTCTTTAGTTTATTTTTGAAATTTTTCTAAAAATCAACTATTTATTATGAATTTTAATAGTTTGAAATTAAATAATCTAGACAAAAGAAGATATAGTGCAGAATGAATGTGCGTAAATTTCTTTCAGATAAATCAATGGAAATTTTGTTTGAATTCAAATAGCTTTATATTTGAAAATGTAAATAAAAGAAAATGTAGTTCATCTGATTTGCCTGAAAGACATTTAAAATTTGAATAATTTTAAATTTGAAAAATGGACGCTCAATCATAATGATCCCGCTCTCGTGATAATATGCAGATGTCATGGAGAATTTCTATTCCCCGTGTAGTTTTCTTAAACAGAACAAGATAAATAACAACATATGCGCGAACATTTATATTTCCCGTCTGACTTTTATTTAAATGCATGTGCATTTTTAAAACACAACTTACTAATTACGCAAATATTTCTTACAATGCTTAAAAAATTTGTTAGATGACATGTATTTTTTTGTAATGCGTGAACAATTTTTTGTTTGAAACAACAGAATTTAAGTTGTTTTCTCACATCAATTTATTCCTGCGGGGAGTACGGCTGGTCTTTAGTTTTGGTTTATTCCTTTTGTTGAGCTGAGCGAACACTGTGTTAAAGAACATTTCGTTTGTTTTACTTGCATCAATTTATTCCTGGTTGAGTGCATAGTGAAGTTAGCTTATGGAGTGCGGGACGTCGGATCGAATCCCCTTGGCACTATTTTTTGTTCATGTTTCTTATGTGTTGAAGCCTAAAGGTGCGTAATTAAATAAAAGCAATCAATTAGTGGCTCATCCAACGCCTCACCACTCCTGCCCACTGACATGTGGGCCGCATTCATGCTGACATGCGATAGGAGCATTAGATGTGGCTGGATATGGAAGAAGTGACCGCATATGCACGCATAGGCAAGTTATATGACAGCAATGATGTATTTTACAACTTTTAGCACTAAATTAAACATCAGATGCAAGTAGATTGCCACTGATATTATCTCTAGAAGTACCATATAGTTGCAAAGATCTCACTTTCATCTACTGCCCTGCCATAGAATAATCCCTAATGCCTCTCACACGTATGCAACTCATTTAAATAAGATGGTGATCACTCTTAATGAACACATAGATGTTCTCATCATATACTAGAGGAACTAGACCTGAGAGACTTGGAATGCAACTATATTTATCTTATAGGAATTGCTAATGTGATGGCGCTTCCGTAGCTCACTGCATTGCATTTATCAGCTTATACGGCAGTTGGTGTCTCCAATTTTAGCACCTGCACTACCTCTACTATAGTCAATTTGATTTGCTATCCTTGCCTTTTATGATAGAACCGTATCCTCTCTGTGTCATATGCTCACGGGCCTTTGATATGACTGTACACATAGCAAGCACGTACACTACATCTAATGGACAGACGAGTACTAGCATGATAACATACATATGTCATTCTGTGCAAATTACTGGAGATGTTGGTGTTATGATGAGGTCAAAAATAATACGTTAGTGTTATGATGGCGTACACCCACCTCTGAGTTTGGACTCCTATGTTATTACTACGCGGAATACATACTTAAGGCACCAGTTCAGGTCCATTTTTTGATTGAAAATTACAACGTAGTTCCCTAAATCTTTATATTGATCGTCGTTACTGCTAGAAAAAAACATTACAATGGTATCTGCTGGAATTAGTGAGCCTAAATATATTAAATGGATTGTAACTTTCCAATTATATCATGATAACATACATGTTATAGCCTAACCTCTTTTGTGGCATTTGTCAAGCGCGAGCGATATACTTTCGTGGTCACTTCTCCTTGCAAATGAATGTACACCAAGTAAGACCAGCAGAGGCCAGATGAAACAAATCCTCCTTGATGTCCCCGTCGATGCTGATGGATTTTCCTTCTAGAATACGACGTCGACTAGTCGGTTTTCAACGACCTCGCCAGCGGACTAAAAAAAAATCCACGCCAAAGATAAAATCAAGAACACGATGTAAGAGGCATCCACTTGTCATCCATTCTATTGCCAATATTGGTACACTCCTTAGCTGCTAAGAAAAATATCATCAGCTGGAAGAGGGACCCCAGCCCCTGCATGGTTTGTTTCTTAATTAGAACTTTTGACAGTCAAACATGGGCAGCGTGGTAACTCAATTCAATGGGAATTACAGTGGGTAGATGACAATTCAGAAATCTTCGGGTCAAAGGAAACCAATCAAGACTTCTAATTTATGTTAGAAGATACTAGTAAATTCAGATATGATGTACACTTGTCGTTGGGCATCGATAAATGTTGGACATCCCCTGCCCTATTAATGTTGGGCATGGACAAATGTTGGACATCTTATTTTTTGGACTTTTTCCCGTCAAATATGGCAGTGTAGTGAATCAATTCAATGGGAATCACACTAGGTAGCTGACAAAAAACTTCGGGTCGAAGGAAACTAATGAGGTCCCGTTTTTGTCTCAATGAGGATACTTCTAATTTATGTTAGAAAGATACACTCATATGTGAATTTACACTTGGCAGCTGGGCTTTGACAAGTGTTGGACCTCCTCTGACTTATATAAATACATCCGTCCAAATGCAATGTGCAATAACCATACTAATATACACACAACTACACAAGGTAGGAGAGATCTCAAGTTAGCCGGGGAGAAGAGGAGCCCAGCCAGCCGGTGGCGAGATGTATACCAACCCTCCGGCGCCACACGGCATGTCCTACTATGAGCACACAAAGAAGCGCCACCAGGAGAAGGGCTGCCTCTACGCCTCTACGCCAGGTAGAACTTTTTCTGAAGCATGATGATGATGTGATGTGATGGTTGCACTAAGCCTAGTCATAGTGGGAGTAACATAGGTAGTAACATAGCGCATTTTAAGAATTTTTTGCTTATGTGGCAAGTAATTAATAAAAGGTGGTAACATAATATGTTAGTGTAACATAGCGCTTTTCAAGACAAGATGAGTCTACAAGGTGATTAATGAAGCCATCTAAGTTACTACTATTATGTTACTTTGCATTCTAAAGATAGTAACTTAGGCTAGTGTCATATGCATGACACTAGTCTAAGTTACTCCCACTATGACCAGCCTAAGAAAAGATATGCAGATGTGGTGGTTGCAGGCTAATTAATAATTAGTAGTAACGCAGGCAAATTTGTGTTGTTCCTTCCCACCATAGACCCAGGGCATGCACACACAGCCATCATGGTCATGGGCCCGTGACCTCATAGTCCTCATCGATAGGTGGTGGATTTATTCCAGCCCATCACAACTGACCACTCAATCCTCGGTTCGTTCTTCAAAAAGTAAGTCAGGACTCACAATCAAACCACCAAGAGAAGAACAAGGGACTCCGGTCCGGGTCCGGGTCCGGTTTGGCGCAAAATGAAGAAAACAACTACAGACCATGTTTAACCCTCTCTTTATTTTCTTATACACTACAAAACCGATATTTAGTTTCCCCTACTCATGTAGTAGCAGCTAAACTGGTCCATTTCGGAGCTCTGAGAGATTTCTAGAGGTCGACTAGCAGAAAGCCGTGTTCCACGCCTACAAAAGATGAACAGCAAACACCATGGCCACCAATGCGTGGGCCCATGAAGCTGTGTTAGTTACAAAACAGCGTTGCCACTTGTGCTTAGATGCAGCTGCCTTCCCGGGAAATACACTTGTGTTCCTGGTGGTATATGCACCCTATATGGGGATTTATTTTTAATTTTTTAATAAAAAGTCAAAATAGGTAAGAACTATTTTGACAAAATACTTGACTTACTTTTGCACTAGTATAAAAATCCCGACGAAAAAAAAAACAAAAGTTGACCTCACAGCAAAAAAGACAAAATGTATTTGCTATTATAGATCACTATTCACACTATTTTAGCCAAAAATTTGTCTTTTTTAAAAAGAAGTCAAAGGGATATTTTTTTCTCACGAATACAATAGAAGGTCAAGTTTATTTCAAAAATATTTTCAGGAATTTTCGACTTTTTGTTGAATTACTATTTTTTTCCATATAGGATGCATATGTCCCCATAGACCAAAAGTTCCCCTCCCTGCCTTCTCAGCCTATAAAACTCCACCCACTCCTTGCTGTTCCCATCCTACATCTTCCCAAAGCCACAGGAGAACAGACAAGAGCACAACCCTTGGAGACTTTCTTCTTCCATAGTAACCCAACCCACCCTTCGCCAAGATGTATAACCCTCCGTCGGGGCAGGAGATGTCCTACACGGACCACGTGCAGAAGCGCCACGAGGAGAAGGGCTGCATCTACGCATGGTGAGACACACACACACACACACACACACACACACACACACACACACACACACACACACACACACACACACACTTTGTTCATCCACTCTCTAGCTCTCCCTTTGAGTTTTGCTCTGCTCGAGATGTAAAATCTCTAGGCCGTGTGCATCTGTCAATGCAAAGGCCGAGGGAGAGAGATAAAGCTCTTCTGCAATCTGAAAAATCCTCAGAGAAATCAGAGATAGGGCAAATATCTTGAGACTGATTCCCCTAGTACTAGTTCCTGTTAATTCCTTTGTGTTCTACTAATTTTTTCCTGCTATGATTTTGTTATTTTTGTTTGACTAATTGGGTGTTGGGTTTGCAGCGTGTTCACGGCGCTGTGCTGCTTCTGCTGCTACGAGACCTGCGAGTGCTGCCTCGACTGCCTCTGCTGCTGCTGCAACTAAACCAAGCCGCCATGACCGACATGGAGCGAGGCCGCAAGGCGCAGCGGAGTTCCACCGGCCTCCGCCGCCTTTCATAATAAGCATATATGTCTAGTGTCTTAGCTCGATGAGAAGAACCGTACCAGATATTGCATCAATATAATACTATCTGTCCCAGACAACGCTATCACTGTAATCATCAATCATGGTTTGTGTTGCATCTTCATTGAATTTGGATCAGATTCTGGTTCTCGCCTGCCCACTGCGCTTTTCTTTCACATTTTGCTTGCCACCCTGAAATTATCTGAAGACTGAAATGAACGTGTGCAACTGTTATGACTGATATATGTTTGTTAGGCAGATCAACCTGCCATACCAACCAGTAGTAAGGTAAACGGTTCAGAAAAATGCACGCTGATTTTCTTTTTGGCAAACCGTGAACATAATACATCAACTAGGGCGCACAATTCATGAATTCCTTGGTTTGGCTGACATTACTTAGCGCACAATTTCTTGGTTTGGTTGACATTACTTCGTCACATCGCTATTTATCAACAATAGGATCTGGACAGTTGACTACTGTTAAACATATCTTGCGCCTCAAATATAGGAGATAGAGGTAGGTTTTATTGTTATATGTTTAAACTACTTATCTCTTCTTCTCTATCTCCTAATGTATCTCCCTTCGGTTGGCAATCTCCACCGAATCCTGTAATCCCCTCGATTGTATCAATATATACATGCGGGCTCTCATGTATGAGGGTTGAGACGCTTCTATCATTCTCCACATGGTATACAGAGCAGGCTCTTCCGATTGCATCTAGCTCGTGCCTCCTACCTCTCGACACCTACCTATCTCCTTCGTCCCCAACCTCCGCTTCTCTCCTCGCCGCCACCCATCCCCTCCACCACGTCCTCCTCCAGTGCTGCCGTCTCCTCCACCCTCAATTACAACACCTCTGAACCCCTTACCAGGACGAACTATGTTCTCTGGAAAGCTGAAGCCCGATCCCAGATACTGGGCGCTGGCCTCTATGGCTACATCGATGGCACCACCGTCGAGCCTCCCAAAACCCTCACCACCAAAGACAAAGACGGCAAAGATTAGGTCATCCCCAACCCTGACCATAACCCCTGGCTCGTTCAGGATCAAGAGATCGTCGCCTACCTCTTGCGCAATCTGTCCAAGGAAGTTCTCATCCAAGTTGCCTCCCTTGAGTCCTCCCACGCCATCTGGAGTGCCTTGGCCACCATGTTCTCCGCTGTCTCGCTGTCTCGTGCCAACAATCTGAAGGAAATATGCCCTAGAGGCAATAATAAAGTTATTATTTATTTCCTTATATCATGATAAATGTTTATTATTCATGCTAGAATTGTATTAACCGGAAACATAATACATGTGTGAATACATAGACAAACAGAGTGTCACTAGTATGCCTCTATTTGACTAGCTCGTTAATCAAAGATGGTTATGTTTCCTAACCATGAACAAAGTGTTGTTATTTGATTAACGAGGTCACATCATTAGTTGAATGATCTGATTGACATGACCCATTCCATTAGCTTAGCACACGATCGTTTAGTATGTTGCTATTGCTTTCTTCATGACTTATACATGTTCCTATGACTATGAGATTATGCAACTCGCGTTTGCCGGAGGAACGCTTTGGGTGCTACCAAACGTCACAACGTAACTGGGTGATTATAAAGGAGCATTACAGGTGTCTCCAAAGGTACATGTTGGGTTGGCGTATTTCGAGATTAGGATTTGTCACTCCGATTGTCGGAGAGGTATCTCTGGGCCCTCTCGGTAATGCACATCACATAAGCCTTGCAAGCATTACAACTAATATGTTAGTTGTGAGATGATGTATTACGGAACGAGTAAAGAGACTTGCCGGTAACGAGATTGAACTAGGTATTGGATACCGACGATCGAATCTCGGGCAAGTAACATACCGATGACAAAGGGAACAACGTATGTTGTTATGCGGTCTGACCGATAAAGATCTTCGTAGAATATGTAGGAGCCAATATGGGCATCCAGGTCCCGCTATTGGTTATTGACCGGAGATGTGTCTCAGTCATGTCTGCATTGTTCTCGAACTGTAGGGTCCGCACGCTTAACGTTACGATGACAGTTATTATGAGTTTATGCATTTTGATGTACCGAAGTTAGTTCGGAGTCCCGGATGTGATCACGGACATGACGAGGAGTCTCGAAATGGTTGAGACATAAAGATTGATATATTGGAAGCCTATGTTTGGATATCGGAAGTGTCCCGGGTGAAACCGAGATTTTACCGGAGTACCGGGAGGTTACCGGAACCCCCCGGGAGCTATATGGGCCTTAGTGGGCTTTAGTGGAAAGGAGAAAGGGGCAGCCCAAGGTGGGCCGCGCACCTCCCCCCTCCCCTAGTCCTATTAGGACAAGGAGAGGTGGCCGGCCCCCCTCTCTCTCTTTCCCCCTCGGGGAATCCTATTCCAACTAGGATTGGGGGGGGGGGGTCCTACTCCCGGTAGGAGCAGGACTCCTCCTGCGCCCTTCTCCTGGCCGGCCGCCCCCTCCCCCTTGGATCCTTTATATACGGGGGCAGGGGGCACCTCTAGACACACAAGTTGATCCTTGAGATCGTTCCTTAGCCGTGTGCGGTGCCCCCTGCCACCATATTCCACCTCGATCATATTGTAGCGGTGCTTAGGCGAAGCCCTGCGACGGTAGAACATCAAGATCGTCACCACGTCGTCGTGCTGACGAAACTCCTCCCCGACGCTTTGCTGGATCGGAGCCCGGGGATCGTCATCGAGCTGTACATGTGCTAAGAACTCGGAGGTGCCGGAGTAACGGTGCTTGGATCGGTCGGATCGAGAAGACGTACGACTACTTCCTCTATGTTGCGTCAACACTTCCGCAGTCGGTCTGCGTGGGTACGTAGATAACACTCTCCCCTCTCGTTGCTATGCATCACCATGATCTTGCGTGTGCGTAGGAATTTTTTTGAAATTACTGCGTTCCCCAACAGTGGCATCCGAGCCTAGGTTTTATGGTTTGATGTTATATGCATGACTAGAACACAAGTGAGTTGTGGGCGATATAAGTCATACTGCCTACCAGCATGTCATACTTTGGTTCGGCGGTATTGTTGGACGAGACGACCCGGACCAACATTACGCGTACGCTTACGCGAGACCGGTTCTCCCGACGTGCTTTGCACATAGGTGGCTTGCGGGCGACAGTCTTTCCAACTTTAGTTGAACCAAGTGTGGCTACGCCCGGTCCTTGCGAAGGTTAAAACGGAGTCTATTTGACAAACTATCGTTGTGGTTTTGATGCGTAGGTGAGATTGGTTCTTACTTAAGCCCATAGCAGCCACGTAAAATTTGCAACAACAAAGTAGAGGACGTCTAACTTGTTTTTGCAGGGCATGTTGTGATGTGATATGGCCAAGACATGATGCTAAATTTTATTGTATGAGATGATCATGTTTTGTAACCGAGTTATCGGCAACTGGCAGGAGCCATATGGTTGTCGCTTTATTGTATGCAATGCAATCGCGATGTAATGCTTTACTTTATTACTAAGCGGTAGTGATAGTCGTAGAAGCATAAGATTGACGAGACGACAACAATGCTACGATGGAGATCAAGGTATCGCGCTGGTGACGATGCTGATCATGACGGTGCTTCGAAGATGGAGATCACAGGCACAAGATGATGATGGCCATATCATATCACTTATATTGATTGCATGTGATGTTTATCTTTTATGCATCTTATCTTGCTTTGATTGACGGTAGCATTATAAGATGATCTCTCACTAAATTATCAAGAAGTGTTCTCCCTGAGTATGCACCGTTGCGAAAGTTCTTCGTGCTGAGACACCACGTGATGATCGGGTGTGATAGGCTCCACGTTCAAATACAACGGGTGCAAAACAGTTGCACACGCGGAATACTCAGGTTATACTTGACGAGCCAAGCATATACAGATATGGCCTCGGAACACAGAGACCGAATGGTCGAGCGTGAATCATATAGTAGATATGATCAACATAGTGATGTTCACCAATGAAACTACTCCATCTCACCTGATGATCGGATATGGTTTAGTTGATTTGGATCACGTGATCACTTAGAGGATTAGAGGGATGTCTATCTAAGTGGGAGTTCTTAAGTAATATGATTAATTGAACTTAAATTTATCATGAACTTAGTCCCTGATAGTATCTTGCTTGTTTATGTTGATTGTAGATAGATGGCTCGTGCTGTTGTTCCGTTGAATTTTAATGCGTTCCTTGAGAAAGCAAAATTGAAAGATGATGGTAGCAATTACACGGACTGGGTCCATAACTTGAGGATTATCCTCATTGCTGCGCAGAAGAATTACGTCCTGGAAGCACCGCTGGGTGCCAGGCCTGCTGCTGGAGCAACACCAGATGTTATGAACGTCTGGCAGAGCAAAGCTGATGACTACTCGATAGTTCAGTGTGCCATGCTTTACGGCTTAGAATCGTGACTTCAACGACGTTTTGAACGTCATGGAGCATATGAGATGTTCCAGGAGTTGAAGTTAATATTTCAAGCAAATGCCCGGATTGAGAGATATGAAGTCTCAAATAAGTTCTATAGCTGCAAGATGGAGGAGAACAGTTCTATCAGTGAGCATATACTCAAAATGTCTGGGTATAATAATCACTTGATTCAATTGAGAGTTAATCTTCCAGATGATTGCGTCATTGACAGAATTCTCCAATCACTGCCACCAAGCTACAAGAGCTTCGTGATGAACTATAATATGCAAGGGATGAACAAGACTATTCTCGAGCTCTTCACAATGCTGAAAGCTGTGGAGGTAGAAATCAAGAAGGAGCATCAAGTGTTGATGGTCAATAAGACCACTAGTTTCAAGAAAAAGGGCAAAGGGAAGAAGAAGGGGAACTTCAAGAAGAATGGCAAGCAAGTTGCTGCTCAAGAGAAGAAACCCAAGTCTGGACCTAAGCCTGAAACTGAGTGCTTCTACTGCAAGCAGACTGGTCACTGGAAGCGGAACTGCCCCAAGTATTTGGCGGATAAGAAGGATGACAAGGTGAACAAAGGTATATGTGATATACATGTTATTGATGTGTACCTTACTAATGCTCGCAGTAGCACCTGGGTATTTGATACTGGTTCTGTTGCTAATATTTGCAACTCGAAACAGGGACTACGGATTAAGCGAAGATTGGCTAAGGACGAGGTGACAATGCGTGTGGGAAACGGTTCCAAAGTCGATGTGATCGCGGTCGGCACGCTACCTCTACATCTACCTTCGGGATTAGTATTAGACCTAAATAATTGTTATTTGGTGCCAGCGTTGAGCATGAACATTATATCTGGATCTTGTTTAATGCGGGACGGTTATTCATTTAAATCAGAGAATAATGGTTGTTCTATTTATATGAGTAATATCTTTTATGGTCATGCACCCTTGAAGAGTGGTCTATTCTTATTGAATCTCGATAGTAGTAATACACATATTCATAACGTTGAAGCCAAAAGATGCAGAGTTGATAATGATAGTGCAAATTATTTGTGGCACTGCCGTTTAGGTCATATCGGTGTAAAGCGCATGAAGAAACTCCACACTGATGGACTTTTGGAACCACTTGATTATGAATCACTTGGTACTTGCGAACCGTGCCTCATGGGCAAGAT
Source organism: Triticum dicoccoides (assembly GCF_002162155.2). Lineage (NCBI taxonomy): Eukaryota > Viridiplantae > Streptophyta > Magnoliopsida > Poales > Poaceae > Triticum > Triticum dicoccoides. The sequence continues at coordinate 55,434,150 of NC_041392.1, read as the reverse complement.
GACTAAAACACCGTTCTCCGGTACTATGGAGAGAGCAACAGATTTGTTCGAAATCGTACATATAGATGTATGTGGTCCGATGAATATTGAGGCTCGTGGCGGATATTGTTATTTTCTCACCTTCACAGATGACTTAAGCAGATATGGGTATATCTACTTAATGAAACACAAGTCTGAAACATTTGAAAAGTTCAAAGAATTTCAGAGTGAAGTTGAAAATCATCGTAACAAGAAAATTAACTTTCTACGATTTGATCGTGGAAGAGAATATTTGAGTTACGAGTTTGGTGTACATTTGAAAAATTGTGGAATAATTTCGCAACTCACGCCACCCGGAACACCACAGCGTAATGGTGTGTCCGAACATCGTAATCGTACTTTACTAGATATGGTGCGATCTATGATGTCTCTTACTGATTTACCGCTATCGTTTTGGGGATACGCTCTAGAGACGGCCGCATTCACGTTAAATAGGGCACCATCAAAATCCGTTGAGATGACACCTTATGAACTGTGGTTTGGCAAGAAACCAAAGTTGTCGTTTCTGAAAGTTTGGGGCTGCGATGCTTATGTGAAAAAGCTTCAACCTGATAAGCTCGAGCCCAAATCGGAGAAATGTGTCTTCATAGGATATCCAAAGGAAACTATTGGATACACCTTCTATCACAGATCCGAAGGCAAGACTTTTGTTGCTAAATTCGGAAACTTTTTAGAGAAGGAGTTTCTCTCGAAAGAAGTGAGTGGGAGGAAAGTAGAACTTGACGAGGTAACTGTACCTGCTCCCTTACTGGAAAGTAGTACATCACAGAAAACTGTTTCAGTGACACCTACACCAGTTAGTGAGGAAGCTAATGATAATGATCATGAAACTTCAGATCAAGATACTACTGAACCTCGTAGATCAACCAGAGTGAGATCCGCGCCAGAGTGGTACGGTAATCCTGTTTTGGAAGTCATGCTACTAGATCATGATGAACCTACGAACTATGAAGAAGCGATGGTGAGCCCAGATTCCGCAAAATGGCTTGAAGCCATGAAATCTGAGATGGGATCCATGTATGAGAACAAAGTATGGACTTTGGTTGACTTGCCCGATGATCGGCAAGCGATTGAGAATAAATGGATCTTCAAGAAGAAGACTGACGCTGACGGTAATGTTACTGTCTACAAAGCTCGACTTGTCGCAAAAGGTTTTCGACAAGTTCAAGGGGTTGACTACGATGAGACCTTCTCACCCGTAGCGATGCTTAAGTCTGTCCGAATCATGTTAGCAATTGCCGCATTTTATGATTATGAAATTTGGCAAATGGATGTCAAAACTGGATTCCTGAATGGATTTCTGGAAGAAGAGTTGTATATGATGCAACCAGAAGGTTTTGTCGATCCAAAGGGAGCTAACAAAGTGTGCAAGCTCCAGCGATCCATTTATGGACTGGTGCAAGCCTCTCGGAGTTGGAATAAACGCTTTGATAGTGTGATCAAAGCATTTGGTTTTATACAGACTTTCGGAGAAGCCTGTATTTACAAGAAAGTGAGCGAGAGCTCTGTAGCATTTCTGATATTATATGTGGATAACATATTACTAACTGGAAATGATATAGAATTTCTGGATAGCATAAAGGGATACTTGAATAAGAGTTTTTCGATGAAAGACCTCGATGAAGCTGCTTACATATTAGGCATAAAGATCTATAGAGATAGATCAAGACGCTTAATTGGACTTTCACAAAGCACATACCTTGACAAGATTTTGAAGAAGTTCAAAATGGATCAAGCAAAGAAAGGGTTCTTGCCTGTGTTACAAGGTGTGAAGTTGAGTCAGACTCAATGCCCGACCACTGCAGAAGATAGAGAGAAAATGAAAGATGTTCCCTATGCTTCAGCCATAGGCTCTATCATGTATGCAATGCTGTGTACCAGACCTGATGTGTGCCTTGCTATAAGTTTAGCAGGGAGGTACCAAAGTAATCCAGGAGTCGATCACTAGACAGCGGTCAAGAACATCCTGAAATACCTGAAAAGGACTAAGGATATGTTTCTCGTATATGGAGGTGACAAAGAGCTCACCGTAAAAGGTTACGTTGATGCAAGCTTTGACACTGATCCGGACGATTCTAAATCGCAAACCGGATACGTGTTTACATTAAACGATGGAGCTGTCAGTTGGTGTAGTTCTAAACAAAGCGTCGTAGCGGGATCTACATGTGAAGCGGAATACATAGCTGCTTCGGAAGCAGCAAACGAAGGAGTCTGGATGAAGGAGTTCATATCCGATCTAGGTGTTATACCTAATGCATCGGGTCCAATGAAAATCTTTTGTGACAATACTGGTGCAATTGCCTTGGCAAAGGAATCCAGATTTCACAAAAGGACCAAGCACATCAAGAGACGCTTCAATTTCATCCGGGATCTAGTCCAGGTGGGAGACATAGAGATTTGCAAGATACATACGGATCTGAATGTTGCAGACCCGTTGACTAAGCCTCTTCCACGAGCAAAACATGATCAGCACCAAGACTCCATGGGTGTTAGAATTATTACAGTGTAATCTAGATTATTGACTCTAGTGCAAGTGGGAGACTGAAGGAAATATGCCCTAGAGGCAATAATAAAGTTATTATTTATTTCCTTATATCATGATAAATGTTTATTATTCATGCTAGAATTGTATTAACCGGAAACATAATACATGTGTGAATACATAGACAAACAGAGTGTCACTAGTATGCCTCTACTTGACTAGCTCGTTAATCAAAGATGGTTATGTTTCCTAACCATAAACACAGAGTTGTTATTTGATTAACGAGGTCACATCATTAGTTGAATGATCTGATTGACATGACCCATTCCATTAGCTTAGCACCCGATCGTTTAGTATATTGCTATTGCTTTCTTCATGACTTATACATGTTCCTATAACTATGAGATTATGCAACTCCCGTTTGCCGGAGGAACACTTTGTGTGCTACCAAACGTCACAACATAAATGGGTGATTATAAAGGAGCTCTACAGGTGTCTCCAATGGTAGATGTTGGGTTGGCGTATTTTGAGAATAGGATTTGTCACTCCGATTGTCGGAGAGGTATCTCTGGGCCCTCTCGGTAATTCACATCACATAAGCCTTGCAAGCATTGCAACTAATGAGTTAGTTGCGGGATGATGTATTACAGAACGAGTAAAGAGACTTGCCGGTAACGAGATTGAACTAGGTATTGGATACCGACGATCGAATCTCGGGCAAGTAACATACCGATGACAAAGGGAACAACGTATGTTGTTATGCGGTCTGACCGATAAAGATCTTCGTAGAATATGTAGGAGCCAATATGGGCATCCAGGTCCCGCTATTGGTTATTGACCGGAGACGTGTCTCGGTCATGTCTGCATTGTTCTCGAACCGTAGGGTCCACACGCTTAACGTTACAATGACAGTTATTATGAGTTTATGCATTTTGATGTACCGAAGTTAATTCGGAGTCCCGGATGTGATCACGGACATGACGAGGAGTCTCGAAATGGTCGAGACATAAAGACTGATATATTGGAAGCCTATGTTTGGATATCGGAAGTATCCCGGGTGAAATCGAGATTTTACCGGAGTACCGGGAGGTTACCGGAACCCCCCGGGAGCCATATGGGCCTTAGTGGGCTTTAGTGGAAAGGAGAAAGGGGCAGCCCAAGGTGGGCCGCGCGCCTCCCCCCTCCCCTAGTACTATTAGGACAAGGAGAGGTGGCCGGCCCCCCTCTCTCTCTTTCCCCCTCGGGGAATCC
>NC_041392.1:55417522-55430122 GCF_002162155.2 Triticum dicoccoides | reverse complement strand
GGTAGGAGCAGGACTCCTCCTGCACCCTCCTCCTGGCCGGCCTCCCCCTCCCCCTTGGATCCTTTATATACGGGGGCAGGGGGGCACCTCTAGACACACAAGTTGATCCTTGAGATCGTTCCTTAGCCGTGTGTGGTGCCCCCTGCCACCATATTCCACCTCGATCATATTGTAGCGGTGCTTAGGCGAAGCCCTGCGACGGTAGAACATCAAGATCGTCAGCACGCCGTCGTGCTGACGAAACTCCTCCCCGACGCTTTGCTGGATCAGAGCCCGGGGATCGTCATCGAGCTGTACGTGTGCTAAGAACTCGGAGGTGCCGGAGTAACGGTGCTTGGGTCGGTCGGATCGAGAAGACGTACGACTACTTCCTCTACGTTGCGTCAACGCTTCCGCAGTCGGTCTGCGTGGGTACGTAGATAACACTCTCCCTTCTCGTTGCTATGCATCACCATGATCTTGCGTGTGCGTAGGAAATTTTTTAAAATTACTGCGTTCCCCAACACAATCTTCGTGCTGCACTCACCAATGCTCAGAAGGGCTCCATGTCTGCCTCTGCCTACTTTGGCCAGATGCGCTCTCTCTCCGACGAGCTCACTGCCGCGGGCAAACCCCTTGGCGACGGGGAACTCATCTCTTTCATTGTCGCCGGACTTGACATGGACTATCAACCCATTATCTCCGCTCTCGACGTCCGCACCGAGCCCATCACCGTCGACGGCCTCTTCTCCCTCGTGTCCAACTTCGATCAGCGCATGGAGATGTTTCACGGTGCTGGCAATGGCGGCTTCAAGTCCTCCGCCAACATCGCCTCGCGGGGCCGTTCTGGTGGTGGAAACGGCGGCTACCGCAAAGAAGGGGGTGGTGGCTCTCGCGGCGGTGGCGGCGGCTATAACCCTGCTGCTGGTGGCTCCAGCGACGGCGCTCCTGGCGGCTACTACATGGCGGGCGGTGGCGGCGGCCACCCAAACCCTAACTCTGGTGGCGGCTATGGCGCCCACCAAAACGGCGGGGGTCATCAGGGGGGTTCTGGTGGAAGCGGCGGCTACTTTCACCAGAACCAGAACCCTTCTGGTGGTGGCGGCTACAATCGGCGCAACAACAACAACAATCGACGTCCCTTTCAAGGGTATGAAGGGTATGAAAAAAAGTGTCAAATTTGCAAAAAAAAACCAAACCATATTGCAAAAGACTGTGATTGGCGCTACGCCGATGATAAAAACTCCCAAAAAAAGAAAGTTGCAGCTGCAGCCGACGTGTCTTATGGCGTTGATACCAACTGGTATATGGACACGGGTGCCACCAACCACATCACAGGCGAGTTGGACAGACTGACTATGCATGAGAAATATCGTGGCCATGGTCAAGTCTACACTGCGGCAAATGGTGCAGGTATGGAGATAAGTCATGTTGGTCAGTCCTTTATCAAAACTCCACACAAAAATCTTACCATCAATGACATCCTATATGTTCCTAATGCCTCCAAAACATTGTTATCTGTTCATCGTATTGCTCTTGACAATAATGTGTTTCTAGAGTTTCATCGATTCTTCTTTTTGATCAAGGATCAGGTCACGAAGAAAATTCTCCATAGGGGTGTCTGTGTCGAAGGCCTCTATGCTTTGCTTCCCAAGTATTGCTAGAACAATAAATAAGTGTATGGTGCCATCAAGCTTTCTGCTGAGAGGTGGCACAATCGCTTAGGTCATCCTTCTTTTTCTACTGTTCATCAGATCCTTAGTAGAAATAAACTCCCAGTTGTTGGTGAGAGAAACTTAGAAACCATTTGTGATTCATGTCAACAAGCAAAAAGTCATCAATTGCCATATCCTGTGTCTACTAGTGTTTCCACTAAACCTTTGCAGCTTATTTTTTCTGATGTGTGGGGTCCTGCCCCCACCTCTGTTGGTAGACACTCCTACTATGTAAGCTTTATTGATGATTACACCAAGTACACATGGATATATCTCCTTAAGAAACGTGCTGATGTGTTCCAAGTTTTCCACAACTTTCAAGCTCCCGTTGAACGCAAACTTGATAGCAAAATTATTTCCGTACAGTCGGACTAGGGGGGTGAGTATGAGAAACTGAATTTTTTTTTTCAAAAGATAGGTATCTCGCATCACGTCTCTTGCCCACATGCGCACCAACAGAATGGCTCTGCTGAACGCAAGCATAGGCACATCGTTAAAGTAGGACTTGCTCTTTTAGCTTCTGCTTCAATGCCACTAAAATTTTGGGACGAAGGCTTTCTCACTGCCGTGCATCTTATCAACATGTGGCCTAGTCGCACTATTTCCAACGAAACTCCCACTGAACGCCTCTTTCATGTCACACCAGGTTACACCACACTTCGTGTTTTTGGGTGCGCCTGTTGGCCAAATCTTCGTCCCTACAACACCCGTAAACTTAGTTTTCGGTCTAAGCAATGTGTTTTCCTTGGGTATAGCACTCAGCATAAGGGGGTCAAGTGCTTAGATATTTCTACCGGACGTGTGTATATCTCACGTGACGTTGTGTTTGATGAAACTCAATTCCCTTTTACAAAACTCCATCCAAACGCCGGCGCCCTTCTCCGCAAGGAAATTCTTCTCCTTCCTCCGCATCTATCCGGCGTTCCGTGTGAGGGTGATGATATTTGTACTGACCCAACTTTGACTAATCCATCACCTGTTGCACCTGAGTTTTGTATTTCAGCAGAAAATGGTGAAAAAAACACTGGTTCAGAAGCAACAGAGGAGGAAACAGGCGATCCAAAGGAATCTACATCGGGATCGGTGCCCCTGACTGCGTCAGCCCCAATCGTATCCTCCTCGGGATTGTCGCTGGGCCAGTCCCGCCCGGTCGCGTCACGCTCCCCCACCACACCAGCCTCCCCACGTTCGCCGTACCAATCGGCTGCAGGGGGCAGCCCGACCCGGCAGCCTGCGCCAGACCCCCCAGGCGAGGCGCGCCAATCACCTGACGAGGCCAGCCCGACCAGGCGGTACCCACCGGTCCCGCAGGTCTACTCCAGGCGGGCCCCTGCGACAGGCTCGGCTGGACGCGGCGCGGTTCCCGTGCCTGATCCGCCCGGATCTTCTGCGGCCGCCTCTGATGCTCCTTCCACTACAACTGCCACAGAGGATCCCGCGCTATTGAACAAATCTGCCTCGGGATCAGCAGCACCGCGTCCGTCGCTGTCGCCTGGATCTTCTGCGGCTCTGCCGACGCTGCCTCGTACACGTCTACAGACATGCACTATTCCTCCTATTAATTATAAAACTTAGTATGGTTTAGCTGCCTCCAGTGACTCCCCAGGTGAACCTCGCACTGTCACCGATGCTCTTGCTGATCCCCGTTGGAAACACGCTATGGATGAAGAATTTCGTGCACTGCAGAATAACAACACATGGCATCTTGTTCCTTATCATCCACGTTACAACATTATTGATTGTAAGTGGGTCTATCGCATCAAACATCGATCAGATGGCACCATCGATCGCTACAAAGCCAGACTTGTTGCTAAGGGTTTTAAACAGAGGTATGGACTTGATTATGAGGATACTTTTAGTCCCGTTGTTAAAGCTGCTACTATTCGCCTTGTACTGTCTGTTGCTGTGTCTAGAGGTTGGAGCCTCCGTCAGCTTGATGTTCAGAACGCGTTTCTCCATGGTGTTCTGGAAGAGGAAGTTTACATGAAACAACCTCCTAGGTATGAAAATAAACACAAACCGTCTCATGTTTGCAAACTTGATAAGTCCCTCTATGGTCTCAAGCAAGCTCCTCGAGCATGGTATTCACTGCTGAGTTCCAAACTGCTAGCTCTTGGATTTATTCCCTCCAAGTCAGATACATCATTGTTCATTTACAAGAAGTCACAGACTGTTATTTTTGTGCTCATTTATGTTGATGATATTACTGTCACAAGTTCCTCTGATGAGGCCATAACAGCGTTGTTGCAAGATTTGCATTCAGATTTTGCACTAAAGGATCTGGGAGATCTTCACTTCTTCCTTGGTATTGAAGTAAAGCGGAACAGTGATGGTGGTCTTCATCTTTCTCAGGAAAAGTATGCGACTGATCTTTTGACCAAGGCTGGGATTAGAGATTGTAAACCTTCTCCAACTCCACTTTCCAGTACAGAAAGATTATCTCTCACCGAGGGTGCACTCTTGGATCAAGCTGATGGCACCAAGTACAGAAGTTTGGTTGGAGCACTTCAGTACTTAACACTTACACGACCTGACATTTCCTTTGCAGTTAATAAAGTGTGTCAGTTTCTGCATGCACCCACCTCAGCTCACTGGACTGCTGCTAAAAGGATTCTACGATATGTGAAGAATACAATGAGTGTTGGACTCACCTTCAGCAAGTCCTCCTCCACTCTTGTTAGTACTTTTTCTGATTCTGACTGGGCAGGTTGTTTGGATGACAGACGGTCCACTGGGGATTTTGCAGTTTTCTTTGGACCTAATCTTATCTCTTGGTGTGCCAAGAAGCAAGCAACAGTGTCACGGTCAAGTACCGAGGCAGAGTACAAAGCACTGTCCAATGCAACAGCTGAGATCATCTAGGTTAAGGCCATGCTAAAGGAACTTGGAATATATGCTCAAACACCGTGTCTTTGGTGTGATAACCTTGGTGCCACATATCTTTCTGCCAATCCCGTGTTTCATGCAAGGACAAAGCACATTGAAATTGATTATCATTTTGTAAGAGAAAGAGTTGCAAGCAAGGAGTTGGACATTAGATTCTTTCCTTCAAAAGATCAAGTTGCAGATGGGTTCACAAAAGCTTTGGTCACAAGACAGTTTGAAGAATTCAAGCGTAATCTAAACTTGAGAAGTTCATATTAAGGGAGGGTGTTAAACATATCTTGCGCCTCAAATATAGGAGATAGAGGTAGGTTTTATTGTTATCTGTTTAAACTACTTATCTCTTCTTCTCTATCTCCTAATGTATCTCCCTTCGGTTGGCAATCTCCACCGAATCCTGTAATCCCCTCGATTGTATCAATATATACATGCGGGCTCTCATGTATGAGGGTTGAGACGCTTCTATCATTCTCCACAACTACAAGATCCAACGCCGGGGATGGTCTAGCTACAACTTATGCCCCCTTTGCAAACAGGTTCAAGAATCGGTGGCTCATCTTCTTTTCCAGTGTCGCTACATGCCTACACCGTCAGAGTTTGGGGCACGATTAAACTTACCTTAGTCTTCATGATGTACATCCTCCAGATTGGGGTGGCATGGATTCCATAAAGGAGTGGTAGAGCCTCAATGCATCCAAAAGGACTCAATCGGGAAGGGCGCTTGTTTTCCTAATGTTGATTATCTCGTGAGAAATCTGGAAAGAGCGGAATGCGCGTGTCTTCTGCAACACCGCGGTGCCGGTTGGAGTTATTGTCTCCAGAATCAAAGAGGACACTTTGTTGTGGTATCTTCTGGGGGCTAAGCATTTGCATAATGTAATGCAGCAAGAGTAAATGTTTTGTATTTTGGCATTCAGCCTCGACCTCTAAACCTCCTTTCATAATGTACTCAATTTTTGACCACGCCAAGAACAGGACACACTAGTGCTGCTGCTGCTGCTACACTTCTTAATTAAGTTTCATCACATCTCTTAGTGGCTAAGAAAACTATTACTGCCAACTGGAAGCATGGGGCTGTAAAAAGGGGCATATTTATTGATTATTTTTTCATGAATTACCTGGTTACCCGCTAAAATTGTATCCTCAGCTGAACTGTTAATGTACCAGCGCTTGATCTGGCCTTTTGCCAATCAAAAATGGCAGTGTAGTCATTAGTAAATCAATTCAGTGGGAATTAATTACACTACTTCCTCCTTCCAGGTTTATTAGCCCCCCTCGTATTTCAGGCTAAATTTGATCGTAGATTTACCTAGCAAGATATAAAACATATGGCGCAAAAACAATGTCAATGGAAACTTCTTTCAAGTACGAATCTCACAATGTAATTTTTATGAAATGTCATTTATATTTTTCTACTCAAATATATGGTCATTTGACACAAAATACAAGGGGGCCAACAAACAAGACACAGGTGGAGATGCGACAATTTAGAAATCTTCGGATCAAAGGAAACTAATTTAGTTGTGTTTTCATCTCCATAAGGATACTTCTAATTTATATTAGAAGACACATGTAGATGCAAACCTTGTACCATCCTAAACGCCAGAGGATTACATCCCGCATGGCACTGTTAGCATTACGTGGTATCAAAGGACATTTGCCCAATTGTCTCCAATGGAAGAACTAAAAGAACCATATAGTTCCAAAGGTCTCACTTTCATCTCCTGCCCTGCCACAGAATTAATCCCTAATGCCTCTCACACCTATGCAACTCATTTAAATAAGATGCGATCATTTAAATAAGATGGTGATCTCTCTTAATGAATATATAGATGTTCTCATCATCATTACTAGAAGAACTAGACCTGAGAGACTTGGAATGGCAATTACATTTATCTGTTAGGAATTGCTAATGTGATGGTGCTTCGGTAGCTCACTGCACTGCATTTATCTGCTTATGCAGCAGTGGATGTCTCTAATTTCAGCACATGGACTACTTCTACTATAGTCAATTTGATTTGGTATCCTTGCCTTTTATGATAGAACCTTTGATATGTCTGTACATATAGCAACCATGTACACTACATCTAATGGACAGACAAGTACCAGCGTGATAGCGTACATGTATCATTATGTGTTATTGGAGATGTCGGTGTTATCAGGTCAAAAATACCTCTAGGTTCAGGTCCTAGTTTGAATTTGAACTCCTGTATTATTACTACGCAGAATTCATACTTGAGGCAGCCGTACAGGTCCTTAATTTAATGGAAAAATTACAACACAGTTCCCTAATTCTTTATATTGATCGTTGTTACTGCTAGAAAAAAACATTACAAGGAGATCTGTGACGGGGATTTAAAGTGATCCTAAATATCTGAAATGGATTCGAACTTCCTAATCATGCCATGAGCCCATGATAACATGCTATAGTCTAATCCCTTTTGTGGCGGTTGTCAAGCGACATTCTTGATCACTTCTCCTTCCAAATGAATGGACGCCAAGTAAGACCAGGCACAGGACAGATGAAACAAATCCTCCTTGAAGTCCCCGTCGACGCTGACAGATTTTCCTTCTGGAATACGACGTTGACTAGTCGGTAGTTAGCGGCCTGGCCAGTGGACGAGAAATCCATGCCAAGATAAAACCAAGAACACGACGTAAGGGGCATCCACTTGTCATCCGTTCTGGTGCTACCGTGCTGCACTAGTACTGCCAATATTGGTGCACTCCTTAGCTGCTAAGAAAAATAGCATCAGCGCTGAAGAGGGACCCCATCCCTGCATGGTCTGTTTTTTTAAACGGAGGCAAAAGATTTGCCTCATCTCATTAACAAAGAAGAAGAGCCAAACAAAGTTCAACGAGGTCCATTACACCTCAACAAATGGAAGAAAAAGCCTACTCTCGCGGCATCAAAGTGCACAAATGTTTCGCCCCGGAAGGCCCCAAGTTCTTGCCTCCCGTTTGACATTATCTAATAGTAAAGTAGGCATAGTCCACTTATCATGGTATGTTTCTTAATTTGCACTTTTGACGGTCAAATATGGCAGTCTGGTAACTCAATTCAATGGGAATTACAGTGAGTAGATGATAATTTAGAAATCTTCGCGTCGAAGGAAACCAATCAAGTCCCGTTTTGTCTCCCCAAGGGTACTTCTAATTCTTGTTGGGCGTCGACAGATGTTGGACATCCTCTAGCCTATTAATGTTGGGCATTGACAAATGTTGGACATCTTAATTTGGAGCTTTTCCGGTCAAATATGGCAGTGCAGTGAACCAATTCAATGGGAATCACACTAGGTAGCTGACAAAAAACTTCGGGTCAAAGGAAACGAATGAGGTCCCGATTTTATCTCCATGAGGATACTTCTAATTTATGTTAGAAGATACATTTGGATATGAATGTAGACTTGGCAGCTGGGCTTTGACAAGTGTTGGACCTCCCCTGACTTATAACTACACCCATCCAAATGCAATGTGCAATAACCTTACTTGCATAAACACAAGGTACAAGGGATCTAAAGCTAGCCGGAGAGGAGAGGAGACCAGCGGCAAGATGTATACCAACCCTCCACCACCACAGGGCATGTCCTACTACGAGCACGCGCAGAAGCGCCACCAGGAGAAGGGCTGCCTCTATGCCTGGTAATTGATTCAGCTTCTCACTTTTTCTGAAGCAAGACAAGACATCTGCAGCCCTCATATACCTAGAACCTTTTTCTGAAGCATGATGTGATGTAATACTTGCACTAATAATAAGAGCACTGATAACAGTGAGGCCGTAGTAGCTAACTTTGCAGGCATGATTAATTAGTAGTGGAGATCGAGCCTGATTATTTAGTCTCGTTCCCGACCATACCCATACCCAGAGCATGCACGACACACCCATCATGTAAGATTTAAACTCTTCCATTTCGGAGTTCTGAGAGATTTTTTTTCTATGATTTCTAGAGGTCGACTAGCACAAAGCCGTGTCCCATCGAGCTGTGTTAGTTAGTTACAAACCAGTGTTGCCACTTGTGCTTAGGTGGTGCTGATGAGTAGGGGAAAAAAACTGTGGCACAGATGCAGCTGCCTTCCCAGCCTATAAAACCCCACCCACTCCTTCCTGTTGCAATCCAGCATCTTCCCAAAGCCACAGGAGAGCAGGCAGAGCAGAATCCTTGGAGGCAATTCTTCTTCCATAGTAACCTAACCCACCCTCTGCGAAGATGTACAACGCTCCGTCGGGGCAGGAGATGTCCTACACGGACCATGTGCAGAAGCGCCACGAGGAGAAGGGCTGCATCTACGCATGGTGAGACACACACACACACACACTTTGTTAATCCACTCTCATTCTCCCTCTGAGTTTTGCTCTGCTCGTCTTCTCGTGTGCATCGGTCGATGCAAAGGCCGAGGGAGAGAGATAAACTTTTCTGCCATCTGAAAAATCCTCGGAGAAATCATAGAGACAGGGCAGGAAAATATCTTGGGACTGATTCCCCTAGTAGGCTAGTACCAGTTCCTGTTAATTCCTTTGTGTTCTGTTCATTCTTCCCTTCTATGACGCTGCTATTATTGTTTGACTGATATAATTGGATGTTTGGGTTGCAGCGTGTTCACGGCGCTGTGCTGCTTTTGCTGCTACGAGACGTGCGAGTGCTGCCTCGACTGCCTCTGCTGCTGCTGTAACTAAACCAGCCATGGTCACCATGGACGGATGGACGGAGAAAGGGGCAACGCGAGATCGACCGGCCTCCACTACTGTTAATTATCCCCCCCAAAAAATTACAATTTCGTAATAAGCTAGCTAGCAGCTTAGCTCGATGAGAACTGTATCAGGTACCGCATAATACAGCTGAGGGCCCAATCTACCCACCCGATCCCCGGCCGGATGAAAACCTTCAATCCTTTTCGGATCTGGCGGCAGCGGCGCTTTTTGCGTCGTGACCTTCCTGGAGGTGTCGTCAGGGGCACTGGGGCTCGGTTGGGAGTGCAGAGGATCTACAGGTGTAGGGGATAGGCCCAGTGGTAGAAGGTGGTGTTCGCGAAGGAGCGGCGTTGCATCTGATACGTCGACAATGGTGGGTCTCAGCGGCATGAAGCAGCTAGACCGGGCAAGGTAGATGCAGCAGTACATCTCTGAAGATGGATTGGTGGCAGCTGGCTGCGGCAGCCTCATACCCGGCAGGCGTCTTGGTTGAGGAGTGCGCCGAACCATGGGTGACCCATACCCGGCAGGCGTCCAGGATGGGAACTCAGGTCTTAGATGTTAGGTTTGGCTGCGAGGTCTGTTTGGTATTAGGTCCAGACTATCAGCATCCCTTCATCAAATGAATAGAAATAGCAACAGATGTTGCCTAGACGGTGGCTTCAGACTTACTGCTGTATTTCTTTGTAAGGTCTTTTGAGAATAATTAATAAAGTGGCTGTATGCATCACCCAGATGCAAAGGCAGGGGGTTTTCCTCCTTTTCTAAAAAAAACCGAAGCACCATCAGATGAACAATTCCTAACATATACATATAGTTGCATTCCAAGCCTCTCGGGTCCAGTTCCTCTAGTAATGATGATGAGAACATACATACATTCAATAAGTAGTGATCGCGTCTTAGGCTGGTTGTAATGGAGAGTATCATATACTAGTATCATGCATATGATACTAGTGTGTGATACTACCTCCGTAATGCATAGTATCATAAGTTAGTATCTTAGATTACCTTATTAATTGCCATGCATGACACAAACTAGTAGATTATTTAATATGATACGGTATCATGATATGATACTACATCCTCTCTTTCCTCATTTAATTGTGTGTCACATCATTCAAAAAGTCTAGTTGGCATGCATGATACTATTTATGATACTCCCACTACAACCAGCCTTATTTGAATGAGTTGCATAGGATTGAGAGGCATTAGGGATTATCCTACCACAAAGAGTAGATGAAAGTGAGAACTTTTTGAGCCACCTGGTCCTTTTATTTCCGGGCGTGTCTAGCTGGCGGCCGGCGGCTCGTTAGCGCTCGCGAGCGGCCGGCTAATAAAAGGTAAGCGCCTGTCACCTGGTCCAGAAAAAGGCAGCACGTCTAGTCCCTGTCATATGTGGTCTCTCCTCACGTGATGGATACCTGTATGCCACTGTATTAATGTTCCTCATGTCCGCCCTTTGTGCATTATTTTTTGGTTTTCAAAATTATAAAAGACATATCTTCTAAACCACATGTCGAAATTCAGATCCGTTTCACCATTAAAACCCTCGCGACGTGCTCTTCAAAAGTATATCTCGCATGGGGATGTTTTGACGAACTAGTCTTCCTGCCAACTAAACATCAATGTGTGTGCAACTAGACTAGATTGCCGCACCGACTAAGCATATGTGTGTGCCAATAGTCCTGCCAACTAAACATCAATGTGTGTGCAACTAGACTACATTGTCGCACCAACTGAGCATATATGTGCAACTAGTGTCCTGCCAACTAAATATCAATATGTGTGCAATTAGACTAGATTGCCGCGCCAATTGAACATATATGTGTGCCAAATAGTCCTTGCAACTAAACACCAATGTGTGTGCAACTAGACTATATTGCCGCGCCAACTGAGCATATATGTGTGCAACTAGTGTCCTACCAACTAAACATCAACATGTGTGCAACTAGACTAAATTACAAGCCAACTGAGCAACTAGTGTTCTGCCAACTAAACATCAATGTGTGTGCAACTAAACATTAAAAGTTCTCGTGGTTGCACATCTACTACTAGGTAGTTGACCAGAGCAGTAGATTAGTTGCAAATCAGGTTGTCATGGTCATTAGATTGCAACCACATAGAAAGTTGAATCATCCAGCTCCAAAATTTTGTTTTGAAAAAAGTTGCACCATGTAGTACAAAAATTGCACAACGCAATACTAAAGTTGCACCGTATAGCATCAAAAGTTGGCATCAAAAAAAATTCATCAAAACATACCCATGCGGGATCTAGTTTCGAAGATCTCGTCGCGAGGGTTCCAACGTTGAAAACGGATCTAAATTCCGACGCGCGGTTAAAAAGTTATGACTTTTTGAATTGTTGTAAAAGGTAGCTAAATCAGTCACATGTGGAGAGAGAGAGAATGGACGGGCTAACTTTCCATCTAATTACATTCCTTGGTCTACTATGTGAGAGCGCAACAGTCCAAAACAATTCTATACGATTCACCAGGTGACACCTGAACTACGTACGCACGAAAGCGAGCGGCCAGGAGCCGGCCGCTCGGTTCATCAAAAAAGCGGCCGGCCGCTTTTTAGATTTTAGGTTTATTTCCTCCATAGGAGCCAAATGGGCATTCTGTGTGGGTATTCATTCGTTAGTAGCCCCAAGTCTGCGAGTGTCTCATTTACAAGACTGGCTCTACCCTCAACGGAAATGATCCCGACTGTTAGTCGGACATGGAGTATGATTGAGTTACTCATAAAAAGCACTTTACGGACTCAAAAGAGAATACCTGAAAAGTTAAGTGTGGACAAGTAGCGGTAAGACACGGTGATATCCGACAATCTATATGGAAGAGGTTGGATAGCAGCCCTTGTTAACTTTTGAGTGGAGAGCCAAGGCATTGGCTCCTGACTGTGCGGTGTTAATCACTATCCCGGAGGAACACATTTTATGCTACTAACTCAGAACCGAGTCTATGAACTTCAGTATTTAGCTCTATGCTCAAAATAAACTTATGTCGTGGATACATAGAGTTCGTCCCCTATTCTGGTTGTCGCTGAGTAATTTTGCAATCTCGTTGAGGCGGGCCATCAACACCCAAATAGGTAGGACACATTTGCTCCGAGTAGTGTGACTTATGGCGGTTGGAATTCATCGTGCAATCAGCTTGACAAATACTTTGCTTGGGACAGGCCTAGTAACAACTCATGATGTTATCTGGACCAGCCGAACTCTTAGGAATATATAGCCCAAACAAAAGGGGCCTCAATTAAAACCGGCTAAAAAAGATGTGGAGCATCGTGGCGGTGAGTGATGTCATGGCGAATGTTATGTGAATTATCACA
>NC_041392.1:55378520-55417220 GCF_002162155.2 Triticum dicoccoides | reverse complement strand
GAATGCCCAAAAGCGACCTGTCATTACCTATACCTTCTCGAATACTGTGCGACAGATGCTCTATGGCCGACTGACCACTCGCCCGGTGAACCGCCAGGTCGATGATGACACCTCGAGTTTCGCACATAAGTGTGCGGTGTTGCCATTTGGACTTCACGTTGTTCCCACGCATATAGCGGGATATCCAGGACGGTTGGATTTTCAGAACTTTAAATTGACGAGCAGGAGAGAGAGTGAATCCATTCTAATCCTCTAGCTTCTCCTTTTAGCCATCCCAACTGTAATTGTAGCTCGTGCTTGTGACAATCCCAAATCACGTGAAACGTCTCAATCTTCCTGCCAAATCTCGTACCATGTCCTCCATGACAAGGAAGCTCGAAATGGCAAAAGCTGTCGCTGCTCTTCCACTGACGCCTCCAGCGACTGGCGAAGAGGAGACTAACTGCGTCGTTGCTGACAGGGCAAACGCTGGGCAGCTACATCACCAATGGGTCCTCCCTACCCTTGGGTGCAGGATCCTGGATCCGGAGACTGAGCACGAAGCACAATCTGCATGGCCGTGCTTCCTCTATTCTAGATGTTGTTGGACCGCAAGTGCAGATGTTTGTAGGCAAACACCAATTTTCCTCAAGTGAATAACCTTAAGATTGAACCAGCAGGAGTATTTGGACTACGATCAATGATCGACACCTGCACACACACAATTACAATACTTGTCTTGGTCCCCAACGAAACCTGTGAGATTGTCAGTCTCAGTAGCCTTGCTAATTACAAAGGATTAATGCAACATGTATTCAGTAGCCTTGATATTTTTCTGAGGATTTCAGAGATTTTTATCTCTCTCTCGGCCTCTGCATCGACGGGTGCACACGGCCAAGAGATTTCTCAAACGACAAGACAAGCAGAGCAAAACCCAGAAAGAGGGAGAGCAAGCGAGTGGATCATGAAGCTATGGGTCTCACCATGCCTAGATGCAGCCCTTCTCCTCGTGGCGCCTCTGCACGTGGTCCATGTAAGACATCTCCTACGCCGACGGAGCGTCATACATTTTGGCCGGCTTTGTAAAGGATGTCGTTACTATGAAAGAACAACTAGCAAGGGTTCTTACTTTCTTTTCTGCTCTCCTCTCCTCTCCCGTGCTTGCGTTGTGGGATTGGTTGTTGTTTTATACGCTGGGAAAGGTGAAAATGGACAAAACTGACACTTATCTGAAACTTCAACACAAAATAAACCCAATCTAAAAATATTTCACGAAATGACCCCTTTTGCATGACACCCGGGGTTAGGGTGCCATGCTAGATAGCATGACACCTCGGACTAGGGCGTCATGCTATTTGGCACGGTGCCCTAGGCCGGAGCGCCATGCTACATGTCGCTACCATGGGCATAGATATATTGTCATGGCGCCCTAGGCCGGGGCGTCATGGTTTGTATCTTCCTAACTTGTGTATGTAAGTACGGCGACAACATTCTGATGCGTTTTTTTAGAAAGGGGGATTCCCCGGCCTCTGCATCAGAACGATATATACGGCCAACTTTCTTAATAAGCAAATAGGTTCAACAAAGGGCATCAAGCTGAAGTGAAAGTAAACGAAAAGCTCACAAAGAGCCTATAAAAAAGTAGCCACAGCGCCACAATCAGGCGGCATCAATAAGATAAGAAAACTAATTGCCTATCCTATTACATGACCGCCATTCAAACCGATTGAAAATATCCCGTGCTATCATCTCCCACCGGATAGATCCAGTAACCAAACGCTCCCTGGCCTCCGTCGGAGTAAGTAGCGACCACATACGGATCAAAGCAGTGGCTCGGAAGATAACCTGCAAAAAATGAAAATGTGTTGTTCTATTAAAGACCAAGTCATTTCTGCAGTTCCAGACTGCCCACAATAAAGCACATACTCCTATGCGAATATGTCTCACTGTTCCGGTCGGTATCCCGTTAAGCCACATTGCAAATAACGTGCTGACAGAATTCAGAGGAGTAATATTAAAGACTATGTGCACCGTCTGCCGTAGCACTTTTGCCAGCGGGCAGTCAAGAAAAAGGTGTTTGATAGTTTCATCCCGATCACAAAAACTACACCTAGTAGGTTCTGTCCAGTTACGCTTTGCCAGATTGTCCTTGGTTAAGATGACTTGTTTATGAACAAACCACATAAACACTTTAATTTTCAAAGGAACTTTGACTTTCCAAACGTGTTTGGAACTAGGAATGGAGCTAGAGTTGATAACATCGAGATACATTGATTTAACTATAAATTCCCCGATCCTAGTAAGCTTCCAGCGTAATTGATCGGGTTGTTGAGATAGTTGGACCTCCATCAGTCTACGCACCAAATGGAGCCAAACTTCCCAACGATTACCGGCTAGCGTTCTCCTGAATTGAATATTAAGGGGGATGGACTGAAATACTGTTGCAACAGACGCATCACGTCGTTGAACAATATTATACAGAGTCGGGTATTGAAGCGTGAGGGTTGTCTCTCCTAGCCAAGTATCCTCCCAGAAACGCGTGTTGGTACCATTTCCGATAATAAACTTGATCCTATTGAAAAAGGCTGATTTGACTCGCATCAACCCTTTCCAGAAAGGCGAATCCGTCAGCCTTGCTGTCACTTGGGACAAAGTTTTGGATTGAAGGTACTTACTACGGAAAATCTGTGCCCATGTGGCCTCAGTCTGTATTTTCGTTTTAGTTCATCGCTTTGCCAGAAAAAACGGGATCGATAAAAGTCCAGTCTTTTCCTAACTCCAACTGAGACCTCAAAAAAAGACAAAAGAAACATAGGCATACTCGTGAGAACCGAGTTAATGAGAATTAATCGGCCTCCGTATGACATGAGCTTGCCCTTCTAGCAACTCAGTTTCTTCTCAAAACGACCCTCAATGCACTTTCATTCTCTATTTGTTAGCTTACGATGGTGAATTGGTATACCTAGATACGTAAAAGGTAGAGTCCCCAATTCGCACCCAAACAATTGCCTATAAGCCTCTTGTTCCTCAGTGAACCTTCCAAAACAGAACAATTTGCTTTTGTGAAAGTTAATCTTTAACCCGGTCAATTGTTCAAATAAGCATAACACCAGCTTCATATTTCTTATTTTTGCCAAGTCATGCTCCATAAAGATGATAGTATCATCAGCGTATTGTAGAATGGATACACCTCCATCCACCAGATGAGGCATCAAGCCACCCACCTGTCCAGCTTCCTTAGCCCTTCCTATTAGAATTGCCAACATATCAACTACAATATTGAACAAAATAGGCAACATCGAATCACCTTGTCTAAGGCCCTTATGTGTCTGGAAGTAATGACCAGTATCATCATTCACTTTAATTTCAACGCTCCCTTTGTGCGTGAAAAATTCTACCTGTCGTCTCTAGGCTTCATCAAAACCTTTCATACGCAAGGCCTGTTGAAGGAAAGCCATTTGACTTTGTCGTACGCTTTCTCAAAATCCACCTTGAAAACAACTCCATCTAATTTTTTCGTGTGAATTTCGTGGAGCATTTCATGAAGGACCACAACCCCTTCTAGGATGTTTCTGTCCAGCATGAAAGCAGTTTGGGAGTGCTGCACCACAGAATGCGCAATCTGTGTGAGCCTATTAGTCCCGACCTTGGTGAAAATTTTGAAACTAACGTTAAGAAGACAGATTAGCCTGAACTGCTCAATTCTCACAGCCTCTGTTTTCTTAGGAAGCAACGTTATTGTTCCAAAATTCAAGTAAAATAACTGAAGTTGTCCAGAGAATAAATCATGGAACATCGGTAACAAACCCCCCTTAATAATATGCCCGCATTTTTTATAGAACTCTGTCGAAAATCCATCCGGCACTGGAGCCTTATTATTTTTCATCTGCGAAATGGCTTCAAACTCCTCTTTCTCCGAAAATGGGGCAGTCAAAATACCATTCTCATCTGCAGCCAATTGAGGAACATCCTCAATTCTAGACTCATCCAGGGATACACAATTATCCTCCGAAGGCCCAAACAACTGCTTGTAGTATTCGGTTATGTATAGTTTTAGGTTTTCCTGCCCTAAAATCGTTCCTTCGTCTTGTTCAAGCTGAAAGATCCTTTTCTTCTTGTGCTTGCCATTAGCGATCATGTGAAAGAATTGCGTGTTCGCGTCCCCCTGGACGACTTTGCGAACCTTAGCCCGCAACGCCTACTTCAATTCCTCTTCACGAAGAAGCTCTTTTAATCTCATCTCCGCTTCAAGTTTAGCATTAAGCTCTGAAGTGAGAAGAATTGTGGACTCGGCTTTTAAATCTAGGGACTGAATAAGAGTAAGGAGCCTCTCCTTTTCAACCTTATAAATCCCGCTAAGATGCTTAGCCCACCCACACAAAAAACTCCTCAAGTGCCGTATCTTATTCTGCCAGCGCTCAACCGAAGTTCTACCTCGTGCATCCTCAGCCCATTCCCTGGCTACTAGATCCAAGAAACCTTCTCTTTCAAACCACGCCAGTTCGAAGGAAAAGGAGTTTTTGTTCTCCACGTGGGTTGCCTCACCGGAGTCCACCAGTAATGGTGTGTGGTCCGAAAGTTCGCGCGAAAGCGCCTGGACCGTTACCAAGGGAAATTTTTGTTCCCATTCAACACTCGCAAGGACTCGATACAGCTTCTCAAACGTTGGGTTTGGCAAGGTATTAGCCCAGGTGAATTTTCTACCTGAAAGCTCAATCTCTCTCAGATCCAAGCTTTCAATAATGGTATTAAACATAAACGACCACCTGCCGTCGAAGTTATCATTGTTCTTTTCCTCTCTCCTTCTAATAATGTTGAAATCACCCCCAACCAAGATTGGAAGCTGCTCGGAACCGCAAATTCGAACTAGATCAGCCAGAAACTCGGGTTTGAGTTCGGGCTGTGCGGCACCATATACCGCCACCAGTGCCCAATTGAACCCATCGGCCTTCGATCTAACCCGAAGCTTAACTACGAAATCTCCCATCACAACACTTCACACTTCCAGTGATTCGCATCTAACTCCAAGTAAGATCCCTCCCGATCTTCCTCTCGGAGGAAGCCAGTGCCAATAAAAATCAACACCTCCTGATAAGGTATTGAGAAACTGGGGTGAAAAATTATCTCGACCAGTTTCTGAGAGTGCAATAAAATCCAACTTATAGTCAATGGAAGCATCTGCAAGAAACCTTCTTTTAGCCAAGTCTTTCAGACCTCTGCTATTCCAAAAGATTCCTTTCATATTTCGTCATGAATTTTTTTAGAAGTACGGATCCTAGCACTCCTGCGCACCGCCAAATCCGGGTAAATCTTCCGTTTCCACTTGCGTTTAGGTTTGTTTTGATCCTCCACCCGGTCCTCACAACCGGGCTCCATGGATCTAACTACTTCACATCATCCTCTTCCTCGGACTCATGAAAGGATGGTGCAAGGTCCGCACAAAAATTATCCAATACCCTAACTCCCAACGCATCTATATCGGAGTCAGTCATGGGTTTGACCGCTGCTAAGTTGCAAATCATTTCTAACGCACGTTCAGCTTCCAAATCCAGGATATCATTAATAGAATTAGAGATTTCACTATCATTACTACCTAGTGAAACTCCTAATTGGTTTGCATTATTAATAATCTCATTATCAGTAAAATGCAAGATCGAATTAGCGGTGTTAACCGACATACCAGTAGTGACCTCAATGTCACGAAGCTTGGCCGCCCTCATAGCGCACCTCTGCTGCATGTCGTCAACCTCAGGAATATCCTGGAGCCTGCAACTCATCCGCCACCCCACAGATACCGGATCCGAAATCCCTCCAAATACGATAGCCTCCTCCCAAGTGGCCCCGCACGAAGTAAAGCCTCCAGCCTCACCTTGAACACAATACGGGGCTACACCCGTCGAAGAAGCAACAGGAGCTGTCTTGAGCAGTGGAGGGCTCGGAGGCCTCGTCGACGTCGGCCTCGAACCGAGGCCCTGGGGCGCAGGCGCGCAAGGGGAGGGGAGTACGTGGGCCGCCTGCCCATACTCCCCGCCTGCCCCGGCCCTCTGGCTGGAAGGCGTCACGGGCGCCACAAGCGGCGCGGCAACCAAGGCCGCTAGAGGAGAGGAAGGAGCCGAGGCCACCTGCCCAGGACCCCCTCCCCTAGGCTCAAACATCGTCGTCGGTGAGGCCACGGCTAGAGCGGGAGAAAGAGGGGCCTCCTGCCCAGTCTCCTCCCCCCCTCCATCGACCGAGCCCCCGAGCACCGGACCCTCAGCAGCATCAAATTCCAGCAGAGTGAGCGTAAGCTCCAGCACGTCATCGGACTCCACCCGGTCACTCCATAGTCTGGGAGGAGCAGAAGCCGGCTCAAACGACCCAAATCTCAGCGCATGCATCCGCATCGAAGGGGATGATGGTGTCCCGTCCCCGGGCGTCTGAGAGACGGCCCCGAACCGTTGGACACCTCTCGTCCAGTATCATCCACTGGCGCCTCCTTGGCAGCAGAACTATCATCACCCTCATGCATGTTTGCATCAGTCCCATTGATGGCCTCAGCGAATAGGTCGGTATCCTCAAACTCAACATCAAGGGTGAAAATTTTGCCCCTATATGTCCAGTTGACCACATCAGACACAAACTCAATATCCCGAACACTCACCAACAATCGAGCCACCCCGGCTCGGGTGAAAGCCATAACATTCTGATGCGTAGATCACAAGTGTATTAATATGGGCAGGGGAGGCCCAACATTTGTCAATGCCCAATGCCACCAACAAGTGTACATCACATCTTAATGTAGTATCTTCTGACATAAATTAGAGGTATCCTTGTGGAGAAAAAGGGGATGTCATCATTAGTTTCCTTCGACCGTAAGGTTTCTAAAGTGTCACCTACCTACTATAATTTCTATTGAATTGATTCACTACACTGCCATATTTGAACGGCAAAGCTCCATTTCTTTTTGCAAAGATGGAGTATCCATCGGCCTCTGTATCGAGTGATGCACACAACCTTTTATTTATTATTTCATATTTCATTATCCGATCACAATAAAGTTCAACAGGAAAACGTTCACACATGGCTGCCAAAAGGGCAAAGCTCCAAATGAAGAAACCGGCTTGAAGGTGGGCCTAGAGGATAATAACACTGGCACGTGAGCATAATAATACCAACAAATGAGTATATATGCAGTAAATATATGGTTCATTCGTTTTAATATCCAAGGTTGATATGCGTACAATTGTATCAAATGCATGTGAGGATATGACATGGTAAAGATATCATTCGACCATAAAAGGGCAAGATAGCAAATCAAATAGACTAGAAGAGAAGTGCCACATGTGCTGAAATTGGAGACAAGTGCAGCCTCACAAACTGATTAATGATTGCAATGAGCTAGCGAAGCACCTTAAGAGAAAAGGCTATTTAAAACCACCAATATAGTTGCAAGGCTATTCGAAGCACTTTCACATCAGCAATTCCAAATTGATAAATATAGTTGCACTGCAAGTCTCTTAGATCTCATTCCTCTAGTGATGGTGAATGAAGATCATCTATGTATATTCAAGAAGTTGACCATCACTTCTTATCTAAATGAGTTGGCATAGGCTTGGGAGGCATTGGGGATTGTTGCACCACAATTTAGCAGCGACAATGAGCAGTCGTGTCCAGATAAGCTGTTGGACAGTATCTGGATGGTTATTCGATGTATTTTTCATTAACTCGGAGCTCTAGAGTCGTGGAATGCTACCTCGTCCTCAGTGCAACGGACATTCCTCTTGGAAGCCACAAAACTTTTTCGTAAACATCTTGTCCTTGAATATCAGCTTGAAGTTTGCTGAACCGTCTACCTAGCTGCTGGGCCTGGTTGGTATGGCAGGTTAACCTGCTCAAGCTCAGCCAACATCAGCCACACCAGTGTGGAGTCATTAGTAGTTGCATATGTTCATTTCAATATTCAGATAATTTCGGGAGCCCAACAAAGAAAGAAAGATAATTTCAGGTAAGAAAGAAGAAGAAATGGCACAGTGGTCCAGTGAGAACCAGAATCTGATCTCTTTCTTTTCTTTTTTCTTTACAAAAAGAGCTCCTCTCCGATTTCCTTTACCAGAAACCAACGGCGGAGACTAGTCCCAGTCGGTGGCCTAGGGCGTGAGCCTTGTTTTCGTTCGCTGTAGCATTTTTGCACTGTTTGCATGGGGTTTGCCTGGGTCTTACCACTGATCCTGGCGTTGCCACTACTAGAAACCAATGTTTTAAATAGCGGGCTATGAAAAATAGCGGCGGGTCTCAAATCAGATATAGCGGGCAATAGCAGGCTATAGCGGGACATGATGTATTTGAGCCCGAGCTCAAATAAGCTCGGGTGAACAGTAACCCTGAAAACAATTTTAAAAAGTTTTAAAAAATTCTGAGTTTTTGTGTGTGCAAACCTTGACCAAAGTCCTCAATTCTCACAAATTTTCATCACAAAATAACATTCTTGGAAGTCGCAGCAAAAAAAACCAAAATTGATGCTCCAAAAATGTTATTTCCAAAAACATTTTGGAGTACTAATTTTTTTTGCCACGACTTATACGAATGTTATTTTTGGATGAAATTTTGCAAGCAGTGAGAACTTTTGTCAATGTTTACACCCAAAAAAATTCAGAATTTTTTCAAATGTTTTTCATTTATTTATTTGTTTTACTGTTCATCCCGAGCTCAAATGAGTTCGGGAGCAGAACATGACTTTCGGCTATAGCGGGCTATTTATGATGACGACCATTTAGCGTCCGCTATAGCCCGCTATTTAAAACTATGCTAGAAACCACATGTCTTCGTTACAAACTAGTGAAATTGGAAAAGGAAACCTGCAAACAATGCATGGTCCATGTGAGCTGGAAAGGAAAACTACCTATCAACAACACTAAAGTCCACAAGGATGAAAATGTGCACTACATTACACACTTCCAATAAGCCAAACGACGGACTCCACACATAAACCCTTATCCCCTGTGAATCCCACAAACCAGAACCTCCAGGGAAAACGAAAACGACTAGAGCACGATGAGCAAAGGCTACTATAAGTTTTATACGGTAAAAGTTTTCAGCTACGAGAATCTGATGCTAATTAAGAAGGTGCAACACAAACCATGTTGAATAATTACCTATTGAGAAACAACACACATTTTCTGAATTATAACTTGGATACTGTACAAAGCTCAAGAGATTCTGTACCGCCAGTACAGTGCCTACAGTTAAACTGAACCAGATTGTTAACTTTTGTACCAATGCCTACTTGTCTCCTCAAGAGAGGAGAGCTGGCGTGCTGCATTACTTCATCGTGTAGATAATCTGTACTGGAATTGTTGACTGCAGCAATCGTCCAGGTCTCAAGGTCACGAGCAACATCGTTACAACACTCAAGTGCCCAATCTGCTAGTAGTACTGATCTTGTTACCACTGCAAATGATCGGCAAGATCAAAATTTAATTGACAGTGATGTATACATATGAGGCGTGTATTAAGCTGTAACAACCATAAGCAGACATATATAACAGCATCTGAATTTGTGAGAGCTAATGGGAAGAGCTTATCAAGTGTTTAGTCCAACTGTACCAGTGGGCAGTGGCACAACAGCTTTGCTTGATGCATGTCTGGCTTGCCAAAGAGCATGTTCAAGCAAGAATGAGGACTACGATGACAAAAGAGCCAAGGAAAAAGGGAATTATCCTAAGTTGTACTTCAGGAGAATTAATTAACAGGACGAATGGTAACCCAATAATATTAAACCAAGGCAAAGAAGCAATTAATGGCAGTACACTAGCCAATTTCACTAACATCAGTCAGGATTGTATGCCCTAGCTCACATACTATCATCAGTTCTCTATCTACGTACAAATTGGATTTTGTAAAAAGAGATATGCATAACATTTTACTGCATAAATGTGATGGGAAAAAAGGAGCGAATCAAGGAGAAACTTTTGTTAAGACAAGACAACACTCTGTCAGCTGAATCATGCAAGGCGTGTCCACATTTTTCCAATTTGAGCTTTTACCATAAACTTCCTGTAGAAAGCTTTGTTCATACTCAGGGAATCACAACCATATGAAAATGTTTTATTCAAGCACAAATTCAACAATATTGT
Source organism: Triticum dicoccoides (assembly GCF_002162155.2). Classification (NCBI taxonomy): domain Eukaryota; kingdom Viridiplantae; phylum Streptophyta; class Magnoliopsida; order Poales; family Poaceae; genus Triticum; species Triticum dicoccoides. The sequence continues at coordinate 55,407,129 of NC_041392.1, read as the reverse complement.
ATCACACGGACTCCACATGTCGTCATATGTAAAATATGAAAAACATGGATGTCATAGATAATACATTATGTTAGAATAAATCCGAGACCACCATCAATCTATCGAGAACCAAGCAATTACACGAGGCATGACACCGAGATTTGTTAACGAGTTTCACCGATATGGCTACATCCCCGGAGCTTGACTACGGGCGCTCCTCCCCATGACACCATCACAATACCGCACCCCGGCCGCCCGGGCGCCGGCACACGCCGCCGGCTCCCCCCGCGTGCCCGTGCTATTATGTTGGCATAGGTTACATCGTGTGTCTACCCCCGATATATATGAGAGGACTAGGATACAGGTGTCCTATTAGGACACAACTCCTACCCTGTCTACACACAGTCCAAAACCAAGTCCAACTGTAACCTACCTTGTACAATAATATTCGACACAATTCTAACACATTATCCAACAGAGAGAGTACATTGTGCTGGCGTATCATAAAGGAGAGAAGTATGGAGCTAAATACTCTTAAACATGATAATCGGCTGGCCGGATGAGGAGAGGCAACTCCCTCGTTCCTGGTTCTTAGCTTGTTTAATCAAAGCTGGGCCTTCCAGACAAATAAAATCTGACATCTCTCCAAAAGAGTAAACTAGGGTGATTGGGATGTGTGCTGGCTGCTCTCTCCATGGCAGTCTGTATGGCTCTAAAAATGCCATCGTCGGCATTTGTACTACATTTACCGTAATGAGGCACGGGAGGTTCTTGATTCCAAATACCAACTAGTCGACGTTGTATTCTAGAAGGAGAATCCGTCTACTTTGACGGGGACATCAAGGAGGATTTGTTTTATCTGGCCTGTATGTGGTCCTACTTGGCTTCCATTCATTTCAGTTGCAAGGACAAGTGACCAAGAATGTATATCGCTCGCGCTTGACAACCACCACAGAAGAGATTAGAGTATAGCATGTTATCATGATATGATTGAAAAGTTCACTTTACATCCCCATCGCGGTTCTCCTTGTAATGTTTTTTTCTAACTGTAACAATGTTCAATATTAAGTTTTAGGGAACTGCGTTGTAAATTTTCCATCAAAAAATAGAGCTGAACTTCTGCCTCAATTATGTATCCTGCGTAGTAATAACATAGGATTCCAAATTCAAACTAGGACCTGAACCCAGACTTGGTTGTACACCATCATAACACTAACGTATTATTTTTTATCTCATAACACCGACATCTCCAATAACTTGCATGGAATGATACATGTACGTTATCACACTAGTGCTCATCTGCCCATTACATGTAGTGTACATACTTGCAATGTGTACAGTCATATCAAAGGCCGGTGAGCATATGACATGGCTAGGATATGGTTCTATCATAAAAGGCAAGAATAGCAAATCAAATTGACTATAGTAGAAGGGAGACACACAATGCTGCATAAGCCGATAAGTGCAATGCAATGAGCTACCGATGCACCATCATATTAACAATTCCTAACAGATAAATATTGTTGCATTCTAAGCCTCTCAGGTCCAGTTCCTCTAGTAATGATGTTGAGAACATCTATATATTCAGTAAGCAGCGAGCGCGTCTTATTTGAATGAGTTGAATAGGCTTGAGAGGCATTAGGGATTATCCTACCACAAAGAGTATATGGAACTGGAAGTGATAACCTTTTGAGCTACCTAGTCCTTTTATTTCTTCCATAGGAGCCAAATGAGCATGTCGTGTGGGGATTCATTCGTTAGTAGCCCCAGGATCCGTCAGTGTCTCATTTAGAAGAATGACCGTGCCCTCCACGGGAATGGTCCCGACTGTCAGCCACACATGTAGTGTGATTGAGTTACTCATAAAAGGCACTTTATGGACTCAAGAGAGATTGCCTGAAAAGATATGTGTGAACAAGTAGAGGTAATACACGATGATATCCGACAATCTCTATGGAAGAGGTTGGATAGCAGCCCGCATGTTAAATTTTGAGTGCAGAGCCAAGGCGTCTGGCTCGCGAGTGTGCGGTGTAAGTCACTATCCCGGAAGAACACATTCTATGCTCCTAACTCAAAACCTGGTCTACGAACTTCAGTATTTGGCTTTATGCTCAAAATAAACGTATGTCGTGGAGTTTGTCCCCTATTCCGGGTGTCGCTGAGTAATTTGACAATTTCATCGAGGCAAGCCGTCAGCACCCAAATAGGTAGAACACATTTGCTCCGAGTAGTGCGACCTATGGCACTTGGAATGCATTGTTCAATCAACATGACAAATACTTTGCTTGGGACTGGCCTCGTAACAACTCTTGATGTCATCTGGCCCAGCCGAACTCAATCAAAACCGACTAAGAAGATGTGGAGCATCGTGGCGGTGAGTGATTTCACGACGAATATTTTGTGAAACGTCACATCACCCCCCACGTATTGAATGCCCAGAACCGACCGATCATTAGCTATATCTTCTTGAATACTGCGCGAGAGATGCTATATGGCCGACTGACGACTCACCTGGGTAACTGCCAGGTCGATGATGATGCCTCCAGTTTCGCACAAAAGTGCGCGAGGTTGCCGTTTGGACTTCACGATGTTGCCACGTGTATGGCGGGATATCTGGGATGGTTTGATTTTCAGACCTTCAAGTTGAGGATCGGGGGAGAGAGTGAAAAACCGTTACCGTCCTCAATCTTCTCCTTCTTCTAGCCATCCCAACTGTAACCACAACCCGTGCTTGTAACACTCCCAAATCACGCAAAACCTCTCAATCTTCCTTCCAAATCTCGCACCATGTCCACCAAGACAAGGAAGCTCGAAATGGCAAAAGTTGCCGCTGCTCTTCCACTGACGCCTCCGGCGATTGGCGAGAGAAGACTAGCTGCCGTCGATGGTGACAGGGCGAACGTTGGGCAGCTACATCACCGATGGGCTTCTCCCTACCCTCGGGTGCAGGATCCGAATCCGGAGCCGGAGCGAGATCTATTCTAGATGTTGTTGGGCCCCATGTGCAGATGTTTCTAGTTAAGCAACAATTTTCCTCAAGTGGATAACCTTAAAGTTAAACGAACCAGCAGGAGTATTTGGACTACGATCAATGATCAACACTTGCACACATAATTACAGTAGCCTTGCTAATTACAAATATTGTCTCAGTAGCCTTGCTAATTACAAAGGATTATGCAACCTGTGTTCCTGTGTTTGGAAGTAATTATTGCAACAAAAGATATTTAAATTCAGATTGTAAACAGAAATAAAAGAGCACAACCACGAAAGACTTTTTAAACATTCCAAATATTGTCGATGCTCGTGTCTTATCAACAGTTGAGCCGATGTCTTCTTTATTTCATCTGCTTTAAGCAAAAAGGTTAGGAAAAAGGTGTATCATGTTGACGGTTTGCTGAACCGTCTGCTAGCAGTTGCTATGGTAGGTTATAATCTGCTCAACAAACTGCTAGGACATAATATTATTCGGAAAATCTTCCTAAGTTGAGAATCATCAGTAGTGGCACATGCTCCATTCCAATCTTCGGAAAATTTCATGGATGTATGAAAAATACAAGGAAAAAAGGGCGCAGTGGTTTGATTTCGAGGAACCATAATCTGATGCTAATTAATTAAGATGCAACACAGACGATGATCGATGATTACGGTGATAGTCTTGTCTGAGACAGAAACTACTATAGCAATATCTGATAAAGCTCACATCAAGCTAAGTTGAGAGCTAGACACACATGCTTATTATGTCTTACGAATAATATTATGAAGGGAGGAACAACTAGAACACGAAGGAATTGACATGAACTAGGCGAAGGTCAGTTCCTGCCCTGTGTCTAAGATTTTTCCGAGGATTTTTTAGATGGGGGAACAGTTTTCTCTCTCTCTCTCTCTCTCTCTCTCTCTCTCTCTCTCTCTCTCTCTCTCTCTCTCTCTCTCTCTCTCTCTCTCTCTCTCTCTCAGACTATGCATCGATGGGTGCACAGAGGGAGAGCGAGTGAGTGGATCATGGAGCTGTGTGTCTCACCATGCGTAGATCACGTTCATCTTGACCCGCTTTGTAAATGGTGGCGTTACTATGGAACTATGGAAGAACAAAGAGCAAGGGGTTCCTTTTTTCTTGTCCGCTCTGCTCTGCACTGTACATCTCCCGTGCTTGCGTTGTAGGATTGGAACAAGAAGGAGAAGCGGACGTTGTTTTATATAGGCTGGGGAGGATAGCTGCACTTGCGCCTAGCCTTTGTAGAGATAACCCTGTGGGATTCCCAATAGAAAAAAATAATTGAGTTCAGCTTTTTTACTTTCAAGTTCGGTTTTGTAGTGAAAAAATAGTTGTTTTTTCAAGTTAAAAAAGAGAGAGTGAAAAAATGGAGTTTTTTTTTCCTCTTAGTAGTTTGGTTGTGAATCCTGACTTTGTGTACAGATGACTCCTGGTCTAGTTGAGTGTTCTGTTCTGATAGGCTGGAATAAATCCACCACCTATCGATGAGGACTATAAGCATGGACCCATGACCATTATGGGTGTGTATGGAGAGGAAAAAGATTACAAGACTAATTAGCCTCCATCTCCACTAATACTAACCAATCGTGCCTACAAAGTGAGCTACGGCCTCAGTGCATGTATATCTTGGTCTTAGCGCAACTGTCACATCGCGCTGCAGAACAAGTTCGGTATGTATATGAATATACGAGTTCCTCTCTAGCATACACGATAACAACACTAGCATGTGAGCATAATAACACCAACAAGTGAGCATATGAAGCAGTAAATATATGGTTTGTTCAATTTAATATCCAAGGTTGATATGCGGAGAATTTTATTAAAGGCAAGTCAGGCTATGACGTGATGAAGATATGGTTCGACCATAAAAGGGAAAGATAACAAATGAAATAGACTAAAATAGAATTACCACATGTGCTTAAATTTGAGACAGGTACAGCCTCAGAAGCCGATAAATGGTTGCAAGGCTAGCGAAGCACCTTCACATCAGAAATTCCTAATGGATAAATATAGCTGCATTCCAAGTCTCTTAGACCGCGTTCCTCTAGTGGTGGTGAATAAAGATCACCTATGTATATTCAAGAAGTTGGCCATCATTTCTTATCTAGATGAGTTGAGTAGGCTTGAGAGGTATTGGGGATTATTCTACCACAGTTTAGCAGCGACTATGAGCCCTCGTGTCCACTTAAGCCGCTGTGCAGTATTCAGATGGGTATTCCATGTATTTTTCATTACCTTGGAGCTCTAGAGTCGTGCAATAACCCGTCTTCAGCGCAACAGAGCTTCCTCCTTGAAGCCACAACAGTTGCATGCCAAGTTGGAGTTGTACTGCCTATGGCTCCCACTGCAGGTACCGCAGACCACATCGGCCGCAGGAGGTAGGGGCGGAGGCAGCCCGGGATACGACCGACGATGAGGTGAAGATCGCCGGACACATGGAGGCGGTCGACCTCCTGACAGGATCTAACTAGTACAGGTGGTGGTCTTCAGAGAAAGTACGCAGAAAATACTCGAATTGATGAACTTTTGGGGAAGATTCACTCCAAATCAAAAGGGAAAGTAGCTAAGGTTTGTGCCTGCCAGAACACGGTAGCTTAGGCATAGCCCGATTACAATAGAGATGGCTTTCAACACTCAGATTGCCTTCTTAATTAGTCCCTCATAAAGTGAAAAAGTAAAGAAAAGACATGCTCAAAGAACTACAATACTCGTGGTAAAGTTTGATTGTGAATGTCGCATCCACGCCAAAGTCCAACTATTTAAGCCGATCGGCATCCCTAGCCCTAGCCACAACCTCTTCCCCCCTCTCTGTGCCGCCAGCCCGAGCACATTTTTCTCCGTCTCCATCTCCCTCTTCCCTTGTCGTCCGATATGGCCTCACAGAAGAAGACCACCTACGCTGTGCTAACGCCGGAGCGCCTCTTTCAGGTCGAGGAGGAGATCCGGGTGAGGCGCGCCGCCCGAATCATAGCGGGCCTGCCTCCAGACTCGCCGGAGGAGGTGGAGGGGAGCAACAGTCAGAGCCCATGGAGGGGGCGGATTTGTCGGAAATATGCCCTAGAGGCAATAATATTATATTATTATATTTCCATATTCATAATTGAGAGTTTATATTTCATGCTATACTTGCTATGATTCTGGAATATGCGATTCAATGAAAAACTCATATGTACATGTGGAGTGATAAACGATAAAGAATAGGTTCCTAGTCTTGCCTCTAAGATTGGCCAAGTGTTGTTGGTGATCATATTTTCCGGATCTTAGGATACCGTTAAGTGTAACGATGGTTCTAAAATAACATTGAAAATATGACATTGGAAGAACAATGATATTGAATTGACCACGTGCAAGATTACAAGACTAATTAGCATTGATTTCGACAAATCTACTTCAAGTTTATGCCCGGCTAAAATGAAGAGCGCTGAGGGCAATTGCAGTAGTCTGTCTATGACATGTGGACCCATGCAGTAAACACTCGGCTGCACTTGGTGAGAGCTGCAGCTGTGTGGGCCCTCCACCCAAAGAGACAGCGAATTCATCTGTCCCCACTTCTGCCTAGCGCCAAGAAAGGGAGAGGTCCGGTGTCTCCATCCATCTTCTGTGCCACCGTCGGCATTCACGAGGTGACCTTGGCAAGCGACACCGGCGGAGGATCTCAATTTGATGTGATGGGTTCACAGTTTTGATTTTTGGCCGGAAAAAAACAATTTTGGCCATCTCGGTTGGGCCCGGAATATGTCCCTTTCGCTTCAAAAATTTTGGCATGTTTTGAAAGTTATGGCCCAGCCCAACATCTAGAAGGCCTCCACTATGGTCCGGCTAAGAAAACGCCATCAAACTGAACGCCCGAACCCTAAACTTCTCGTTTCCTCTGTCTTTCCCTGTGCGGCGCCGCCGCTGCCCGCCTGCTGCTGCCTTCCCACGCCCGTCAGGAGCTCCTCCGGTGAAGAATCCGCACTCCTCCGCTGCATCAAGCCGCCTCGTTGACTGGTACCTCCCGCTCGCTTGCTTGCGTCTGAGCGCGTGGACGCACATCCTCCATCAGGGCCACCTCACGCCTCCTCCATCACCACCTAGTTTCTTATCTGTTGCTTCTTCAAGGCCACGGCATGGTGCATGATGTCTGCGGCAGTGAGGATTGTTTTTATATGTTGGACTGATGCATAGGTAGCATCAGGGCACTTCCTTCTTCGTTTGCTTCTCCAATGTTTATTCTTGGACTGATTCAGTTTTTAATTCCTTGAGCTCGATCTGCTATACCTTTCCTCTGCTGATTGCAAAATTTCGGTCAGATTTCGGTCAAATTTCATTCAAAATTTCAAATTTTGTTTATGCAATTTCGTCCGAGATTTTGCCGAAATTTTTGAATTGACCGAAATTCGGCTGTTTCGTTCAGGGGCGAAAAAAAACCCAATCCGAAAATCAAAACGCAGGATGGGTTCCGACCACACGACGGTGTGCTTTGAGCTGGATTAGATCAGCGTGTTGTGGCCGGCCTGCGAGGGCGATGAAAACGTGGATATGTGGTCACTCGGGCTGCTGCTGCCCAGCGCAACAGCGCTCCATCGCACGGCTCTAGCCATTACGCAGAGCTTCGGGCTATAACTGCTCCTTCTTGTGGACGCAGTGGTGGCAGTGAGAAGCAACATGCGCAGAGCATAAGTGCACGACGATGGAGAGGCGGTGAGAAATACGATGCAGATGGGGTAGGCCGGTAGGGGCTGCCACTGGGAGTATGGAAGCCGTCGAAGCCGTGGGCGGAGTCATCAGGGACAGTGATTGGTGAGCATGGACGAGGAACGGGGCAAGGATCGTGGGAGGAGGCGTTGCCGGGATGAAGAAGCGCCCACGCGCAAGTGTGAGCAGCTCTTGCATGCCCCGGCTACCGCGACACCGGCGGGACCTGATGTTGAAAGCCTGAAACAGTCTAGCCTCGTGTCGAGCCAAATCAAAACGTATATGCATTGTAGAGATATTCTTGCGTGAGTTGTAAACCGGTTGGGTTGTTGTGATGATCTTTATCTTGTTGTTAGCTAACTTGAGGATCAATCCACAACCCAACTACCAAATCTTGTAACCCTGGCCTCTGGCTATATATTAACACGCATTGCGTCCCAGCTGCTAGGCATACGCTTAACGTCATCTTTCAAGGTCGAGTACCACTAATTGATGGGTGTATGCGAGTGCGGCGCCATTGATCGCTAGCGTTCGTGCAGGCTTATTCACGTGGCCTGCTAATTGCTAACATTAAAAGCAGGCAACAAGCAATAGGTGCACGCAGAGTAAACAAACCAGTCAAGTTTAAGAACTTCATTTGCCTGTGTAATAATCTGCACAAAATCAGCCAAGGCCCGGACTCTTTTAAATTTAATCAGCAAGCACATCTTATCCATTATCCACACCCATGCTTTCCAAACCTCCCAGCTACAAAACGAACACAGATAGCATCGCTTTGATTGAATCCTCCCAGCTTTCCACCCTGTATGTAAGAAAGTTCTTGGTAAAGCACATGATTCGTAGTTAAATGACTTAATTTGTTCATGTTGGAAACAGAGAATGAATGTAATATGCAAACACTTAGCTGTTATTCTAGGAACACGTACGAAGACCCCCGACCCCCGCGTCGCCAACCCTAGGCGATATGGGGGGAAACCGCGCCGCCGGCCCTCGGCACCTCGCCCCAATCTCTCCCTCCCGCCGCCGCCAGAGTTGATGCCGGCGAAGCCCGGGCTGTGGGTTGTGACGGCGGCGGCAGGGTCTTCTTCCCTCGCGCGTGGTGGCGTTCTCCCATGGCGGCGGCGACATGGACTTCGGTGACCCGGTGCCGCGGGATCCCGGCGGCAGACATGGCGGCGGCGACAACGGCGGTGTGCCTTTCCCGCGGGGGAGGCGCCCCTGTTGCGGCATCCGGAATCTCGGATCTTGTCGGGCCCATATGGGCTTTGGCAGGCCAACTGGTTTGGTATGCAGCGGCATGCTGGAGTGGTGGGCCTGGCAAAGCTGGCTGCTTTGGCACCATGGTGGTGCCGTGGCGGGTCAGGCTGCGGCGGCTGGATCCTTTTGGTCTAGTCTCCGGCAGAGAAGGCGGCGATCCGTGCACAAGAAGCTGGATGGAGTTCTTCTAACATATCTGGGTGAAAACCTGCTCTTGGCTAGATTCCAAGGCCGGCGATGGCGGCGCTCTATGGTGTCGTTCCCTTCTTGAAGGTATCGCCGTGGAGAAGTTCTAGACCACTATCTGCTACCTCCGGGGGAAACCCTAGATCGATAGATCAGAAGACGGCGGCGCGCTTGTGTCGTTTCCCCTTTGGGGGCGTCGTTCTTGGAGGGGTCACGGGCTCGAGGGATCAGTGGACGACATCTTCGGTGGAGCGGTGCTTCATCCTAAACATTGATGGCGACTGATTTCGATGGCATGGCGCCCTAGAGATTAGGCGTCTGATGTGCGAAGATGGACTTGCACAGGAGGGTGACGTTGTCTGGCGTCGTGGTGGCATTGACGACAGTTAGACCAGGGAAGGTAGATGCGTCAGTACAACTCTGAAGATGGATTGGTGGCAGTTGGCGGCGGCGGCCTCTGAGTGTGCGCCGGACCGGTGGGTGTCCCATACCTAGCAGGTGGCTTGGTTGGGGCCTCAGGTCGTAGATGTTAGGTTTGGCTGCAAGGTCTGTTTGGTATTAGGCCCAGACTATCAGCATCCCTTCATCAACTGGATAGGAGTAGCGATATATGTTGCATAGACGGTGGCTTCAATCTTACTGTTGTATTACTTTATAAGCTCTTTTGTGAATAATTAATAAAGTGGTTGTATGCATCGCCGGGATGCAGAGGCCGGGGGTCTTCCTCCTTTTCCAAAAAAAAAACTGTTATTCTAGGAAAATATCAGAGATGTTTGTCCTTTTTAAATCATGTTTTTAGGATGTTATGGTCCTTACATCTGATTATGTTGGACAATAATCTTGCCCCTTTACCATGTCATTTTCAGCCAGTTCAGATTCTACCCAGGATGGCCCTGCCAATGCATGGTCACATCAAAAAATTGCTGAAGGATTAGCTCGCACACCTGTGTGAAACTGAACTGGATTTAGGTGAAGTTCATTATGCCAATCCTCTCACTCACTCAGAGAGAAGATTTTGTTTATGCCTCAAATGTTGCTGGTTTTGATTAATTCACAAGATGAAGAAGTTGTAGGATGGGTGTAGGCCAAGTCATCAGACAACTTACTCTTCGTTCGTACCACATACGTTGTGCGACTCACATTGACCATCTGTCGGGAGGAGAAAATGATAGACATACACATGGGCTGCTGCTACCTACCATCAACGAATGTATGACCCAAGTACAGCTTAAATCACATACAAATAGCGCGACTATAGTCGGGCGTGGCAGAGTGTGCCATTCCATCTAGTACTAATTAATTTGTTGGTGAAGCCCTCTCTCTCACTCAAGACTAGAGGTAGAAGAAGACGGATACACTGGAGTTTCACCCAGCTGCACACACAGTCCCGTTTTTCTATTTCAGAGTACAAACTCAAATACAGCACCAATACGTGGCTTATATAGCCGGACTCACACCAGGCACACACTCACGCACGCCAGCCACTAACTGCATGGTCAAAAATACTAGACATACAAAGATTTACAAGCTTTTACAAGCTCTTTTCATCTAACAACCAATCAGAAACATCTTCCCCTTGATTTTCAGAAGATGGACCGTCCCGCTCACTTGTTGACCAATAAAAACTAACCCACATATAAAAACTTGTAAACTGTTTGTACGTATAGCATTACCGCTGCATGGCCTCTTCCTACGCATGCACTAACACACGCCCCAGCCGGCTTTGTAGCTACAACACCTACGCACGCCCATGCTCCTGGTGATCCGGTCTTCTCCCAACGTGAGCACCTACTCATCCGTAATACCTGGTCACCATCACGCATAGCCAGCACCCGCTGCAACTAACCACTCTACTTCTACTTTACGATAGTGAATCAAACGCACGCACACGGGCCATACACTGCCCATACACACACGTACGCACACGCCACGCTGCTGCATCCCGCACGTTTCGCTCGTCCTGTGCATCACCGACGAGCCCGACGACACCAGTGCGTCCCGCCTGTCCCGCGCGTATCCGTCGCGCGTGACGAGCCCGACCACACACGCCGTGGCTTATTCCAACATAATTGTGACTATAAAGTTAGCTACGGCCTCACTGCCTGTATTATATCTTGTTCTTATTGCAACTTTCACATCACGCTGGCCAGCCGGGTTCCTCCCTTCTCTCCTCTCTGGCTTGCTTTAGTTATCTCCTAATTAGCTTGTCTGTGTAAGTACGGCGACAGCATCCAGATGCGCAGATCAAAGTGTCTATCAATCGATGCCTAACCGCCAAGTGTACATTCAGGTCTGAATATTGTATCTTCGAACATAAGTTAGAAGTATCCAACTATCCATGCGGAGACAAAAACGCGACTTAGTTAGTTTCCTTCGACCCTAAGAATTCTAAATAGTCATCTACCTACTCCGATTCCCATTGAATTGATTCACTACACGTCTACACTGCAATATTTGACCGCAAAGCTCCAATTTAAGAAACCGGCTTGAACGTGGACATACACGATAAATAATGGATGCAATGAGCATAATAATTAACACCAACGAGTGAGCATAATAATTAACACCAACGAGTGAGCATAATAATTAACACCAACAAGTGAGCATATGATGCAATAAATATATGGTTTGTTCAATTGAATATCTTAGGTTGATATGCGTAGAATTGCATTAAAGGCATGTGAGGATACGACGTGGTAAAGATATGGCGCGACCATAAAAGGGAAAGATAGCAAATCAAACACGCTAGAAGAAAATTAACACATGTGCTGAAATTGGAGACAAGTGCAGCATCACAAGCTGATAAATAATGTATGCAATGAGCTAGCGAAGCACCTTCACATCAGCAATTCCTAACGGAAAAATATAGTTGCATTCCAAGTCTCTCTTAGATCTCGTTCCTGTAGTGATGGTGAATAAAGATCATCTATGTATATTCAAGAAGTCGGCCATCATTTCGTATTTGAATGAGTTGCGTAGGCTTGAGAGGCATTGAGGATTATGGCACCATAGTTTAGCAGCGACTATGAGCACTCGTGTCCACTTAAGCTTTTGCACAGTATTGGGATGGTTATTCCATGTGTTTTTCATTGACCTGGAGCTCTAGAGTCATGGAATGCTACCCCGTCTTCAGTGCAAGGGAATCTCCTCCTTGAAGCCAGAATTCTTTTTTGTAGACATCCAGCATCAACCACACTAGTGTGGAGTCATTACTAGTTGCACATGTTCATTTCAATATTCAGATAACTAGCAAAGTGGCCTGCTCAATGCGCGGGCTAGGACTTTTAGTCAATATCTCAGCCTTTTATCTTGGGAACATACTATTTGATTTTTCTAAAGAAAAATGTAGACCAGAGTTAATGACTTATTCAAAATGGTGCTTTTGCAAACATAATTTTGTATTAGATATATTTGGTTTTCCCATTGAAATTTGAAAACATATACAAATGTTTTACGTTAATAATATACCTGTGTTATGCATAGTGCACTAACTATACTTCTTTATGATCAAACTAGTTGCGTAATTTATGTTTATTTATTTTTCTAGTCTTTCTAGAGTGGTTATCTATCTTTCTTGGGTAATAATTAATTGTTACTGGTGTCATGTAGGCATAGGTGAATTTCCGAAGGAATGTGTAAAAACACGTGTACTTATTAATTCTACATGTGTGAACCAGTATTATCTCTACATGTTTTGTATATAGGAAATATATGAAACTATAGATATGGACATTCAATGGCAATACAGTTGCCATAGTAGCAATACAATTAAGGACATTAAAGTTGCTAAGTTACTGTGGCTCCATTGTACTGTTATTTGTCCTATCAATGTTGGAATGGTCATTCTTAGTTCCTAATTGGAGATGTAAAATTTTGAAACAAATATCATACACAACATGATGAAATATCTTTTCACCTTCTGGTCATTATGGTTCTTTCTGTTGTCCATCTTCCGTGTGTCCAACTTCTACACACCCTGCCTAATTGCAGGATAAACTCTCTTCCCCACTGCATGTTCCACTTCATCCCGTGGAATTTCGGGGTGATGCATCAATGAGGCCATAGAAGGAAGTAAAAACAAAACAAAGCACCAGTGAGAAGTGAGAACACCTATCTGCATGCACTAAAAGTTATCTAGTATTTTGTAGAATATATTTTTAGATCTAAAGCGCATTGCAATGCTACCGGCTACAACTTACACAGAACAATTTGCCGATATGCAAGAACTTGGGTAATGAACAAAACATAACATTGTATAGGCCTATAAAAGTATCAGGCAACTAATAAATAGATTAGACAGAGAAGCCTGAATACTAATTGTCTTATGTCCCTTCCATTTTCTACATGTGTATACACATACATGTCATGTGCGTATGCAAAATGGACATGAAAAACACATGTATATACTAAGTATATCATTAGCGTATCACCACCAGAATAACTTTTGATGTGAGGGCATCTCCAACGACAACCCGCAAATTTCCTCCCGCATCCTTCCGGGGACAGGGGATGACCAGTCCGCAGACATAGATGTGGGAGGCCACCATCCAACCGTAACCACATACATTCGGCCTCCCTCATTTACATAGAGTACATTCGCTCAAATAGCCGCATGCATCACTAGGACCTGAACCCAGAGGTGGGTGTACACCAACATAACACTAACTATTATTCTTGACCTTAAAACCGACATCTCCAATAACTTGCACATAATGAAACATGCACGCTATCACACGGGTACTCGTCTGTCCATTAGATGTAGTGTACCTTCTTGCTATGTGTATAGACATATCAAAGGCCCGTGAACATATGACACGACGAGGATACGGTTCTATCATAAAAGGCAAGGATAGAGAATCAATTGACTATAGTAGAAGTAGTCATGTGCTGAAATTGGAGACACCCACTACTGCATAAGCCGATAAATGCAGTGCAGTGAGCTTCCGAAGCACCATCACATTAACAATCCCTGACAAATAAATATAGTTGCATTCCAATTCCTCTAGTAATGATGTTGAGAACATCTATATATTCAATAAGTACTATCGCGTCTTATTTGAATGAGTTGCATAGGCTTGAGAGGCATTAGGGATTATCCTACCACAAACAGTAGATGGAAGTGAGAACTTTTGGAGCTACCTAGTCCTTTTATTTCTTCCATAGGAGCCAAATGGGCATGCCGCGTGGGGATTCATTCGTTAGTAGCCCCCAAGTCTGACAGCGTCTCATTTAGAAGACTGAATGTGCCCTCTATGGGAATGATCCCGACTGTCAGCCGGATCAGTAGTGTGATTGAGTTACTCATAAAAGGCCCGGATGGAATCAAAAGAGAATACCTGAAAAGATAAGTGTGAACAAGTAGTGATAAGACACGGTGATATCCGACAATTTCTGTGGATGAGGATGGATAGCGGCCTGCATGTTAAATTTTGAGTGGAGAGCGAAGGCGTCTGGCTCCTGACTAAGCGGTGCCAATCACTATCTAGGGGGAACACATTTTATGATCCTAACTCAGAACCGAGACTACAAACGTCAGTACTTGGTTTGTGCTTAAAATAAAAAAAAATTGTGGAGATATTGAGTCTGTCTATTATTCTAGGTTTCGCTGAGTAATTTGGCAATCGCGTCAAGATGGGCTGTCAGCACCCAGATAGGTAGAACACATTTGCTCTGGGTAGTGCGACTTATGGCACTTTGAATTCATTGTGCAATCAGCATGAAAAATACTTTTCTTGGGACCGACCTAGTAACAATTCATGACATTATGTGGTCCAGCTGAACTCAATCAAAACCGGTTAAAAAGATGTAGATCATCGTGGCATTGAGTGATGTCACGACAATCTTTTGTGAATCCTCACATCACTCCCCACACATTGAATGCCAACCGATCCTTAGCTATATCTTCTCGAATACTGCATGAGAGATGCTCTGTGGCCAAGTGACCACTTGCCTGGGAACTGCCAGGTTGGTGATGACGCCTTGAGTTTCGCACGGAAGTGCGCGGTGTTGCCATTTGGGCTTCATGATGTGGCCACGTGTATGGCGGGATCTCCGGGGCGGTTGGATTTTCAGACCTTTTGGCCTCTTTGGGTTTATAGGATAGGATTATCATAGAAATAGGAATTTTGTAGGAAATGAGATGACATGTATCTCAAATTCTATGAGTAGGGATAGGAAACAAGATGTTATTTGGTTGACACCAACGAAATTTTTTCATTGAGTCTAGGCTTATTTTTATTTTCCTATGAAATATGGAGGATATGAACCAATCCTAAGCGCCGCCACCAAGTCTTCCTCCTCACCGGAGCCACCCGCTCCGCCTTCGCCGCCGGTGCATGCCGCGGTGGCGGCGGGGTTTGCCCACCTGGACGCGGCGCTCCCTCCCGGCGGCGCGCTCCTCTCCCATGATGGCCTATTCCTCGAGGCGCAAACAGCCGGATTGATCCCGTTGTGGCTTGGCTGCAGTCCGATGGTTGCTGGAGGCTGCAACGCGACCAAGAGGGATGAGCGGCAGGATTCTCGTGCCTTGGATCGCAGTGACCGTTCTCAAGGACGAGTGGCCTTCGGGTTGTCTTCGGCGTACAGATCCGTTGGTCTCGGGTGACTCCAGATCTATCGCTGTGGGACGCCTCCCCTGGTTGCGCTTGGTGCCTGCTGCGCGGCAGGATCCTCCACATAATGGCGTGTGGCGATGTGTATGCGACGACTTGAGGCAGCAGTGAAGGTTGTGCAGCAGCGGTGGCGTTTGAGAACAGCCGGCAAGAATATTGTTCGACCATACCTCCTGGTATGATGTCGGCTGATGATTTGTTGCCACAACTGAGGATGAAAGAGTAAAAGTTGGCATATGGTGGTGTTGTCTGTACAGATCTGCCACGAGTTGCCACTTAGGAGGATGATACTTGACTGCCTGACTGTTCGTGTTGGGGATTTTTGGCAGTGCTATGACGTTCCTCCCTCGTCTATGGCGTTGTGTGGCGATCAAATCTTGTCGGAGCTCGGTCACCTGTTTGTGAGGGCATGGTTATCGTTTGCGTGGAATACATCATGACTGTGCACACTTGTAACTGTTGGGATCGTGGAAAGTGGAGGCGACAACATAGGAGGACTTCAAATTGGTGGTGCTTTTCAAGTACCTAGTCTCGAGCTCTAGGGTGAAAACCCAAGGTTGAACCCTAGTTGGTCATACATGGCAATGACGTTGCTTTCCGACGTCACCTTGTTGAAGGTTTTGCTTGGAGCTTGTTGAGACTTAATCTTCAGGGTGAAAACCCACGGTCTCACCTTTGATGGTTGGACCCAGCGACGACGGCGCTAGCACGTCGTTCCCTTCCTGAAGGTGTTGCTGTTGAAGAATCTTACTCGTAGTCATCTGTTGTCAAGGTATGGTTGGTGCTGATGGTTGTTGCAGCATTTTGTCGATGGTTGCTTCGATGGCTTTGATTTTTTTCTCACGTAGGCAGCTTTGATCTTGTATGACTTTGCTTTTGCCAACGTGATTTTTTTTGTGTGTGTGCGTGCGTTGATATTGGTTGTGTGCATTTTAGCTATGCAGAGGCAGGGTGTATACTGATTGTGTTTGTATTCTCTTGATGCTTCATTATGAGTTAATAAAAACGCCCTTTGTCGAAAAATGAACCAATCCTATGTAGGAATAGGAATCTATTCCTATGAACCAAAGGGCTCTAAAGGAAAAAAATCCTATAAAAATCCTATCCTCTAAAATTCCTGTGAAATTCCTCCTAACCAAAGAAGGCCTTAAATTGAGGAGGGAGGGGGGGGGGTAGAGAAACCGCAGCCCGCACTTGCGACTTTCTCAAATCACGGCATACCCCTCAATCTTGCTGCCAAATCTCGCACCATGTCCTCCAAGACAAGGAAGCTCAAAATGGAAAAGTTGCCGCTGCTCTTCCACTGATGCCTCCAGCGAATGGCGAAGAAGAGGCTAGCTGCCGTCGATGGTGACGAAGCGAACACTGGGCAACTACATCACCGATGGGCTTCTCCCCACCTCTGGTGCAGGATCCCGGATCTGGAGCTGGAGCAGGAGCGCGCTCCGTGCGGCCGTGGCTCCTCTATTCTAGAAGTTGTTGGGCCCCAAGTGAAGATGTTCGTAGGCAGGCAACAATTTTCTACAAGTGGATGACCGTAAGGTTGATCAAACAGCAGGAGTATTTGGACTACGATCAATGATCAGCACCTGCATACACAATTACAGTTCTTGAACGAAGCCAGTGAGATTGTCAGACTTGGTAACCTTGCTAATTATTCCCTCCGCTCCCAAATATAAATCTTTCTAGAGATTCCAACAAGTGACTACATACGGAGCAAAATGAATAAATCTACACTCTAAAACATGTCTACATACATCTGTATGTTGTAGTCCATTTGAAATGTCTAAAAAAACTTATATTTAGGAACGGAGTGTGTTTGGAAGTAATTATTACAACAACAGATGTTAAATTCAGATTGTAAACAGAAATAAAAGTGAAGAACCACGAAAGTCATTTTAAACTTTCCAAATCTTGTCGATGCTCGTATCTTATCGACAGTTGAACTAATGCCTTCTTTATTTCATCTTATTTAAGCAAAGAGGTTAGGAAAAAGGTGTATCATATTGACTGTTTGCTGGACCATCTGCTAGCAGTTTGTATGGCAGGTTAATTAATCTGCTCAACAAACAGCTACCACAGCAGTATGGAGAATCATTAGTAGACTAGTGACACATGTTCCATTCCAATCTTCAGAAAATTTCATGGATGAATGAAAATTACAAGGAAAAGAGGGCGCAGTACTCTCATTTCAGGAAACCATAATCTGATGCTAATTAAATTAAGATGCAACACATACCATGATCGATGATTACTGTGATAGTCTTGTCTGAGACAAAAAATACTATAGCAATATCTGATAAAGCACTCATCGAGCTAAGTTGAGAGCTAGACGCACACGTTTTTTTTATAAAATTCAAAAACTGTCAGGGTAATTAAAGACATGGCGGCCATGTCGGATCTGGGCGCGCCTTTCTGCATCCGTCCGTCTGTCCATGTCGGCCATGGCAGGTTTAGTTGCAGCAGCAGCAGAGGCAGTCGAGGCAGCACTCGCAGGTATTGTAGCAGCAGAAGCAGCACAGCGCCGTGAACACGCTGCAACCCAAATAGCCAGTCAATCACACACACAAGCAAGAGACTGCTTGGTAGAGGAGCAGAATCATAAACGGAAGAATGAGCAGAACACAAATGGAGTGAACAAGAACTAGGGGAAGATCAGTTTCAATATATTCCTGCCCTGTCTCTACGATTTTTCTGAGGATTTTTTAGATGGCGGAAGAGTCTTATATCTCTCTCGGCCTCTGCATCGACGGGCGCACACGGCCGATAAATTCCAAGACTAATTAGCCTCGATCTCCACTCCTACTACTTAATCGTGCCTACAAAGTTAGCTACGGCCTCACTGCCTGTATATCTTGTTCTTAGTTCAACTGTCACATCACGCTGCAGAAAAAGTTCGGTATATATATGATGTCTGCAGATGATATCTCGCAATGGATAGAGGCAGCCCTTCTCCTGGTGGCGCTTCTTCGTGTGCTCGTAGTAGGACATACCCTGCGCCGGCACCGACCGTGGGTTGTTATACATCTTGCCGCCGGTTGGCCGGTTTGGGCTTTCTCTTATCTTCTCTCCGGCTATCTTTGGATCTCTTTTATCCTTTGTATGTAAGTACGGTGACAACATTCAAATGCACACATCACGAGTGTATTAATAAGGCAGGGGAGGTCTAACATTTGTGGATGCCCAACGCCAACGACTAGTTTACATCACATCTGAATGTAGTATCTTCAGACATAAATTAGAGGTATCCTTGTGGAGAAAAAAAGGGGACGTCATTCTATCGACCTTAATTGTCACCTACCTACTGTAATTTCTATTCAATTGATTCACTACACTGCCATATTTGACCGGCGAAGCTCCGATTTTCTCCTTTTTGCAAAGACGGAATATCCATCGGCCTCTGCATCATGTGATGCAGGCAACCTTTTATTTATCATTTCAAATTTCATTATCCGATCACAAAAAAGTTCAACCGAAAAACGGTCACACATGGCTGCCCCAAAGGCAAAGCTCCAAATGAAGAAACCGAAAACTTGAAGGTGGGCACAGAGAATAATAACACTAGCACGTGAGCATAATAATACCAACAAATGAGCATATAAGTAGTAAATATATGAGTCATTCATTTTAATATCCAAGGTTGATATGTGTACAATTGTATCAAATGCATATGAGGATATGACGTGGTAAAGATACCGTTCGACCATAAAAGGGAAAGATAGCAGCAAATCAAATAGACTAGAAGAGAAGTACCACATATGCTGAAATTGGAGACAAGTGCAGCCTCACAAGTTGATAAATGATTGCAATGAGCTAGCGAAGCACCTTAAGAGAAAAGGCTATTTAAAGCGACCAATATAGTTGCAAGGCTATTTGAAGCACCTTCACATCAGCAATTCCAAATGGATAAATATAGTTGCATTCCAAGTCTCTTAGATCTTGTTCCTCTAGTGATGGTGAATAAAGATCATCTATGTATATTCAAGAAGTTGGCCATCACTTCTTATCTAAATGAGTTGCGTAGGGTTGAGAGGCATTGAGGATTATTGCACCATAGTTTAGCAGCGTCTATCAGCACTCTTTGCACTTCAGCTCTTGCACAGTATCCGGATGGGTATTCCATATATTTTTCATTAACCTAGAGCTCTAGAGTCGTGGAATGCTACCTCTTCTTCAGCGCAAGGGAAATTCCGGGTGTCTCACCGTGCGTAGATGCAGCCATTCTCCTCGTCGCTTTTGTACACTACTAGAGAAAACCCTAGTAGTAACACATGGTTTTTGCCTAGCAGTAGCGCGAGGCGTTGCAACTAACTTTTAACAGTAGCGTCGGTCTGACCCCTTGCTACTGCCAAGTCACTTATCAGTAGCGTTGGGTTAGACCAGCGCTACTGCTAAGTACTAGCAGCGTGGGCTGTTATCCGTGCTACTACTATGCACTCATATTTGATTTCTTTTGTTTTATACTATATTCATACATTGTTATACAATTTTTGATACAGTAGAGGTCACGGGTTCAAGTCCTGGAAACAGCCTCTTACAGAAATGTAGGGAAAGGCTGCGTACTATAGACCCAAAGTGGTCGGACCCTTCCCCGACCCTGCGCAAGCGGGAGCTACATGCACCGGGCTGCCCCTTAGCAATTAAGAGATTGTTATATCATTATGGTCATAATGAGTTACTATATCAGTGGGTGAAAGAAACGCGGATTAGATTCAAGTAGATGGATCCATCCACTTGAATCTAGTCCGTCTTTCTTCCATCCCATGATATAATAGCTCATCATGATCATAACAACAATTTATCATCGTCATAAT
Organism: Triticum dicoccoides; assembly: GCF_002162155.2. Classification (NCBI taxonomy): domain Eukaryota; kingdom Viridiplantae; phylum Streptophyta; class Magnoliopsida; order Poales; family Poaceae; genus Triticum; species Triticum dicoccoides. Next base: position 55,386,613 of record NC_041392.1, on the reverse strand, counting down.
AACAACTCATCATCATCATAGTTATATAAGAACTCATGATCATCATCATAATAACAAGTCCTCCTCATCATCGTGCATAACTCATCATCATCATTATAATAACAACTCATCATCATCATCATCATACTCATAACCAATACTAGCTAATTGTTCTTAGCACATGATGAGTACTAGTAGGACCTACTCCTCTCCGCTAGGTAAAATAGCATAAAACATGCGAGCCCCTCCATCTCCATTATGGAGAATAGAGATCCACCTGTCTCCAATTTGTGGGTTGCACACCATGTTGCCTCCAAGTAGTTCCCTGCATGCATTCATTACTTTTCTCCATCCTTTGATTGTGAGGTCTTCATATCTTCGAAAAATCGAGTATGGACTGTAAAAACCACCGACATAATTGGTCGTAAGCTAATAATATCCATGCCCCTTTCATATGCATTAGATGAGGCACATAATCCTTCGGGAGTTTCTATTGAAGAACATCGTAATAACATACTTAGCAATGTAGTTTAGCTTAAGAAGAATGTATGCAAAACATGAACTAGTGACACAATAGTAAAAAGTCTTACCATGCTATTTCCATGGATATTACCATAGTTCAGCACGTGGACTAATGGCACGTATAGACCATATTGTGGGTTAATTTCATAATTGATCTTGAAAGTCTCAACATCATTAATAAACGAGACAAGATAAATTTTCTCCTCCCAATTTAGTTCGGAGCCAATGTAGTATGTATTATCTACTACCTTTCGTATATTTCTTGGAGAATGAAAATAAGTTGTCAATGGAAATAAGCTGTCAACTATTTTAGATAAAAAATATAAATTACTTAACAAATTTGTTTGACAAACTCACATAGAGGTAGAACTAGCGGCATATCCACATCGACCCAAATGTCGATATTATCTGCAATATCATCTTGAGGACGAATATAGAAGGTTATTTTCATATCGTCCTTAAATCCATATTCCTTGCATACCCCCCTCCAATTAGAGCAACCAAAATGGGAGTGGTTTACTGCACTGTATAGCTTAACCCCAAAAGAGAGACCATGTTTCGTCCTCAGGTGAGCTATCTTCCTCTCCACACTCTGCGATCTTTGAAACTGAGCTTATCCAAGACATATGGTCCTGCGTGGCAGGGGATGCACTAGTCGAATTGTAAAAAATGAAAATTACACGTTAAAGCAAAGAAGCATAAGTCATGCTTAATTACGAAAAAATGCATGCCATTGTTACATACTGTAAAAACTTCGAAGGTCTCGTCTAGCTTGATGGTGAAGCACCTATCGTTTTCTAGGTGAGGCCTACCGTACATACCCCAGTCGTCGCTGCAGTAGTCACACTGAGGGATCCTATCGTCGTCAGACATTTTTTATGTTCATAATTCAAAGATTAAAAATCAACGGCAATTAGCAGGAACTCAACACATAGATCACTATTTAGCACGGGTTGACTTTCGGTCTGTCAAGTCTTCCTTGAAAACTCTCATCTCACGTGTTGTATATGGTGGACACTTCCTCTCTGATATATTCGACCGTCGGTGATGGTCGCTCCTCCCTACGTTCCCGAGTGCATTACACCAAAATGTCTAGCACATGGGAATGAAGGAGAAGACTCGACACACCGAAAGTCAACAGTCGTGATGCTTCCTCTCTCATATATCGACCGTATATGGTGGACACTCCCTCATAGATATTTTGATCGTATATGCTGGACACTCCCTCAAAGATATTTTAACCGTCGGTGATGGTCGCTTCCCCTCCTTCTCTTGTGCATTACCAAGGTATATCATGAGAAGAAAGAAAGGAAACGAGCCCCACGACAACAGTCGGCATCCTTCATTCAAGAACAGGTTGAACGTCACACAAGGAGCCTCGATAGATTGACAGTCAACCCATTACATATATCGAGTAATGACATGAAAAGATGGCCTATGTTTTGCCGGAATGACGTTTAATTCATGTTCCGACAAATCAAGGGCACTCGATATTTTTCTACTTTATGCGCAAGTCATGCTGAAATCCGCGAAAATTTCAGCATGACCTTTGCTAAAATAGGACATATCGAGCGCCTGAAATTTGTTGGTACAAAAATGAATCTACATTCCGGTAAAATATAGGCCACTCGGAGGTCGCCTGCAAACAAGAACACCAAGAAACAAGCTCTCCATGTTCATCACCGACATCAACGACATGGAGGTTAGCAGTTGCATTTTAATAAAAAGAACAAAATACAGAAAGTCCTTGACATGGGGGCACTTTCCTCTGTGCATGTTTCTGCTTACACCATCATCAAATTGTCCAATAACTTTTTCTAGCAACAAAAATTTCAAGTGAACATGTATAAGTTTTAACTCTATCAATTTTTTCACTCATTTACTTAACTAGAAACTATCAACTAAACCCTAGAAGCTACCCTAAATCAAAGTGTAATATATCAACTAGAAACAAGTAACTTTGTCTAAATTTTCACTAACTCAATTAACCATACTAAATCAAAGTGTTATATACCAACTGGGAACAATTAAGTTTGTCTAAATTTTCACTTATTCAATTAACCATACTCAATCAAAGTGTTATATATAGAAACTATTAAATAAATCAAAGTGTTACTTATGAACTAGAAACTTCAACTAACCCTACTAAATCAAAATGTAGTAGGGAGGAGGGCATGTACTGGAGGGAGGAGGGAGGAGGGAGGAGGAGGGCTAGCTGGAGGAGGGAGGAGGGGCGGCAGATGGAGGAGGGAGGACGAGGGCCGGCTGGAGGTGGGAAGAAGGAGGAGGGGCGGCGGATGGAGGAGGGAGGAGGAGAGGCGGCTGGAGGAGGGAGGAGGGGAAGCTTATCGAGGCCGACGACGGCGGGGACAGCGGCAATGCAGCAACGACGATGCGGGAAGGGCCGACGGCGAGAGTGGAGAGGGAGCAAGACTGAGGGCCGACGCGCATGGCAGAGGATAAGGTCCGCATTACCAGTAGTGCGGGGCAGAAGGCCCGCGCTACTGATACGCCTAGTGCCTATAGCGTGGGTTATTCCTATAAAACTCCCCTGATGCTAAATGGGGCCAGCAGCTAGCCCCACATAGGACCCGTGTAAAGGTAGGGGTAGCGCGGGCTTTAGGCCCCGCACTATAGCTACCAGATTTGTTGTAGCGCGGGTTTGTAAGCCAACGCTGCTACTACGGCTTGACATGGGGTACCTAGGCACTAGTAGAAAAAGGGCCTGTTGTCCCGGTTCGTAAGGGCCTTTTGTCCCGGTTCCTGAACCGGGACTAAAGGGTCGGTACTAATGCCCTGCCCCTTTAGTCCCGGTTCAATCCAGAACCAGGACTGATGGGCCTCCACGTGGCCTGTGCGCGGAGCCCAGGCAGGATACCCTTTGGTCCCGGTTGGTGGCACCAACCGGGGCCAATAGGCATCCACGCGTCAGCATTTCTGTGGCTGGGATTTTTGTTTTTTTTGAAAGGGGGGGTTTGGGGGTTTTGGGGGGTTAATTTAGGTGTTTCATATATTGTGTTAGCTAGCTATAATTAATAGAGAGAAGTGTCCTCTCTTATGTCCATGCTTGGTCGACGCTACGTACTATACATACGTATAGAGAGGACTAGACACGCTAGCTAGCTAGTAAGCAAACGAAGGAAATAGAAGATCGTCATGAACATATATGCATACAGAGAGAAGTGATATCGACCACCTCTCCTTCTCCGAGAGATTGGTCGAACAACAAGTTCTCGTATATCTATCCGACACTACCGGCTACATATATACAATAATTATCTCTTACAAATATAATCATACGGACTCATGGTCCACATAGTATTCTCCGTCTTGAGCGATCACGTGGTCAAGAAAGAATGCCGCCAATTCCTCTTGAATTGCTCGCATGCGAGCTGGTGCTAGGAGTTCATCCCGCTTCCGAAACATCTAATTTGAAGAAGGGGGTCAATACATATATATATATGAATGAATGAAACTCGACACAAATGATGGTAATAAAATAAAATTGTGAATGTTGTTATTTACGTACTTCGTATTGTTCGTCAATGTAGCCCCGCTCACAGGTCGTGTGGCGGATGGACTCGCAAAGGTAGTATCCACAAAAATCATTCCCTTTTTCCTGCCACAACCACTTTACAAGAAATAGAGGTCAATCAAGCTGATAAGCAAGAATGCCAAATCAATAGGAGATGCGCGGAATGCTACTATAGTACTTACTTTCGGGTGTCTAAATTGCAGCTTCTTCGGGAGTCCTGGAGCTTTTTGGAGAATTTTTTCCAAACCCTGCCAGGCAAAGAAAACAATTACTTGATATATCAGGAAATGAACAAAGTTGCTGATATGGTGGATAATGATCGATTTAACTTACTTCTCGAGCATTTGAGTCATGTCCGCATAGTCCTAGGGATCTTTTCGTTTTGAGTCTAAGACAGTTACTAGTCCCTGCTCAAGCTTAATCTCTAGGAGAATATGGTGGTAACTGCACACACATGCATAACTCATCAATTACATTACTATAACCTTGACTAATATATGTATAAGGGAAACCGAATACGCACAAGACAGTAACACTCACTTGAAGTTGTAAGGAAAGAGTATTATATCTTTGTTTTCATTTATTACCAACGATCGTAGCAAGTTGGCCTCGGTATCTGCGGCATGAAATTTAACCTGAGTTGCATCTATGAGATATGTGTTAATGAACCCAATATCACCGACTTGTCTTTTCTTCAATTCGGCGATCTTCAATCTGCATAATATAGTGAGGATGATTATAAATACATGCAATGAAAGAGCTGAGCTATATAGAGAGACTTAATGACATAAGTAGTACTACTTACAGACAGTAGCAAGTGACCGTTGTTTTATCGAGGGCTAATTGATTGAAAAACTGAAAGAACTCCTCAAATGGAACAGGCAACAGTTCAATTCCAACGAGGTCATGCTCCTTTTTAACTTTCACATACAAAGTACTCCTCCCCCCAGAGTCTCTGCAGATTTTCAAGTACCAATCATGCAATCTTCGCATCATCGTTGATAGAGATCTTTCATCTTTGACGAGAGGCTTCCCGTACTCGTATCTTTGTATGTGCACCTCCATGGGTTCATAATGTACATCGTCGGGCAGGTAATCGGCAAGATTGCTATAACCGGGCACCATCCTCGGATCATTAGCGACGTTGTCGCTAGGCACCTTGAGCGGGGGGCACGATTGCTTTGCTTGTTCGCCGAGCTGGGCAATTTGTTTCCCAGCTCGTCGTTCTTTCAGCCTTTGATCACTGACAGTACTTCCCGACCGCTCCGCTTCGGCAAATTCCTTTCCAATAATGCGTTCATAGTTTCCTTTCGGCGGAGACTTGGGTGGTTTTGTCAGGGCAGCGAGAGTGCGCTTCGCTTGCACCGGATCTACCTTCTCCTCCGGAGGTGGATGTCTCTTTGCTTTCAACCCTTGAAACTAGTCATCCAAGTCGGTTCGCGCGATCTTGGCGTTCTCCTCCGGGGTCCTCTCGTATGGTAACTTCTCTGGAGTCTTCAGAGAAGGACCGAATCTGTATGTCCTCCTGCCTATGGCTGTACTGCTAGACGCCGGCCGAGCAGACGGAGCGGTTGTCTTCTTTACTTGCTTACGAGGCGGAGGAGAAGGACTATGACGCGCCGGAGCAGCCGGAGCGGCGGCAGGTCTCTTCCGCCCTTGTTGACGAGGCGGAGAAGGAGGCGGCTGGCTGCTCGGGCGCGTCGGCGCAGGTGGAGAAGGAGGCGGAGTGCCACCACGCACTGGAGAAGGAGCCGGTCGAGTGCCCTGATCGTCACTCGCCGGAGGAGGAGGCGGTGGAGGAGGCGGAGTGCCCTGACTCGCCGGAGGAGGAGGCGGTGGAGGAGGCGGAGTGCCCTGACTTGCCGGAGGAGGAGGAGGAGGGGAGGCGTCCAGTTCGGAAGGTTGATGAGCTCCTTCCGCCATAGGCATGGAGTCTTCAGAGCAGACCCCAGCCTAGTCTCCCCTTCACCGGTAGGGTGGTCAAGCTGGAGGTCCTCAAATCCCTCCGTTATTTCATCCACCATCACCCTAGCATATCCTTCTGGAATCGGCCGGCAGTGAAAAGTTGCACCGGGTTTAGTATGATAAACAGAGCCAACAGCCGCCTTGACCTTCAAATTCATCCATTGCGTCATAAGGTGGCAATTTTGAGACTCCGTGATAGCATCCACGGGATAGCTGGCAGGAGCCGTCAAGGCATGCTCCGGCTGAAGCAGCTCGGTGGAAGCCACGCTGCTTCTCCGTTGAGATGGCGGGGTAGCTTCGGGGGAAGCTTTGGCAGTACGTTTGCTGCGATTTGCTTCTCGTTCCTCTATCGCTTGTACCCTTGCTTGCAGCGCCTGCATTTGGGTCTGCTGCACTTTTTTCCTCCTCTCATGGGATTTGTAACCGCCTGCGTCCGGAAATCCAACCTTCCACGAAATGGAGCCTGGCGTGCCTCGTGTCCGTCCAGGGTGCTCAGGATTCCCGAGGGCCATTGTGAGCTTGCCGTTCTCTCTGTCTGGAAAGAACGTCCCTTGCTGCGCTGCTTCGATATACTGCTGAAGCTTCCTGACTGGTATGTCCATTTGATCGTTCGTCCAAATGCACTTCCTTGTAACAGGGTCCAAGGTTCCGCCAGCCCCGAAGAACCAAGTCCGGCAACGGTCTGGCCCGTTAATTGTCTCTGGTTCGATCCCTTTATCAACCAGATCATTCTTAGTCTTGGCCCACTTAGACCGGGCTACGAGGTAGCCACCTGACCCTGTGCGATGGTGATGCTTCTTCTTCGCAGCATTTTGCTTGTTTGTCGCCGACATCTTCTTACTCTTTTCCGATGTCTTGTGGGCCACAAATGCGGGCTAGTTATCTCTGATCTTCTCATATCTGCCCTTGAATTCTGGTATCTTATTATTTTCGAAAAACTTATTCAGCTCTTTCTTCCACCTCCTGAATAGTTCTGCCATCCTCTTAAGAGCAAAAGACTTGATTAATTGCTCTTTAACTGGCTTCTCTGGATTATCCTCTGGCGGTAGGGTGAAATTTGACTTCAGCTCAGTCCAAAGATCATTTTTCTGCATATCATTGACATAAGACACCTTAGGGTCTTCTGTAGCCGGCTTAAACCATTGCTGGATGCTGATCAGGATCTTGTCCCTAACCAAAACCCCGCATTAAGCAACAAATGTGCTCTTTGTCTGGAGGGGTTCAATCGGTTGGCCGTCGGGCGCGATTGCTATGATCTCAAACTTTTCGTCCGAGCTCAACTTTTTCTTCGGACCTCGTCTCTTTGCCGAAGTTGTGCTCGATCCGGAGGGCTAGAAAAAAGAACAAAGACTTAATTAATATGTGTACATACCAAAACAATGAATGCATCAATTAGCTAGTCAGCAGAAGCTTAACTAATATATATACCTGGCCGGACTCGGTTCGGTCATCGGAGACGTCATCACGGTCTCCTTCTTGCACCGGCATTGGGTCACCGGAGCCGTCCTCACGGTCTCCTTCTTGCACCGGCATTAGGTCACTGGAGCCATCATAATCATAGCCAGCTGCTTCCAGACCATCGGTGTCGTTGAGAAGCAACGAGCAGACGGCATCACTTCCTCGTGCGATTATGTCCCCCAACAACTCTTCTTGTACTTCATCTCGGGCGGTGTCCATAGTTTCTACAAGTATTGACAACATGGCAATTATTATTCAAAGATGACAGATGGATATATTAGTGGCAAACATAGAACTAATATTAATTAGTGGCCTCGACGCTGCTTCTCTAGGGTTTGGGGTGGCCTCGACGCTGCTTCTCTAGGGTTTGGGGTGGCCTCGACGTTGCTTCTCTAGGGTTTGGGGTGGCCTCGACAACGCTTCAAGGATAAAAAAAGAGGAAGAAGAAGAAAAAAAAGAGGAGAAGAAAGAATAGAGGAGTTTTATCGGGAACGAGGGTCGTCGAGGGTCACCGAGCGGTAGAGGAAACCCTAAATAGCAAGTATCGTGGGTGTGAGATACATGTGGCCGTCGGTGTCGGACACTACATCCACGTCCCACAAGTGACGTGGGCGTCGAAGCCCGCGCCACTTGT
>NC_041392.1:55375948-55378186 GCF_002162155.2 Triticum dicoccoides | reverse complement strand
TATTTAGGGTTTCCTCTACCGCTCTTTTTTTTCTTCTTCTTCTCTTCTTCTCTTTTTTTTTCTTCTTCTTCCTCTTTATTTTATCGGAAACGAGGGTCGTCGAGGGTCAGGGTCGCCGAACGGTAGAGGAAACCCTAAATAGCAAGTATCGTGGGTGTGAGATACATGTGGCCGTCGGTGTCGGACACTACATCCACGTCCCACAAGTGACGTGGGCGTCGAAGCCCCCGCCACTTGTGGGACGTGGATGTAGTGAAGGAAATATGCCCTAGAGGCAATAATAAAGTTATTATTTATTTCCTTATATCATGATAAAAGTTTATTATTCATGCTAGAATTGTATTAACCGGAAACATAATACATGTGTGAATACATAGACAAACAGAGTGTCACTAGTATGCCTCTACTAGACTAGCTTGTTAATCAAAGATGGTTATGTTTCCTAACCATGGACAAAGAGTTGTCATTTGATTAACAAGATCACATCATTAGTTGAATGATCTGATTGACATGACCCATTCCATTAGCTTAGCACCCGATCATTTAGTATGTTGCTATTGCTTTCTTCATGACTTATACATGTTCCTATGACTATGAGATTATGCAACTCCCATTTACCAGAGGAACACTTTGTGTGCTACCAAACGTCACAAAGTAACTGGGTGATTATAAAGGAGCTCTACAGGTGTCTCCAAAGGTACATGTTGGGTTGGCGTATTTCGAGATTAAGATTTGTCACTCCGATTGTCGGAGAGGTATCTCTGGGCCCTCTCGGTAATGCACATCACTTAAGCCTTGCAAGCATTGCAACTAATGAGTTAGTTGCGGGATGATGTATTACAGAACGAGTAAAGAGACTTGCCGGTAACGAGATTGAACTAGGTATGGGATACCGACGATCGAATCTCGGGCAAGTAACATACCTATGACAAAGGGAACAACGTATGTTGTTATGCGGTCTGACCGATAAAAGATCTTCGTAGAATATGTAGGAGCCAATATGAGCATCCAGGTTCTGCTATTGGTTATTGACCGGAGACGTGTCTCGGTCATGTCTACATTGTTCTCGAACCCGTAGGGTCCGCACGCTTAAGGTTACGATGACAGTTATATTATGAGTTTATACATTTTGATGTACCGAAGGTTGTTCGGAGTCCCGGATGTGATCACGGACATGACGAGGAGTCTCGAAATGGTCGAGACATAAAGATATGTATATTGGAAGCCTATGTTTGAATATCGGAAGTGTTCCGGGTGAAATCGGGATTTTACCGGAGTACCGGGAGGTTACCGGAACCCCCCGGGAGCTATATGGGCCTAAGTGGGCCTTAGTGGAAAAGAGAAGGGGCAGCCCAAGATGGGCCGCGCGCCCCTCCCCTCCCTTGGTCCGAATAGGACAAGGAGAGGGGGCCGGGCCCCCTCTCTCTTTTCCCCCCCTCCGCGAATCCTATTCCAACTAGGATTGGGGGGGGGGGGGAATCCTACTCCCAGAGGGAGTAGGACTCCTCCTGGCGCGCCTCTCCTAGGCCGGCTACACCCCCCCTCCCTTGAGCCTTTATATACGGAGGCAGGGGCACCCCAGAGAAACACAAGTTGATCCACGTGATCATATTCTTAGCCGTGTGTGGTGCCCCCTTCCACCATAGTCCTCGATAATATTGTAGCGGTGTTTAGGCGAAGCCCTGCTGTAGTAGAGCATCAAGATCGTCACCACGCCGTCGTGCTGACGGAACTCTTCCCCGACACTTTGCTGGATCGGAGTCCGGGGATCGTCATTGAGCTGAACGTGTGCTAGAACTCGGAGGTGCCGTAGTTTCGGTGCTTGATCGGTCGGGCCGTGGAGACGTACGACTACATCAACCAAACGCTTCCGTTGTCGATCTACAAGGGTACGTAGATCATACTCTCCCCTCTCGTTGCTATGCATCATCATGATCTTGCGTGAGCGTAGGAAATTTTTTGAAATTACTACGAAACCTGCCATGTAGTGTCCGACACCGACGGTACATGTATCTCACACCGACGATACTTTCTATTTAGGGTTTCTCCTCTACCGCTCGGCGACCCTCGACGACCCTCGTTTCCGATAAAATAAAGAGGAAGAAGAAGAAAAAAAAGAGAAGAAGAGAAGAAGAAAAAAAAGAGTTTTTTTTCTTCTTCTCTTCTTCTCTTTTTTTCTTCTTCTTCCTCTTTATTTTATCGGAAACGAGGGTCGTCGAGGGTCAGGGTCGCCGAACG
>NC_041392.1:55373967-55375720 GCF_002162155.2 Triticum dicoccoides | reverse complement strand
GTCGGTGTCGGACACTACATCCACGTCCCACAAGTGACGTGGGCGTCGAAGCCCGCGCCACTTGTGGGACGTGGATGTAGTGTCCGACACCGACGGCCACATGTATCTCACACCGACGATACTTTCTATTTAGGGTTTCTCCTCTACCGCTCGGCGACCCTCGACGACCCTCGTTCCCGATAAAATAAAGAGGAAGAAGAAGAAAAAAAGAGGAGAAGAAAGAATAGAGAAGAGGAAGAAGAAAAAGAAAGAGGAGAAGAAAGAATAGAGAAGAGGAAGAAGAAAAAAACCCTAAACCTTCTTCCTCTCATGTTCGACGACCCTCGACCCCTCAGCGACCCTAGACCCCCTCTTTCTTTCCTCTTCTTATTTTCTTCTTTGTATCCTTCTTTTTCTAAAATTGTAACTTTTGCATATATAAAACTTTTCTAAAATTGTAACTTTCTATATATGAACAAAAAACTTTCTATGAACAAAAAAACATTTTTAACATATATATTTAGCAAATTCTAGCCACATACATCACATACACATATACATTATAGCCACATACACATATACATCACATATGAACAAAAAAATAAACTAATAAAAATAAAAATAAACATATTTCAACATATGAACAAAAACATATAGCCACATACATACACATACATTATATATATATGAAAAAAAATTAAACTAATAAAAAAAGTGGTGGCGCCGGCGGGGCAGAGGGGCATGGCGGCAGCAGTGGCGCCGGCGGGGCAGGGCAGGGGCGCGGGAGCGAGGCAAGGCAGGGGCGCGAGGCAGGTGCTCACAGAGGGGTGGCGGAGCATGGCGGGCGGCGGCGGGGCGCGGGGACGACGGTGAGGTGGCGTTCGAGGGCGGCGGCGACGGCAAAGTTGAGCAGTCTGGCGGCGTCGGAGGCGGCGACGACGGTGAGGTGGACCAGCCTGACGGCGTCGAAGGCGGCGGCGACGACGAGGTGGAGCAGCCTGACGGCTCGGCGGCGACGGCGACGAGGCAGAGCAGTGGGCGTCGGGCGGAGAAGAAAGGGATGGATTTTGGAGAAACTGCTAAGTGCTGCTTATATAGCAAAGTCTTTAGTCCCGGTTCGTGGCACAAACCGGGACTAATGCCCCTCTTTAGTCCCGGTTGGTGCCACCAACCGGGACCAAAGGCCTTGTGCTGCCCCGCGCCCAAATGTTTAGTCCCACCTTGCTAGTTGAGAGGGAGCCACACCTGTTTATAAGGTGCGGTGCGCCTTCCCTCTTGAGCTCCTCTCTAAAGCAGGCTTTCGGACCTAACCATGCAATGTGTGCCTGTGGGCCTACTGGGCCTCCCGCGGGCCTGAATCCTGGCCCATGGTAGGGTTTCTAGTAGTATTCAGGCCGTGGTTGCCCAGTAGGTGGCACTTTTTTTTATTTCTACTTACAACAAAATACTTATTGTTGCTATATTTAATTTTTTTCCAGTTTTTTTGTTTTCTTTGTTGCTTTATTTATTTTATTTTGTTTCTACTTGCAACAAAATACTTATTGTTGCTATTTTTATTTTTTTCTAGTTTTTTTGTTTTGTTTTCTGTATTTTTTTTGTTTTTTGCTTTATTTTTTAATTCTTTTTGCTTTTAGGTCAGCAAAATTATAAACTTTATGTTGCTTTATTTATTTTATTTTGTTTCTACTTACAACAAAATACTTATTGTTGCTATTTTTTCAGTTTTTTTGTTTTGTTTCTGCATTATTTATTTTCTTTTGTTTTTTTCTTTATT
>NC_041392.1:55360222-55373655 GCF_002162155.2 Triticum dicoccoides | reverse complement strand
ATTTTATTTTGTGATTAACTTTACTATAAAAATAGTTTTTTTCCTGTTTTTTTGATTTGTTTTTTGCATTATTTATTTTCTTTTGTTTTTTGCTTTAAGTTTTAATTCTGTTTGCTTTTAGGTTAGCAAAATTATAAACTTTCTGTTAGTGCCATTAGTTTTAGAAAAATTATAAACTTTCTGTTAGTGCCATTAGTATTCAAATTTAAATAGTTAAAATTTGGATTCTTTGAAAATTGTTTGAATCACAAGTTTGTGATTAACTTCCTAAAAAAGAGAATAGATGCACTTATAGAGAAAATTCAACCTAAATTCCTAGTAAAGTTCTATGAATTTCAGAGAAATTCACTATGAATTTAGGTTAAACTTTTCTCTATTAGGGCATCTATTTTCACTTTGAGAGGAGCTCAACAAGGTAGAGAGGGAAGGGCTTATAAACCGGTGTGAGCCCCCTTCGGTTGGCGAGGTGGGACTAAACTCTGCCGGCAACGAGGACCAACCCTTTAGTTCCAACTTTCTAAAACTAATGGTCATGGGCCAGGGGCGAGGAGCAAAATTATAAACTTTCTGTTAGTGCCATTAGTTTTAGAAAGTTAAAAGTTGGAAGTTGGCATGGGCTAGGGACTAATGGTCATGGTATTACGAGGGCCGAACCATAAGACATGAAAGCATTTCAAATGAACTCTGAAAAAGTTGAAAGTTGGCATGATATCATAATTTCACCCACATAGCATGTGCATGTACAAAACGGACAATGGTAGCATGTTCGTGTGTTACAAAGTTGGCATGGTATCATCATAATAGTTGCGGGAGAAAGTCTTCACTTTTTCTTCGCTTGTGTCATTTGCTTATTGCGCCGTAACCATGGATAATCTTCATTGTTTATCAGGATGCTTGGGTCAGCCTTGACATTGAAGGGAGGAATTTCATGAAACTTTTCATAATCTTCAGACATGTCTGTCTTGCCGTCCACTCCCAGGATGTCCCTTTTTCCCGAAAGAACTATGTGGCGCTTTGGCTCATCGTATGATGTATTCGCTTCCTTATCTTTTCTTTTTCTCGGTTTGGTAGACATGTCCTTCACATAGATAACATGTGCCACATCATTGGTTAGGACGAACGGTTCGTCAGTGTACCCAAGATTTTTCAGATCCACTGTTGTCATTCCGTACTGTGGGTCTACCTGTACCCCCCCGCCTAACAGATTGACCCATTTGCACTTAAACAAAGGGACTTTAAAATCAGGTCCGTAGTCAAGTTCCCATATGTCCACTATGTAACCATAATATGTGTCCTTTCCGCTCTCGGTTGCTGCATCAAAGCGGACACCGCTGTTTTGGTTGGTGCTCTTTTGATCTTGGGCGATCGTATAAAATGTATTCTCATTTATCTCGTATCCTTTGTAAGTCAATACAGTCAAAGATGGTCCCCTGGACAACAAGTACAACTCCTCACAAACAGTGTTGTCACCTCTGAGACGTGTTTCCAACCAACTGCTGAAAGTCCTGATGTGTTCACATGTAATCCAGTCGTCGCACTGCTCCGGGTGTTTGGAGCGCAGACTGTTCTTGTGTTCATCGACATACGGGGTCGCCAAGGTAGAGTTCTGTAGAACTGTGTAGTGTGCTTGAGACCAAGAATATCCGTCCCTGCATATTATTGAGTCTCTTCCAAGAGTGCCTTTTCCAGTCAGTCTCCCCTCATACCGCGATTTAGGGAGACCTATCTTCTTAAGGCCAGGAATGAAGTCAACACAAAACCTGATAACATCCTCTGTTTGATGGCTCATGGAGATGCTTCCTTCTGGCCTAGCGCGGTTACGGACATATTTCTTTAGGACTCCCATGAACCTCTCAAAGGGGAATATATTGTGTAGAAATACGGGCCCCGGGATGACAATCTCGTCGACTAGATGAACTAGGACGTGCGTCATGATATTGAAGAAGGATGGTGGGAACACCAGCTCGAAACTGACAAGACATTGCGCCACATCACTCCTTAGCCCTGGTGCGATTCCTGGATCAATCACCTTCTGAGAGATTGCATTGAGGAATGCACATAGCTTCACAATGGCTAATCAGACATTTTCCGGTAGAAGCCCCCTCAATGCAACCGGAAGCAGTTGCGTCATAATCACGTGGCAGTCATGAGACTTTAGGTTCTGAAACTTTTTCTCTGGCATATTTATTATTCCCTTTATATTCGACGAGAAGCCAGTCGTGACCTTCATACTGAGCAGGCATTCAAAGAAGATTTCTTTCTCTTCTTTCGTAAGAGCGTAACTGGCAGGACCTTTATACTGCTTCGGAGGCTTGCCGTCTTTTTCGTGCAAACGTTGCAGGTCCTCCCGTGCCTCAGGTGTATCTTTTATCTTTCCATACACGCCCAAGAAGCCTAGCAGGTTCATGCAAAGGTTCTTCGTCACGTGCATCACGTCGATTGAGGAGCGGACCTCTAGGTCTTTCCAGTAGGGTAGGTCCCAAAATATAGATTTCTTCTTCCACATGGGTGCGTGTCCCTCAGCATCATTCGGAACAGCTAGTCCACCGGAACCCTTTCCAAAGATTACATAGTGTAAATCATTGACCATAGCAAGTACGTGATCACCGGTACGCATGGCGGGCTTCTTCCGGTGATCTGCCTCGCCTTTGAAATGCTTGCCTTTCTTTCGACATTGATGGTTGGTCGGAAGAAATCGACGATGGCCTAGGTACACATTCTTCCTGCATTTGTCCAGGTATATACTTTCAGTGTCATCTAAACAGTGCGTGCATGCGTGGTATCCTTTGTTTGTCTGTCCTGAAAGGTTACTGAGAGCGGGCCAATCGTTGATGGTCACGAACAGCAACGCCTTAAGGTTAAATTCCTCCTGTCTGTGCTCATCCCACGTACGTACACCGTTTCCATTCCACAGTTGTAAAAGTTCTTCAACTAATGGCCTTAGGTACACATCAATTTCGTTGCCGGGTTGCTTAGGGCCTTGGATGAGAACTGGCATCATAATAAACTTCCGCTTCATGCACATCCAAGGAGGAAGGTTATACATACATAGAGTCACGGGCCAGGTGCTGTGATTGCTGCTCTGCTCCCCGAAAGGATTAATGCCATCCGCGCTTAAAGCAAACCATACATTTCTTGGGTCCTTTGCAAACTCATCCCAGTACTTTCTCTTGATTTTTCTCCACTGCAACCCGTCAGCGGGTGCTCTCAACTTCTCATCTTTCTTTCGGTTCTCACCGTGCCATCGCATCAACTTGGCATGCTCTTCGTTTCTGAACAGACGTTTCAACCATGGTATTATAGGAGCATACCACATCACCTTCGCAGGAACCCTCTTCCTGGGGGGCTCGCCGTCAACATCACCAGGGTCATCTCGTCTGATCTTATACCGCAATGCACCGCATACCGGGCATGCGTTCAGATCCTTGTATGCACCGCGGTAGAGGATGCAGTCATTAGGGCATGCATGTATCTTCTCCACCTCCAATCCTAGAGGGCATACGACCTTCTTTGCTGCGTATGTACTGTCGGGTAATTCGTTATCCTTTGGAAGCTTCTTCTTCAATATTTTCAGTAGCTTCTCAAATCCTTAGTCAACCACAGCATTCTCTGCCTTCCACTGCAGCAATTCCAGTACGGTACCGAGCTTTGTGTTGCCATCTTCGCAATTGGGGTATAACCCTTTTTTGTGATCCTCTAACATGCGATCGAACTTCAGCTTCTCCTTTTGACTTTCGCATTGCGTCCTTGCATCGACAATGACCCGGTGGAGATCATCATCATCGGGCACATCGTCTGGTTCCTCTTGATCTTCAGCAGCTTCACCCGTTGCAGCATCATTGGGCACATCGTCCGGTTCCTCTTGATCTTCACCAGCTCCCCCCATTGCAGCATCACCGTATTCAGGGGGCACATAGTTGTCATCGTACTCTTCTTCTTCGCCGTCTTCCATCATAACCCCTATTTCTCCGTGCCTCGTCCAAACATTATAGTGTGGCATGAAACCCTTGTAAAGCAGGTGGGAGTGAAGGATTTTCCGGTTAGAGTAAGACCTCGTATTCCCACATTCAGTGCATGGACAACACATAAAACCATTCTGCTTGTTTGCCTCAGCCGCATCGAGAAACTCATGCACGCCCTTAATGTACTCGCAGGTGTGTCTGTCACCGTACATCCTTTGCTGGTTCATCTGCGTGCATTATATATAATTGAGTGTCCAAATTAATAGAAGTTCATCATCACATTAAAACCAAAGTGCATACATAGTTCTCATCTAACAACATATAGCTCTCTAGAGCATCTAATTAATTAAACCATATATTGAAACTATGTAAAACATTTCAATGCGAAAACAAATGCGATCATAATCGCAACCAAGGTAACAATTGATCCAACGACATAATGATACCAAGCCTTGGTATGAATGGCATATTTTCTAATTTTTCTAATCTTCAAGCGCATTGCATCCATCTTGATCTTGTGATCATCAACGACATCCGCAACATGCAACTCCAATATCATCTTCTCCTCCTCAATTTTTTTATTTTTCCTTCAACAAATTGTTTTCTTCTTCAACTAAATTTAACCTCTCGACAATAGGGTCGGTTGGCATTTCCGATTCACATACATCCTACATAAATAAAATCTATGTCACGTTGGTCGGCATAATTTTTATAAACAATAAATGAACCAATAGTTATAAAGATAATATATATACCACATCTGAATCATAGACAGGACGAGGGCCGACGGGGGCAGATACCAAAACCATCGCACTATATAAGATGCAATAATAAAAGTAAGAAAACAATACAAGTATCTATGTAAACATACAAGTAAGAATATTTTTCCTTTCAGAAAGAAGATAAGAACAAGAGGCTCACCACGGTGGTGCCGGCGATGAGCTCGGCGCGGGTGATCGACGGCGGTGAAGACGGGGACGGGGCGTGACGGACCGCTAAACCTAGACAAATATTATGGAAAATGGAGCTTGGAGAGGAGAAAGCTTAAGTAGTGTGGCTCGGGCATTCCATCGAACACCTTGTGTGCATAAGAGGTGAGCTAGAGCACCACCAAGCCCTCTCCCCCTCGGTCAGAGAAAAACAAAGCAGTGGGGTGCTCTGCTCGCGAGCGAGGGTATATATAGGCACCTCATTGGTCCCGGTTGGTGACATGAGCCGAGACTAAAGGGGAGCCTTTGGTCCCGGTTCAAGCCACCAACCGGGACCAATGGTGGTGGGCCAGGAGCGAGGCCCATTGGTCCCGGTTCATCCCACCAACCGGGACCAAAAGGTCCAGATGAACTGGGACCAATGGCCCACGTGACACGGCCGGCCCCCTGAGCTCAGGACTAATGGGCTGACCCGTCTGGACCAAAGCCTTGTTTTCTACTAGTGAGGGGCCCACATAGTAGCAGCATGTGGTTTGCTGACAAACACTACTATTACCCTCTACCTGCAACGCGTGGTATCTGCCCACGCTACAACTAGGCATCTACCTATAAGATATTTCCAAGTAGTGGCACGTGGTTCATGTAGGACATCTCCTGCCCGGACGGAATGTTATACATCTTGCTTGGCTTTGAAAAGGGTGGGTCACTATGGAAGAAGAACTCCGCTCTCGAGGGAACATGTAGGATTGGAACAGGAAGGAGGAGTGGATCCTGCTTTATAGGCTGGCAAGGCTTACCTGCACTTGTGCCTTTGAGCCAGTGCATGCCACAGATTTTTAGTCCTTCCACCACCAAAGCACAAGTGGCAACACTGATTTGTAATTCGGCATAGCTCGACAGGCCCACGCATGTGTTTGTCTCGAGAAGTTTGTATCATACAGGCGTGTAACAGTAGAGTGAGAAATGGATGGGAACGCCTCTTGGTGGTTTGATTGTGAATCCTGACTTTCTTCTTGAGCAGAGGATTCCAAGTCTAGTTGTTCTGATGGGCTGAGAAATGGATGGGAACGCCTCTCACGTCCGGTTCTTGGCGTGGCTTCTTCCCTCCGCGCGCCGACTAGTCGACGTTGACATGCATGTTGTATCCTAGAAGGAAAACAATCCGTCAGCATTGAGACGACATGGTGATTTGTTTGACCTGGCCGGCTAGCGTCTAGTTTTCAGGTTATTCTGACTCGAAAGCCTTGGTTACAAACTTTTACAAACCGACTAGAACTGGAGCCGTGTGTGATACTTCCACCAACAGTTCTTGATAAGGGTTGTCTGCAATACATGATTGCCGTGTGCAGGTCTGTCTCGGTGGGTTGTCATATAGAGAGGACGTCATGGCTTTGCATCTTTTTTTTCATTTGTCAATTTGAGATTGCTTTACCACGCTTGTCGCGTGGTCGTGGCTTTGCATCTTGCTCCTCCGGCTCCAATTTTGGCCGATGAGGGCTGGCCGATCTCGGCTTTGTTGGGGAGCATGTGAGGTATGTGCTCCCCGACTCCATCTGACCGGATTCGGGGGCTTTTCTAGGCCCTGTTTGTCATTTTCATATCTGGGGCAGCGATTTACTCTATAGAGGCCGCTGATGTCTTCTGGTCTATATCGACAACTTTCCGACATCTCCTTCTACAAGCTACGGGGTTTCAATAAGTTTTCTCCGCTAAGATAGAGGCCTAGAGGTGGCATCGGGCTTTGCGCACAGCATGTTGCGGGTAGATGCAGGAGGAAGAAGACTTCTACACCCAGGAGCGGAGCTACAGGGTGGACAGGGTGGGCCGTGGCCCACCCTGGGATTTTGGGCCGGACCATATACCTATGAATATTAAGATGGGCCAGAGAAAAAAAAGAAGCCCAACGACTTGTTCTTCCCATCCCCAGGCAGCGAACGCGGGAAAACCCAATTTAACGCTCTCTGCGTCAAACAGTTGACTGATCGCACAGGGGGTCGACCGATCGCACTGGGGACGTGATTAAGTGGGCCGGCCCATCTCCCGCTGTAGGAAGTTCCGGTTTTGGGAACTTTCTAGAAGTTTCCAAGCCGGTTTTTATCCGTTCTAGAAGGTTCCTTAAGCGGGTTTTTTATTATCTGTTTCTCTTTCTTTTTCAGTTTTATCTGTTTTGTTTTCTTTATTTTTCTTTTTCCTTTTTATTTCAAAATAAGTTTGAGAACTCAAGTATTGTTTGAAATAAAAAAATAATATTTTTTGAAAATTATTCACTGTTTCAAAAAACTGTTCCAAATCAAACATTGTTCTCATTTTATCGAAAATTGTTCTCATTTTTTAAAAAATTGTTCACAACTTCAAAAAATGTTCGCACTTTACAAAAAATGTTAGGAAATTTACAAAATGTTCCCATTTTCAATTTTTGCTCACAAATTTAAAAATGTTCGTGAATTTTAAAAATTGTATATATTTTTAGAAAAAGTTTGCCATCTTCAAATTTGTTCATAGATTGTTTGTATTTTCCAAAATGATTTAATTTTTTTTATTTTCCAAAATATTTCATAGATTTACAAAAATTCTTATTTTAAATTTTTTCTCAATTCTGGAAAAATGTTCATTTATTCAATTTTTGCTCGGAGTTTTAAAAAATTGTTTGTATTTTTAAAAATTGTTCTTAGATTCAGAAAATGTTCGTATTTTCAAAAAAAACATTCACATCTGAAAAATGTTCATGTTTTCAGTTTTTGTTCAGAGTTTCAAAAATGTTCTGTTTCCACTTTTATTCCCAATTAAAAAAATTCCATTTTCCTAAAAATCGTAAAATTAAGAGATGTTTGATTTTCTAAAATTTCGTTACAATTTTTTTTAATATTTCGCGTGTCAAAAATTAATTAGTTCCTTAAAATATCGTTTTTGAATTTTCATAAGACGTTCGATCTTACAGTACTGCCTTATTAAAGCCCCGATCTAGGAATTGAACGGCATGCCTCTTCAGGTGCGCTGTTTACTAGGCCATGTGTAGTTTGGGAAAATCCTATTCGCCGCTTGCTGCGGCAAACTGTCGAGCGATCGCACAGACAAACGCATCGAGCGACGGACATGGGCCGGCCCACTTACACATAATGCGTCCAACCGGTTTTGGGAACCTTCTAGAAGGTTCCCTGAACCAGGGTTTTCCCTGTATCTTTTTTTCTGGTCCCTTTTTGGTTTTCTATTGTTTTTTATTTCTCTTTTATTTATATTTCTGATTCTTTTTCATTTTTTTTCTTTTTTGTTTCATTTTCTTTTTCAAGTTTATTTTCTTTTTCAGAACATGTTCGCAGTTTTACAAAATATTTACGGTATCTCTTTCATTTCTTCTCTTCCTTTAAAAAAATTGAAAAATTTAAATTTTGTTCGTGTTTCCAAAAAATGTTCTCAAAATTCAAAAATTGTTCTCGTTGCACAAAGAAGTACAAAACTTTTGAGATTCAGAAAATGTGTCGGATTTCAATTTATTGTTCACATATTCAAAAAATGTTCGTGCTTCCAAATTTGTTCGGGATTTTTTCAAAATTGCTCCCCATTTCAATATATATTCTCAAGATTTAAAAATGTTCGTGCTTTAAAAAATTGACCGCGATTCCAGATTTGTTCAAGATTTTTCAAAATTGTTCTCCGTCCAACTAGTGTGAAGTCGCGTGTTCGAGTTACAGCGCTAGCAATATTTTGTTTTTGCGACTTTTCATGTCGGGAATGTGCCGCCGCTTGCCACTTTAAACGGGCCGGCCCATGCTAGTCGCTCCTGTGCGAAGCGCCGGCACTTTGCCGCAGCGAGTGGCCTATAGGAGCTCCCTGTAGTTTGTGTGGTCGTGTGTTCGAACCTGATTGAGCACATTAATTTTTGGAGTTTTCGGCTGCGCTCCCGCTGCTGGGCCGGCCCAGTTCGCTGCTTCTGTGTGCATCGAGACGCTACTCGCCGCAAAATGCGGCGCATAGGAGTTCCCGCGAACGCATCCAACCAGTTCTTCCCGTCCCCGACGCCCAGCCGTGCCGCCTCGTCACCGCTGCGGCGCTGGCCTGCCGTTCCTCTCCTGCTCCCTGCCCTGACTCCCAGCCGGCCAGGAGGCTCCTCCCTCTCCTTCTCTCCCGCCCAACCCTCAGCGCCAACCGCGCCCCATGTTGCCCTACCCTGACCCGGCCACCTAGCGCCATCCCGTGCAAAGTGAGCGCCAGTCGCCCAATCACCAGTCTGGAAGTTGGCCGGTGGCAAGTAGAAACCTGCCTCAGGCCCCAGTTAGGTCTCCTTTGGTTCATAGGATTGGAAAATCATAGGAATAGGAAAGTCATAGGAAATGAGATGACATGCATCTCAAATCCTATGCATAGGAATTGTAAATGAGATGCCCTTTGATTCACACCATAGAATTTTTTCCATTGAGTCTAGGCTAATGTTTATTTTCTTATGAAATGTGGAGGATAGGAAGAATTCCTCCATAGAAATAGGATTTCATTCCTACAAACCAAAGAGCTCTAAAAAAATTCCTGTAGAAATCCTATTCTATGAAAATCCTGCAAAATTCCTCCAAACAAAAGGAGGCCTTAGCCTGATTTTAGGGTACATATTCACCAGTTTTTATTTATGTTTTGCCTTTTGCTTTCGTATGCTATCCAGTACATGAGCCAATGAGCGCACACATAATTTTCCACATCACACCTTCCCCAGGTAGCCTTATTGATGGAAAATATTATTGCTTAGATTCACATGTCATGCTTATTGTAAAAAAATGGACCACCCTGATTTCAAATCCTAGATCCGCCGCTGTCTACACCCCAAGGCTGGGATGTATTTTTTAGTTTATGTAAATATGTTTCTTTACTGATTCTAGGCATGGTTCTTTCCCTCCGACGACTAGTCAATGTTCACACTTATCCTAGAAGGAAAACCATCCACCATCATCGACGAAAAATAGGGGGATTTATTTGATTAGGACCCCATAGTAATGTTACTTGGTGTCCATTGATTTGCAAGAAGAAATGATAAAGGATGTGTTCACACTAGAGAACAACCACCAGCTGATAATGGACTAAATCAAGTACCATGATATGACTGGAAAGTTTCTCACTATTTTTAAAACATTCAGTTTTCAGGTTATTCCGACTAGAGAGTTGTCAGGGGATACAAGTTTCGACAAACCGATCAGAACTAGAGCCGCGTGTGATACTTCCACCGAAGGCTCTTGGTACGGGTTGTCTGCATCACATTATTTTCGTGGATAGCTATTATCTAGAGGTGCCCGCCAAAGTAACCTGGCCACCTTTCGGTTGAGCGGAGATTCCTATAATAGAAACCCACACCTTTCCGGCTTGGATGCATGTTTTTGTATTAGCAATAAGAACGTCTCAATGTTAAATTAAGGGCAAATTGTGATCGTTATTATTGTTATTTCATGGATCGCCCTGGTTGTATCTACCTCATGACAATGCATGAGCCGGGATTAAGAGACATCTGAAATATCGTATATGGTCCCGTGACATGGCTTTACATTGAGAGATCTGGTAGGCGGGAAAATATTTTTTATTGTTGTATTAATATGTGTGATCAAAGCATACATGTGGAGCAAGCTTGTAGAGCAAATCTAAAGGATAAGCTGCAAGGAAAGTATGTCCATGCCTATTCAGATTGTAGTAATCTTTTAAATGACTAGCAAAAGAGCCCGTGCGTTGCAACAAGAGAGAAAACATAACACACACTCTTAACTCAACAACCATCACTCAAGACCATAATAGGTCCATCTCCTTTATTTTCACGAGGCATCATATTTGTGTTGCCGCTTATCCTCCTTGTCACCCTCGCCGACGATGGCCTCGGTGTTCACACAAAACAACAAAAAACGTGTGTTGAATATGGTTAATCCTAAGGCGTCTCTCTCTCCCTCGCTCCTCCCTCTCCCTCTCTCTCCCTCTCTCTCTCTCTCGCTCGCTTTCTCTCACTCTCGCGATGAGAAATCTGTTATTTTCCCCTGCGACATTTTTCAGAGGTATGCATGTGTAGTTATCGATGTTTTCTTTTCCGTATATGGTTATAGTTGGGTGTTTATTTGCAATCCGGATCGCCGCCGGTATGGAAAAAAACGAATCTTGCGCTCTAAATTATAAGTTTGCTTCCATAAAATTATTTAACAGGTAAAATTAACATCATATTTAGATTCCACACATTTTTCTAATAAAATTTCATATATAATATATTAAATCGAAGTTACGGTTTAAAAGATACAGATAATTTAGAAAACCATTTTGTTTGACTCAAATATATTCCAAAATAATATTTAAAAATACTTAACAGGTAAAACAAATCTCATATTCATATTCTACATATTTTTCTAATCAAACTTCATATTTAACATGTTCAAATCGGAGTTACGGTTTAAAAAATATGGATGATTTTAAAAAGCATTTGTTTGACTTAAATATGATTCGTGGATGAATTATCTAAAACATCAGGGGGTGTTTTCAAAAAATGTAAAATAACGGTTCAGGTGTGACTTAAATCCGGACGGCGGGTTGATTTCAAGAAAAGACATGGACTTTTGTGTAAAATACGAAAATAACGATTCGTTTTAACTTACAGGACTGCTGGTTGAATTCTCTGAAATGGAGGGATTTTTCTGAAAAATGCCATGACGGACGAAAGAAACCAAATTTGCTTTATTATTAGGTAAAGATATGATCAAAATTAAGTGCTCATAGTAGTTGCCCGATTCGCAGTTCGCTGGGTCCGGGATTCATGATTCGGTTGTGCATATGAATCGAGTTGGGGGGGAGGGGGGTTATACATCTCTAATCAGAGGACTCCGATTCCACCCTTGGGTTGCTCCTTTTTTATACCCTTTCTTGCCTGTTTCATAGTTTAACTAGAAAATGTACCTAGAAAAATGCTAGTATTACATTGGCCTACTTTACGTGCACAGGGACCTCTTAATGAGCACTTGAATCAATGACATAACAAATACCAAAGTCATCAATGGAGGGAAAGTTTCCACCAAGAATTTCACTTGGACACGTCAAGCTACCAATTTTTTCAACTTGGGCCCGTCAGAGCAAGTATAATAGTGGACTTATAGCCCGCCTACGTAACATTTTTGTCTATATAAAAGAGAGAGACACTGAAAAATGATGAGGGTGGGCTCTCATGCAAGAGCCACCTATATGTGTATTTCTAGACAAATACAATAAATAGTTAGAAAGTGATAAAGAGAAGGTGAAAAATAATAGTACTCTTATAGCAAACCTTGTTATATAAATGAGTATAAGTGATGACTGTATATAGCATGACAAATATAGCCAGCAGTTGGATATACTATTAACCAAAAGAATAGCAGACCCATCGTCTTCCCCATAAATCCATCCCGTCATCTTCTCCCAATTCCACAACTGCTAAATCTAGATTGCCAATGGACTAGGAATGGGGGAGGGAGGTGATGCACGCATGGGAGAAGAACATGCTGCTGGACGGAGGCGACATCTTCGTGGCCGCCACCATGGCCACCAGGTCTTGGCAGCCTTGGCCGTCACGCCGGCCACCACATATTCGCAGGTCTCACCATTCTCCGGCCTCCACGTTCTGGTCCGCCGTCGCCGTGGACCGGATACCATCCCAGCGCCGGTCGAGTCGCTGTTGCCGGCTACCCGGCCACTGCGTCTGCGTTGCTGCTGCCCGACCACCGGGTCTGCATCACTGCTGCGTAGCCACTAGCCCGGACGAGTTGCTGTACTCATGAGCACATCAGATTACCGACGATCTTATTTTTTCAGTTTGTTTTGAGATCGGCGAATCGTGCACCGAATCGCTACCGATCTGAGCGAATTCGAATCCCGTACTAGGTCGATCGATGTAACATCTGAGTCGGAGTTCGAAGTCTGTTGTAGTGAATCAGCTAACTATGGCTCATACTAAGATCGAGCGACATCTTGATTATCCATGTACATTGAACAAATTTTGAGTGATTGAACCATTGCCCGAATGGCTTAAACTGCACACGAGCATGGCTTTGTGATCAATGTTTAAGACGAGGATATGGCTTTAGACCTCTTCTCTATCCACCCAACCATTGTTACCAAGAATGAAGTTCATAATAAATCTCAATTTGTAAACAAATGGATGTATGTTTCTCTCTTTCAGAGGTAACATGGCGTAGATGAAAAAAAAATTGTGCCGTGCAATTTTTTTTGTCCGAATCAAACTAATACTCCCTTTGTTCCTAAATATTTATCTTTTTAGAGATTTCAAATGAAGTACCACATATGAATGTATATAGACATATTTTAAAGTATAGATTCACTCATTTTGCTTCGTATGTAGTCACTTGTTGAAATCTCTAGAAAGACAAATATTTAGAAATAGAGGGAGTAGGATATAGTAAATCAACTCAATTGACTGCCGATACATAAATCAACGTCAGATAGGTGTGCAACTAGTACTGATGGTTGCAGAACAAGTATTGCTTCTGTATTTACAACCGTTTTATAATTTTTGATAGGGAAAAAATTCACATGTAAATTGAAGGAT
>NC_041392.1:55330431-55360015 GCF_002162155.2 Triticum dicoccoides | reverse complement strand
CCGGCGCCAGGCCACCCACGGCCGCCTCCTCCCTCTGTCGTCGTCGGCGGCCGTCCCGGGCTTCGCCCGTGCGGCTGTTGGCGGCGGCGGGGCGTCCCTGCGTGCTCCCCTGCCCAGATCCGTGCCCCATCTCTCCTCCCGACGACGACACCCCCTCTCCGGCATCCTCTCCTCGCGCGGTGCTTGGCCCCGGATCTGGCCTCTGAGGCGTCGGCCAGGGCGGCCGCCGTCCCGGTCGTGCTTCGGGGTGGCTTGAGATCCAGCTGCCCGTCTAGCCGCCATGGTGGCCTCCCTTCCAGATCCGCGCTGGTGGCAACATGTGGTCCTTCTCTTGACCGGCGGGAGGACGTCTAGGGGATGTGGCCCCTCTGCTCGGCCTGGGAGTGATGCCCCTGCTTCGGTTCTTAGGGTTGCTCCCCGGCTGGATCTAGGGGTTTGAGCGCTGCATGCCCCTTCCCCGCTGGATGTCGTGGTGGTCTGGTCCGTCGTTCTGGCGTGGTGCTGGGGCTGCTCCCTGTGTTGGTGGAGATGCTCGTGGTGGGTGGGGCGGCGGCCCCGGGCTGTGCGGGCGGCACCGGCTCTACGACGAGCGGCGGCCACGAGGGCTGTGCTGTAGCCTCGGTCATGCGGGCGACGAGGTTGTGGTAGGTGTGCTCTGTCTGGTGAAGATCGATGCCCTTTGCTCGTGGATGCACCCACCGGTCTGATCCGGCCATGGCGGCTTTGTCACGTCGGCCCGTGCTCTCGGGTTCGGGTGGTTGGGAGTGGAGTGTGGGACCGGGGGAAACCCTTGGCCTTTGGTGGCCACGGCGAGGCCGTCTCCATTTTCTTGGAGTCGGTCTCCCCTTCTTGGAGGCCTCGTTGAGATCCCCTTCTGCTTCCTTCTTCCACGCTCCGCATGGGGCGAAAGTCCTAGTTCCCCTTGTGGGCGGCGGCGACGTGTCGACGTCATTCCCTTCCTGGAGGCGTCGTCTGGGGTTCGTGGAGGTGTGGATGGTGCTTTTCTGCTTGGCGAGGGCAATGTGGCGGCGAGCTGTTCAATGTTCTTCGTCTTCTCCACGCGGTCCTCATCTTTGGTAGGTGCTCTTTTGCTTGCGTCTGGTTGGGTGGCTGCCCAGGTGGTGGTGAGGTCGTGGGATCCTAGCGAAGGTGGTGCTCTGCTCCCTCATGCCCGAGCTGCCAGGCGACATTGTCCAATCGGCGCCCTTCGAGCCAGGGCGAGAGGATAGTGGTCTTCTTCGTAGGTAGAAGCGAGTGGCTTGTCGACCTTGGCATGTTCTGCAGGAGTAGGCGAGGAGATGTTTGTCGATGCTGGTTTCTTGCTGCCCGCCCCCTGCTGCTCGTGTGGCTACTGCTCATGGCGTGTGACCTTGGTGATCTTGGCTAGGCTCCTATTACTATCTCTTGTTTGCCTATATCACAAATAGGTCGTAAGCTGCTACAACTCTATGTATCTTTGCCGTTTCTTGCTTTTTTACTAGTTGTACGCTTACTTGTATTCCTAGCCGGTTGATGGCTTTGTTAATTCAAAACCGGATTAGATTCGAGCCTTATTGACACCTTTTCTCTAAGAAGGATGATCTTGTGTACATCCTACGCAAGTTCTAATACATTTGAGATATTTGATTTCAGTTATATAGAAGATCTATTGCTAATGTTCCATTAATGTTTTTTTCTAGCGGCAACAATAAATGTGAGGAATTTAGGTACTACATAGTCTATAAATGTGAGTAGTAAGAAAGGCATCCAAATTTAAACTAGGAGCGGACCCGGAGGTGGGTGTACATCATAATAACACGGCATCTCCCATTAACTGTCAGAACATGATACATGTATGATGCCAAAGTCTCGCCCAGATGTAATATATATATATATATGCATGATTGATATGCTACAATCATATAGAACGCATGTGAGCATATGACATGGTAAAGACATACTGCTACCATGAAGCGAGAAGATGGCAAACCAAACAAGCCAGAAGATAGGTAAGTGAAATTCGAGATACCTATGTACAAGGCGATAAATACACTACATGAGACAATATCAGGTGGAAACCACATTTTTAGTGAAAGCTTGGAAACCATATGTTCAAGAAGTAGGGATCATGTCTTATCTAAATAAGTGTCGTAGGCTTGAGAAGCATCGAGGATTAATCTACTGCAGCGGTGCAGCATACGTGAGCAGTTCTGTCAATTTGTCCTTAAGGATTTGTTTGACCTGCCCCCCATGATGGTCCTACTTGGCGTCCATTGCAAGGACAAGCGACCAAGAATGCGTACCAGCCGCCACCTGGGATTCATGTGATGGAAAAGTGTCTTATTGTTTGCAAGTAGAAAACCATAACTATACACGAGTATATATTGAAGTGTCTACTTATTAGGTCATTCTTAACGGGTACATGTTTTCGCACGCCGATGAGAGTAGGCGCCATGTCGGATACTTTAGTTTCACCGCGACTCAACCCAGTCGAGAGGACGGATGTGAAATATAAGTTCAACTCTACATGCATGTTGTCAAGTATATTTATGCCCTCTTGAAATCATTAAAAAAAATCTTTGTTTATGCTCTCTGTTAACATTTATTCTCCAAGTTTTTTTTTCGAAATTCATGATATTTTTTAAAATTTCCTGACATTATTTAAAAATCACAAACTCTTTTTGAATTCACAAACTGTTCTTAAATTTCGGAACATTTTCTTAAATCTATGACCTTCGTTCAAATTCATGAATATTTTATTAAAAAATCTGTCATTTTTTCCAAATTCATGAACTTTTTCAAACTCACAAACATTATATTATAAATTGGGAAAAAATCGAATTTGTGACTTCTTTATATATTTTTTGTAACCTTTTGAAAATCAATGGCCGTGGCACGGGTCAACGGTCATTGTCAACTGGCGACCAAAGACCACGGAGCGAGCGAAAGCAAGCGCTACTGGCTCGCAGCCTATGGAGTTAGCGCGGGCGCTGGTACGCGAAGTGCCGCTCGGAGCGCCGATTAGGAGCTTTCAGCAGACAGGCCGTACCAGGCCGGATGCAATGTGGGCCATCACACACGGGCCGGTCTGCCACTTGTCAGCACGCCACGGAGGCCCATCTTGTTAGCCGCAGACCAAGGAGGGAGGGGGAGCGCCGGCGTTCCGGATTTTTTGTCCAAAAGGACTCCCTGCCAAATGCTATTGACAAAAAAAACTACCTGCAGATAAAATTGTCAAAAAGGACCCCCTCACCAACGGCGGCAGGCGACACGTGTCACCTGCCGCCACGCCAGGAGGCGGCGGGCCCTGCCACCACGCCAGGAGGCGGCCTCACGGGGCAAAACGGGTTTCGCACATTGGCGTAGCTGGGACGGAACGGGACAGGAGTGGCGGGCCCGGCTGCCATTGGGCGAGGCGGCGAGCGCTGCCACTGCAGTTCCCTGGCCGACAGTGCCTGCTGCACGCGGGCCGAGGTATGGGCGACACCTTCTCTCTGTTAACATTTATTCTTCAAGTTCTTTTGTTGCTTTGCACACGCGACACCTTTCCTGTTGCAGACGGCACTGATTCTCGTGCGCGCGGACGACAATGAATTTGACGGGCGGGAATCACTCCTGCTTTCTTCAACGGATGCGACGGCACTGCGGGAATCGCTCACTCGCTGCGGGAATCCGAGGATGTGGGAACCTGTTGTGCCAACACTACAGGGATCCTCTTCCTTTTATATAGTATACATCTGCTCCGAGCGCAAGCACACTGTCTCTGGCCTCCTCTTCTCATCTCTAAGTGTGTAAGAACAGAGGGAAAGATAAATTCAGTACGCATTTTCACTCATGATTTAGGGTGATTTAGAGTTGGATTTTAAATATAGTGAAGTTGAAGAAAAGATAGAAGAAGGTAAGATCACTACACCACGCACCAGATTTCCCTACCAACGACTGTTGGGAAAAGTCTCTAATACCATCGGACCGTTGGTTGGAAAAAGTTGTATCAAACTGTTGGTTGGTAATGCATATGCGTAGCAACTGAGGGTCGGTCGGGAATGCTCATATATTTAATGTCAGGTCATAGGTCGGAAATACGAGGACTTCCATCAGACTATGGGTTGGGGATTAATGCCGACTGACTGTTGGCAGCTAATTGGGCCAAGAAGTCGCGCATGCGGGAACAGAAAAAGTTAGCGCCAAAATTAGCCCAGCCCACTGAAAACTCCCTCTCTTTTTCCCCTTTCGCTCCTAAATCCCCAAATCCCTCAACCCCCATCCAATTTCTACATCCGCCGCCGCCATGCTCGAGCTCTTTGTCCGCCGCCGACGCTACTCTCTGCGGCCGGCTGCGTGCTCTCCAGCCGGCGAGGACGCAACCCCCTCCCCATCTCCCTCACTTACTTCAGCCTGCGCACCACTGAGCCAACTCCACACCGCCGCAGCTAGGCTCGAGCTCTCTCTCCGCTGCGCTCGCTCGGCCTCCACCTGCAGAGGCTCTCACTGCCGCCACGGGCTCGAGCAGCCTCCGCCGTGAGGTTCTCTCCATGTTGCTACGCGCTCGAGCACCCTCCGCCTCCAGGTGCTCTCTTCTATCCTGCTTATCCCCCTCCCCCGTCGCTCACCACACCACCCTATATGCACAGGTGGTCCTGCCGTTGCCGTCCACACCCTGCCGACGGCTGCCCTTTTCTTCTGCGCCCAAGCTCAGCCATCGCCCCTATGTGCCGCCGGCCAAGAAGGTATGCTCCGAGATGCCCCTTGCCAGATCTGATTAGGACTGTGGGCCGGTTACAGTCCCTCTAAAGGCATGGCTTTTGTTACCTCTGCTGTTAGGTATTTCCCTGTGAGACAACGACTTTATCTCCAGAAATCGACCTGCTGGATGGACTGGTCGAAGAAATTTTCCAGTATAAGTCCGTAACTTTTCCTTTCACATGTGCAGGTTTATATTATGTGTGGATTTGGAAGCTATTTCTACGTTTACTATGTGTTTTGAGAAGAAAACTGTGGCCCCATGCCTTGCTACCATGATGCTTGACTGTACGGCATGCCCCATTGACATGCAATTCATATCTGCTGGGATTTTGAATTGAATAGGTGTGAAATATCTGGTAGCTATATAGATTCATTGGCTCTAAAAACTGTTGCCCCAATGTCTACAATTTGGGGTCATGTAGGTATGATATAAATCTTAGATTTTGTTGGTTCCGTAGTCGCAATTCATTGGTTTATTAATGGCTTCATGTATGCAGGTGAGGCGTCACTCCTTCATCAGGTTATATGTCAACCTGAAAATCATCTAGGCTACAGGATAGTTCCCCAAGAGCCCCAATTGCAAGTACATATAATAAAACACTACTCTGCAACTATATAAGCAAGGCATGATTAGAAAATTATTTGCAAAAGTGAGGCTGCACATGCTTGCGATTGCTTATTTCGAGCTCAAGCTTTTAGTTTATAATGATGTGACCACATGCTTGTGTTTCTTTTCATGTTTATTAATCTGACGGAACTATATGATGCTAATGATGGTTGCAGTACTTTAACCTGAAGAGCATCTTATTTATGCCCTGCTTCCCGGATATTTTAAATATCAGAATGTTATGAACAAATGAAATCAAACTATTTGTTGTAAGTTGTAACATTGGTGGTTTCATGTCTCCGTTGTTCGCACGGGGCGACCTCATAGTTTCATCCATTGGGACTAAAGTTGGCAAAAGTAACTAGAAGTGATCATTTTTTCTGGGTACTAGCTCATTTGTAGTAGAACACGATCTATATTGTTGGTTTTTGATGTTTGTTGGCAGTCATAAAAATGTCACTACATAATTAGGTCAAATTATAGAAACCTGAAATTATTGTGCACATAGACCTAATATTGACCTGATGTTGCGGTAACAGCAAGCAAACAAACTGTTGGATTTATGTCTTGTTGTAGAGGAATCTATTATTGCTCTGTTTTGCACACTGGTGAAAATTTAACCACCAGTATTTTCAATCCATATATTGAGCTAGGTGTTCACCCTTCGCCGACATATTCATAGATTTTTTATGTACTTTGTTTATTACAAACATTTATATAAACATATAATATATTATATATTTATATTAAGGACTCCTAGGTTCTAGTTATTGTACACCTTCTGCTCAATATTTTACAGAGTAATAAAGCATGGATGACAAATTTTGTTGATCTAGGTTGTCATAATTAATTTGCTTAGTGGATTTTCATAAGTAATTCACATGCTATAACTTGGAGGACAGAACTTAGCCATGCACTATGCATGTTAACTATGATGGTACTTTGGGAAAATGGCACACGATTAGACTGACTTTATATGTAATTGGTGTTAGAAATGTACTCCCTCCGTCCGGAAATACTTGTAAGAAAAATGGATGTATCTAGAACTAAAGTACGACTAGATACATCCATTTCTCCGACAAGTATTTCCGGATGGAGGGAGTATTTTGTAAGCAGATAAGATCAATATGCTCAACATGCTACCAATTCTAACGTGTGGTCGTACTTTGATATTCCAAAAACAAAATCATATCATTTTGTAGCTTTCCCCCTCCCCCTTCTGAAATTTCTTTGAAGCTCCACCACTGCTTGTCACCATAGGTTACACTCTTGAGTGTTGTTCTGGTTTTGAAAAATTGGGAACCTAGAGAGGCTAGACATTGTGCAATGTAATTGCTAATTTGTTCTCTGAGAAGTTTCAGCGGAGGCTTGCTGAGCAGTTCCAGAAGTAGATGTCTGGTGCTGAGGCTGGCGCCAGCATTGGTGCTGCCCAGGATGATGACGATGACGTTGTAGAGCTCGTCCCTGGAAAGACATTCAAGAAGCTGCGGAGGAGAAGATAGAACCTGAAGTGAAGGAACCAAAGATGCAGAATAAGAAAGATTGTCGTAATTCATTATTGTGAAGGGTTGCTTGTTAGTTTTGGTTTGACTGGCATCTACCGTGCCATAGACAAACTCTTGTCAGAACTCTGGCCTACCTTTCATTTCTAGCCCTCTGGTTGAAGCAGTAAAGTTCTTTTATGTTGACTTGCATCATTATTGGTTTGAGTTTTCTAAAAAGTATATTCATGAATCAGTTTCACAATTCTATTGAACCATGTAAGCTATGAACTATATACATTATCTGAGACAATGTTTAGATGAAGAGAATAACCAAAATATTGTGTATACCATCACCAAGTAACAAGAGAAGATAGACCAACATTGATTGTCACTAGTCAATGTACAGAGCTATATAGCGATATACTTCTTCTGGTTGTTTTTTATTAAAATTTAGTTGTTTGACACCCATCTCCCCCAACTAACTTTCAGTGACCAGGTGCCTATCCATGGCGGCAACGACATCGGTAAGATCTCAATCTCTCACTTGGCTTCTCCCTCCCCTCCCCCCTCTCTCTATGTGCTGCAGTGTGCAGATTTGAACTAGGCCATAAGTTTAATAATATCTTAAAAAAATCTATGCTGCTTTGCTTCATGGAAATAGAGAAGCCCTTGAAGCATTAAAGTTCTTTATGTGCAGCAGTTAATTAAGCTTCATTATTGTTTTGTAATTTTCTAAAAAGTACTTTCATGAACTGGTTACACATGTTTTTTCTTTTGATAGCAGGCTTGGCATAAAGTTTTGTTTTCTGTTGTTTTTCAGTGAATGATTTGGAAAATGTAGTAGCATGATGGACAAAGGTCACAAACAGATCTTGGCTTCAAAGTTACATTCAAATATGTCACTTTCTTTGCATTCAAGAGGTGAGTCTTTTATAAGAATTTCTTTCTGCTGCATTTTCTAACAGTGTCAAGGCGAACTGATTTTGTCAGGATAATTTTTTTGTGGTGTATTATGATGGTCTGTGAAAGTAATTTTCTGTCTTCTGATTACGGAACCATTTTTTTCTTGTTTCAGAGTATTTTTCACATTACTAATCATACCATGGCTTTTACCAGGATTTGGAGCCTCGGTTTGTTGGTGAAGTAACGTTTGAAGGAGATATTAAATTGTTGTTTGTGATAGCAAGTGACTTGCCTATAGCAGAGGACTTTGAGCATGTCACTGATTTGCAAATATTGAAGGATCCACCTATCCCCATGGGTAAATTCGTTGCTTAGGAAATGCTTTTGCTGCTACCTATTATTAATCATCTAATTTCTTACTCCTTTCATTTATGCAGGAATGGCCTGAAGAGCGGTATCCCCATGTCCTGAAGAGAATTGTCCTTTCATTTAGCAAATGCTTTCTCTGCTAGATTTGTTACTCCTTTCAAGTATCCTAGGATATAGCAAAATAAGTTACAGGAAACACAAAAGAGGGGAGCTAAAGCTACCCATTTCCCCATAAGTGATAATGAATTCTCTTTAGTTGCTTTGGTATGAAATGATACTGAAGGCAGCTTCAAGAAAATATCACGTTGTCCAGTTATCGTGCGGAAATATTAACCAGGGATTTTGACTTGCAGATTTTCAAACTGGAGGATGTTCTCCAATGATATTTAGAAGGAAGGCTTTGATGTCAAGTACTAGAAGGACACAAGGATCTTGGTTGAAGGCTGTGAGGATGTGTATTTAGTTGCCCACTATAAGGAGCCAAGGCAGATGATGTGCCTCTTAAGACAAATTCTAGAAAATAATGTGAGGAATTTTTGCTCTTAGGCAATGAACAATAATGTTTACTCTGCTCAATTAGTTTCATTAGTTTATAGGAAACTTGGATGGTCATTAGTTACTAACAGGTGATGTATTTATATGTGAAAATTAATGAAATGTATGTTGTTATTGTTTGCATCTGGTTCAATATTTTTGGATGACATGCACTGTAACTTGATGTATATTCTGTTGGTAATTCGAAGTCCACCTATGGGAGGGCTAATGGATGATGGTCAGCAGAAAAAACAGTCTAACAATCGGTCGGAAAGGCTAATGCTAGGCCCAACATAATGTTGGTCGGGAAAGAATACGTTGTGAGATAGTCGGTTGGGAAAGGCCCATGGCATCCCAACAGATTGTTGGTTGGGAAAGAAATCTTTGTCTGATAGTCGGTAGGGGAAGGCCCATGGTAGCCCCAGCAAATTGTTGGTCGGGAAAGGCCTAGGGAAGGCCCAACAGAATGTTGGTCGGGAAAGATACCCCATCACCAACAAGAAGTCGGTCGGGAAATCTATGTCGGTCGGGAAAGGGTTTTCCCGTCTGAGCTTTCCCCAACAAAACAAGGTCGGTCGGCAATAGTCTTTCCCGACCGACTGTCTGTTGGCAGAACCTGTATTCCCAACAAATCTGGTTGTTGGGGATGCAGTGTCGTGGTGTAGTGGATCTATGTATTTTTGTTGGTTTCGTTTGCATACATGATGTTTTTACTCTTTTTGTTTAGTTCAGAACTATGTGTTCTGTGTTGTGTTAGGCATTATTTCATCACTTTTTGGAGTCATTTAGAGCTTTAGCAGTAGGATTTGCCTAGCAAAGTGAAGTACGAAGTTAAAAATCAAGGTATGAGCTTTGCAATACATTGTTTTTTTGTGTGCATGCAGGGTGGTAATTAGTTAGCCTTTTAGCTCCTCATTAACTATGCGATGTTAGTGCTTAGAGGTTAGAAACAATTTCAAATGACAGATGTTAGCTGCGTCCATTAGTATTGACATGCGAGAAGATCTTAATATGGTAATTAAGAAAAAAAATTGGTATATCATTTCATGTGGTATGTTTATTAATAAGTCTATGGTTAGGAAACCTTAGGTCTACTTTGTTATGTTGCAATAATTTAAATTTTATATGTTAAGATTAGGTGTTAATGTACTTAATCATGTATGTAATTAGGTAAAATAATTCATCTTAGTAGCAAACAAGGAGGAGATGACGTGATTGAAGAAATTGTGTTTTCATCTTCGCTGTCCCTTTTGAGGTGATGACCACATACATGCAAGTGCTTTTTTCATACTTTTGATAGCAAAAAGAAAAATCCATGTGTAATATTGATGTTCATGTGATAATAGGTTGACTCCGTTCATATAGTACTGGTGACGGATATTTATTCGAACTGTTGGACTCTTAATTGCATTCGCAAGCACATCCATATTGGAGCTAAGGTATAAAATGACACCGTAATTTTGTTAATATTTTTTATATTGATGTACTGTTGTGAATAATGTGCATGCCGCTGCAAATATTATTATTTGTAAATAAATGATTGTTATCATATGATATGAAAAAAAATTATATAAAGCCGAAAGAAATTAAATGTTTTACTCATATGGTATTAAAATGTTATTATCGTACTATTATGTTTAGTGGTTGTTTGGATAGTGAGTAATTACCCTCGGTTTTGTCATAACATATTGTAAGAAAATTAGTTTTTACTA
This sequence comes from Triticum dicoccoides, assembly GCF_002162155.2. Lineage (NCBI taxonomy): Eukaryota > Viridiplantae > Streptophyta > Magnoliopsida > Poales > Poaceae > Triticum > Triticum dicoccoides. The sequence goes on along the minus strand of NC_041392.1, from coordinate 55,349,684 downwards.
GTTTTTCCAAAAGCTCAGTTTTTGCATGTTACAAGAACCAGTTTAGGAAATTTTTGGGGTAGTTAGAGAAAAGCAAACAGAGTTTTAGTTTGTTACGCTAATAGACAAGTTTGAGAAAAAATAGTTCTTTAAATACCGAATATTTGTAACGAAAATATAGTTATTATTTTAGTCGTATGATATGTAAATGTTGTCATCGTACTAGTACTAAATGTTCAGTTACCAATTATTTGAAATGTAAACATGTATGTTGGTTAGGTACTATGGAAAATTTAGTAGTGTATTATGGGAACGTCTTGCGCGACGGTCCTTTCAGGGTGGATATGTCCTTGTGCGAGTCGACTACAGTTGTAGTGAGAGACATGGTCAACGTGGGTTACACAACAGTTAGAAGGTGCATCCGAGCGGTGTTTGGCCCAGAGATGCAGGGGAAAAAATGACAATGGAGGCCTTCCTCGTTGACGGAGGAAATGATGGGACCACTACTAGGAAAAAGCCTGTTAATGGCGCACCTATTTTGGCCATTAATGGCGCACTATAGGTGCGCCACTATCATCACGCCACTAGTAACAAGTACTAATGGCACACCCATGGTGCGCCATTAGTATATCAGATAATAGTGACACATCACATAGTGTGCTATTATTATGTCCAACGGTGCGCCATTACTCACCAAAAATTCGGAATTCTTTTTCGGTTTTTATTCTTAATCTCGGCTCACTATGGCTTAATCTCAGGTCAATATGCTTAATCTCAAGTCAAACCGTACTCCGTGGTCAAACTTTCTGGAAGGTCACCAATCCTCACACTACTCCAGTCCGAGCACGCTTAACTTTGCAGTTCTATCCAACCCCAGCACCACTTCACTTAACAGGCACTTGTTGATATATCTATCATATCAATCCTATTAAACATTGTTGATGTCTAGGACTTTGTTCATGTTCATGAGTGTGATGAAATTTTGAAAAAATATTTCAAATTTCCCAGTCATATTACATATCATATTTTGAAAAAAAATTGAAACCAATTTTTTTTTCTGTTAATAGTGGCGCACCTAGCAAATGGTGCGCCATTACTAAGTTTGAAACTTTTTTCATTTCCCCTCTCTAGATCTTAAAAGCCCCGTATCTTTCGTTCTGTTAGGTTTTTGGGGATTCTGAAAATCTTCAACGGGGTTCTCCCGTTGAATTCGGATGTAACTTTTTGAGTAGATGATTTTTCATATAAAAACTTTTTAATCCAAGTTCGTATGCAAAAGTTATGCCAATTTTACTAAATTTCAGAGAGATTTTGCAAATAAAATCGAAATTCATATTTGTAAATTTTCCCAACAAATAGACCGCATATCACATAAGAAACTTATTTTCTTTTATCTTTTGACATTTCCATCATTTTCTTTTTTTTTCTAAAACTGAAAAGGCGGTCCATGGGGGGGCGGGGTGCAAAGAAAGTTAGTAATGACGCACCTTCACAAAGTGCACCATTACTATGTGTATGATTTGGTCAAACCTTGGTCAAAGTTAGTAATGGCACACTTTGTGTAGGTGCGCCATTACTAAGTTTGACCAAGGTTTGACCCAGTCATACACATAGTAATGGCGCACTTTGTACAGGTGCGCCATTACTATGCCAACTAGTAATCGCGCATTACCCCTGGTGCGCCACTGTTAATAATTTTTTTTCAAAACTAGTAATGGCGCACCACACACCAGTTGCGCTATTAGTAATATGTCAATAATGGCGTACCTGTATCTGGTGCGCCACTGCTAGGAGTGGACAGCTGCCCGTTGGGGCTTGCGGCCTGTCACAGGTGATCGGTCCTGGGGGTCGTACATGAGGTTTGCAAACAATCCCAATAACTCAATGTATGGTCAGCCGATGGTGTATGTGGAGTTCATTTCAGTCACTGATGTTGCCGGATGCAGTAGCAGGGGTGGTGAGGTCGAGTTGGCTATCACATCAGCCCCTAGCGTCGGCCCATCGGAACTGACGGGCGGCCAGCCTGTGTATGACACAGGATATTGGTCTGTGGCCGTTGACATGAGCGAACACGTGGAGGGATTGCTGGAGGCGCTAGATGATGATGATCATTCTTCTGCGTCTTCAAAGGGCAAGAGTACTGCATCATCAAAGGGCAAGACTTATGCATCGTCCAAGGGCAAGAGTAGTGCATCCTCGAAGGGCAAGAGTTCTGCTTCGTCCAAGGGTAAGAGTTCTGCATTCTCCAAGGGCAAGAGTTTTGTATCGACGGAGGATGACGATGATGCCTTCATGTAGTTTTTTAGCTGTATTCCAGTTCTACCATTTAATTCAGATGTACTTGCCTTATTAGGTGACTCTCTTATTGTATGACATTATGTTCTACTCCTTCCATTTTTGTATACAAGGCCACAAACTCATATTACAGGTACCAAGGCAAAAGTTAATGTCTTCTAAGTCAATGTTGCAAGGCAGCTTGTCTCCTTATTTGCCGTGTAAATTAATGTGTATCTTCTCTTTCATGCACATCAAGCCAATGCTCTCACTCCCGTATGCATGCAAGAGGTAGTTAATGTCCTCCTTTACTAGTACTACGAGGTAAACATCATTAATATTGCATCGATTAGTGTTAGTGGCCTTGTATATCTGCAAATTATTATTTTGATAGTGGCCTTGTATATAAAAATGGAGGAAGTATCTTAATTTCATTTTGTAGTTGTTGCACGATGTTCGATAATTATGTTCTAAAACTATATTTGTTTTTCATTACGACATGGTACAACCGCAAATAAGATACATCGTACTACTGAAATGAAGCTACATTTAACTACTGAAATAAAGCTACATTAAACTGCAGAAATTAAGATACAAACGATTGCGAAATTTAATATACTACCACAGGAATCTACTGAGTCCAGCGTGAATATTTTTCTTTTCCATCGCCAGCTTCTTCTGCTGCCTTGGCCTCACAACATTGGATTCCCGCCCGTGGAAATGAGCGTCGTCGCGTGGGAATCCTAGCCGTTTGCCACATTACAGATTGTCGGGCCGCATGCGTAGGAATCGTCATGTGAGAATCAATCACCGCAGTCTGCAAGAGGGACGCTGTCGCGCGTGCAGTAGCAACAGAGGTGCCGCCTACAGGTTCCCGCAACGTGTGATTAATTCCCGTAGTGCCGTCGCATCCGCTGAGGTAAAAGAAGCAAAAGCCGGAGTGATTCCCGGGCAACAGCAGGGCATCAACGTTGTCGCTCATTATATTCCCACCCGTGAAATTTGTCGTCCTCCGCGCGTGGGAATCATCTGCAACAGCCACATCTTTTTTACCTTATCCGCTCGTGAAATTCATCATCGTCGCGCGCGTGGGAATCATCCCGGTCTGCAATAGGACAGGTTGTCGGGCCACATGCAGCACAAACAGTGCGTCCGCCTACTGCGGTGGCGGCATGGCCCACAGTCTCGTCGAGCGTGCAGCTATACCTGTCGGCCTGGGCACGGGCAGAGGCCGCCTCACCCGGTGGCGGCGGGCCCACCTGGCCTCACCCGTTCCGTCGTGGCTCGGGGCACTGTACGAGAAACGTTTTACCCGGGCGGCCGCCTCCTAGCGTGGCGGCATGTCCGGCCGCCTCCAGGCGTGGCGGCAGGTGCCACGTGTTGCCTGCCGCCATTTGTTAAGGGGTCCTTTTTGTCAATGTTTTCGACGAGTGGTCTTTTTTGACAATTCTGTTGGCCAGGGGGTCCTTTTGGACAAAAAAATCGGCGTTTCGGCAGCGGCGGCGACCCGGCACGCTCCCGGATCGAGGTAGAGCCTCAACAGGTCGCTTCTCGTGTTTGTTCTTAATCCAGGCCGGAACCTGCAGTTGCTACTCGTGCCCAATTGCAGATTCACGGCGACTTGTTTTCGGCTGCCACGCGGAAGCTCGATCTCCCACCTGCGCAAATGCCAGTGGAGACTAGCAGTCCCCTGGAGGCTGACGACGTTTTGGTGTCTGGACGCTGCACACACTGGCTGAAGCTTGCGGCGACTCAGATGACCTGACGAGCCAAGAGATGTTCCTGGTGACCGAAACAAAGGGATAAGGAAGCAGAGGTGCAGGATCTTTGATTCCACTGGGATTGGGAGACTACAGAGGTACTGACTTTGCTTCCATCTTGACTCCTGCGCAATGATTTTGTGCTTAAACGTTTTAGATTGCCTAGCACTGTAATTAAACAACCTGCTAAAATAACCAGCACATGAATGAATGGAAGTGCACATACAGTGAAGGCAATGTTGACAAGCAACTCTGTTGATAGGCACTGCGTTTGCAACCTGCAAGTAAACTTTGAACCGCATATTGGCAGCGTCATCTAGCTTGTTCCAGTACATGGAATGTGTGAAGATTATCCCTCTTGCGACAAGCCTACCATGCGGCTATGCCTCTAAGTCGTGCCCCGACACGTGGGAGATATAGCCGCATCGTGGATGTGACAGGAGTAATCGGATATTTTTGATGCAGTTTTTTTTGGGTCCTATTTGTGTTCAGGATCTAGATCGAACCTCTTTGCTTTAAAAATCTGTCACGCCTGCAGATCAATCTACAGCGGACGAAGAATGCAAGTTCAGAGTTCAGAGTTGAGGTGTGTGTTGGGCATGGCCCACTGCGGCACTGCCAGGAGAGTGCGTGTGTGACTCGCCCAGCTGGGGCTTACTTGTACGCGGGTTGGTGGATGCTGTAGTAGACAGACAATGAGAAAAGTGTAATCTCCTTTCCCCTCTCGCACGCTCTCTCCTCACCTACTCTGTTCTTCCCCTTACCCCTCTTGTTCTTCCTCGATTCCTCATCTCCTCTAGTTCGGGCCCTGACAAAATCCACGTCTAGACAGGACTGGGCAACATCTGAAATTCATGATCGCTGCAGAGGACTGCAGTCTGCAGCTGAGCTTCTTAAGGTAATCGCTGCAGAGGACTGCAGTTGAGCTTCTTGAGGTAATCGCTTCAGTGGTCTGCAGCTGAGCTTTCTTCAGGTAATCCCATTGCCAGCGAAATATCCGATGCATGATTGCTGTCTTTAGTTAATCATGCTGCTTCTTTATCGTGTCATTTTTTTGTGCCAGCGAAATATCTTCTCCTGCATGCATGATTGCTGTCTTTAGTTACAGGACATGCTGCTTCTTTATCGTGTTCAGGACGCTTTGGACCAATCATCCACACAGTGTCATCTTTGATTCAAAGAAATCCCATTGGAATTCTGAGAAGTGGGCTTCTTTTAAATGTTTTCGTATAAGAACCTTTTTTCATTCAAAGGAATTATATGGAATTTTGGAGGATTCTGTTCTTTGGGATTTCCCCCCTATAAAGCTTGTCTGATTTGTTGGACTGAGAACCATATGAATTTCACGCGCAATTCAAAAGAAGAATATTTATTGAGTCTAACCTCGTGTATTTGTTCCATTCAAAAGTGACATGTTAAGAGTTTGTGACATGTCTCATGCTAAAGTGTAGCGCTGTCTAATGTTTTCCTAAAAGTGTAGTATAGTAATAGTATTGAAAAAGAAGTGTATTGTCATGAGCGATGAGAATCTAAGAGCCAGATCTAATAGACTCATGAAGAATGCATTTTTTCTTGTTTTAAGGGTATTGTGTTTGTAACTGCAAATGGATCACCGAACTATTACCTCACAAAAAGTTTTTTTTCTTTTCGAAAAGGGTTTATCCCCTGCCTCTGCATCAGAGTGATGCATACGGCCAATTACCTCACAAAACAAAAAGTACTGCAGCGTATTCTATTTGATGAAAGCGCAGAACCAAAGGCCCTATCGTTATCACTTCTGGAGCACATCACCAACAGTTTCTCTGATGACAAAGAAATTGGCTGTGGTGGCTTTGCAAGGGTTTATAAGGTATGCCTATACAGTAACTCTCAGTTAGTCAGCTACCCTCGTCTTGATCATGGTTTCTGTGACACTTAAGTTGATGCTGCCAAAGCATGTTGCTGTTATAGGGAATGCTTGACAATGGCACTGTTGCTGTGAAGAAGCTTTGCGATATGCTTGATATGGATGAGAAGAAATTCAGCGAAGAAATTCGTTGTCTGATGAAGGCGACGCACAAAAATGTAGTACGGTTCCTAGGATATTGCTCTGACAGACAAGGGGAAATGGTAAACTGCAAGGGAAAACTTGTCTTAGCAGATGTACGACAAAGGCTACTCTGCTTTGAATATCTACCTAAAGGCAGTCTAGATAAGCACATCACCGGTAGGCTGATGTCGCATGTATTTGGTTCAAACATCCATTTATTTAGTGTTTAGTGACTACTGACGACTTCAAGTTTCTCAAATACTAAACCAACTTTCTGCTCTCCGTTTTCTAGATGTATCTTGTGGACTTGAATGGAGAAAGCGCTACCAAATCATCAATGGAATTTGTGATGGTTTATATTATCTGCACCAAAATCACATCGTTCACTTGGATCTTAAGCCGGCAAATATACTGCTAGATGATACTATGTTGCCGAAAATTGCTGATTTTGGTCTATCGAGGTGCTTTGATGAAAAGCAAAGCCGGGCTATTACATCAAAACGTGACCTAGCCGGCCGCCACCGCCCAAAAAGCTAGGGTTCTCCGCCTCCCGCCGGCGCTGGTGCCGATCCGCCCCGTCTCCGGTGGCCTTAGGGCCATGGAGGCGGAGTGGATCTCAGCCCTTGCCGGTGGGAGGGCTCTATTTTTTAGATTTTTTTTTCGAGCTTTGTTAGGATTTGTGTCCTGCTCAGGAAGACGAGACCGTGGCGGCTCCCTGAAGATGGAATAAAGGTCTCCCCGCCTAGCCCCCGTTCCGGTGATGCGTCGAGCATCATAGGTGGGCGTGTGGAGGTGTGTCTCCGGCGGATCTGTCTTTAGTGAATTTGCTCGGATCTGTTCGTCGTTTGTTTTCGTTCATGTGTCTTCAGGTTGGTTCCTTCTGATCTACACTCTTCATCCGCGGCGGTTGCTGTTCTGGTGCGTTGGTTCTATGGGGCCTTAGCACGACGACTTCCCGACTGTCTACTACAACAAGGTTTGCCCGGCTCCGGCGAGGGAGGGGCGATGACAGCGGCGCGCCTTCGGCTTGCTTCAGTGCTTGTAGTCGTCGCTAGGTGGTCTATGGATCTGGATGTAATCTTTACTATTTCTAGTGTTCGTTGTACTACCTTGATTGAAGATGAATAGATTGGAAGTTTTCCCGCAAAAAAAAACTAATTGGAACTATGTAAGCTTGCTATGACTCCTGTAATTTTTTTTGTTATGTATGAATGAATATCAATCCCCTTTTCTATTAATTGATTAGATTTATAAATATTCATGCAGAGGATATTTGGCACCAGAATTTTATACGCGCAGACAGATCACATTCAAGTTAGACATTTATAGTCTTGGTATGATAATCATAGAGATACTAACAGGAGACAGGGGATATGCTGATATTGACAATGTAAGATGAGTTTGTTCTAATATAAAGGCTTGATTTCAAAATTACTGTGTTGCACTGCTTTGTATAATATCATTCTTCCATTTAGACGTAGCATAACATCATTTTTGTATCACATAGTACTGCAAGGCAAAAATTAGCTGCACAAGAATCAAACATTTTTTCCCATGGTATCGGTAACCGTAAAATTATATACGTATGAATAATGAAATGTTTCCACGATGCATCTTATGCTGTTACCATCTATTAAAATCTAGACGAACAGTGTTATAAGTGTAACATGTTTATAGTGATGCGTGTTAAATTGTCCTTACTGTTAGACGATAGGCTTGTAGTCGTGTCAACTTGTATCAATATTGTATACGTGTGATCTGTTGTAAACATGGCCGGTGGTTAGACTAGATTGATATCTATCTCCTTATCTTGTGTATAACTTGGAGTAGAGGTCAAGGCTAATAACCACCGGCCGAACCTTGTAATCTTGTGCTATATAACATGTACGCGTCCCTGCCAGAGTGCATACGCTTCCACCAATTCTTTCATGGTATCAGAGCCTGCCTCGCTCACATCCATGGCGACGTCTTCAAGCTCCACCTCCTTCCCCTCGTCACCATTTGCACACAGCGTCACCGAGAAGCTCACGACAGGGAACGAGGCGCTATGGCGCCCAACCGTGCTCTCGGCGATCAGGGGGCACAAATGCAGGGCTACCTCGACATCGACCAGGTAGTACCCCCTCTGAACATTGAAGTCACCTCCGGCGATGGCAAGACCAAGTCGAAGGCACCCAACCCGGAGTTCTCCGCGTGGTACGCGAAGGATCATCAGGTGTTCTCCTACCTGCTGTCCTCCCTGCCGCGCGAGATGGCCATCCAAGTGGCAACCCGCCAAACCGCTGCCGAGCTCTGGAACACGGTGCAGGGGATGCTGGCCTCGCACACCCGTGCCCGCACCGTCAACGTCAGAATTGCGCTGGCGAATCTTCAGAAGGCCAAATCCAACATCACTGAATATGTTGGTAAGATTAGATCTTTATGTGATGAACTTGTTGCTTCAGGAAAGAAAGTAGATGAGGAGGATGTTGTGTCTCATATCCTTGCTGGACTCGATGAGGAGTTCGACCCCGTGGTTTCTGCCATGTGCTCTCGGGTCGAGCCGATGACCGTCCCCGAGTTGTACTTGCAGCTTTTGAGCTTCGAGACACGTATGAATCTGCGCGGCGGGTCCTCCCAGTCCTCTGCAAACGCAGCCTCCCGCGGACGCTTCAACAAGCAGAAAACAGCAACGGCGGCAGCGGCGGTGACCGCGGCCGCAACTTCCCCAAGCAAGGCGGTGGCGGCGGTGGTGACCGCGGCCGCGGCAGATTCAACAAGCAGCCGAACCGCGGCAACATGGGGGGCAACAACGATGGTGGCGGCGGGAACTACAACAACAATCCCGTTGCCAAGGTTGCTTGTCAGATCTGCGGCAAGCTCGGGCATGCAGCATGGAAGTGCTGGAAGCGTTACGACTCCTCCTATCAAGGAGGGGAAGAGCGCTCGGTGAACGTGGTGGCGGCTCCCCAGTACGGTGTGGACACGAACTGGTATATGGACAGCGGAGCCACTAACCATATCACCAGCGACTTGGAGAAGCTGACCGTCCGGGAGAGGTACACCGGCGGCGAACAAATCCACACTGCAAATGGATCAGGTATGACTATCGATCACATTGGTCATACAACTATTTCAACCCCTGATCGTGATCTTCTTTTGAATGATGTTCTTCATGTTCCGGAGGCCACAAAAAATCTGATTTCTGCAAGTAAACTTGCCATTGATAATGATACCTTTGTTGAAATTCACCCTCATTTTTTCCTTGTAAAGGATCTGGAAACGAGGAGGGTCCTTCTTCGAGGCAGGGGTAGAGGAGGTCTCTATCCTGTCAAACACACCGGAGGAAACGTCAGGAAGCAAGTGCTAAGTGTCACTAGACCATCTTTGGACTGGTGGCACCGACGTTTTGGTCTAATGTCAGACGAGATAGTTGCATCATACCAGTGGCTTCTTCATGTATTTTTGGAGGCAATGTCCCAAACGGCACCCATTTCAGCAATCACCGATGGGGATGGTTCAATCGCTAAAGCAATAGCTACTATCTGGACCGGAACAGATCATCGTTTGTGCACGTGGCATATCGAGGAGAATATGGTGATCCACCTCCGCAAGAAAAGCTTGAGGAGAATATGGTGTGGCATGGTAGGACGTGCGCTGAATTGAAGGGATCACCTTCAGGAGCACAATGGGGTGGCCATGGTACATCCATCCTGCCCGAGGGAATCACAAAGCATGTTTTGTCATAGCCCTGCAAAACAGAGGAAAAATTACTACTTGTACTAACCTTGTCAAGTGTATGCATGTAATAAATGTTGGACATAACTAAACACGGAAGAATGAAATGCAACATATGGAAGAATCGAATGCTCATTCCTTTCTCTCCGCTTTTTGCGAGGATCATTACTCTCGGCGTAATAAGGTTAAAACATCATAATAACAATTAACACCAATGTTCAAACGGTGGTTATCCCATGTGAATCTAGTTTTCCTTATAAAGCACATGCCAAGTCTGTTGATCCCAGTCCAGCAATTGCACAAGAAGAAGCGAGCATCATACATATTGAGCAACATAAGCTAAGAATTGTTTATAGTACATTCCAAAATTAATAGCTTATCATCTCTATTGATCTCCAAATCTCACCTATCAGCCAAATTGAAAAGAATACATGTTGAATGAAATGTATAAGTGTACGAATGCAATGATTGAATGTTCGTAGATCTTGCAGTCGGGGCTGGATGAATGGGGCTGGCCGACGAGGCCGGCGGCCGGCTTCATCTAGTCCCACAGAACATGATCCATACCCAACCACGTTGCCTTCGGACGAGATGCATGGCCAGATCAAAGCTGTGGCCATGCACTACTAGGGAAAAGTCTATACACAGAATCTTACCAGCAGCGCGCTATAAAATCAGGCGCTGCTGCTAAGTAGCAGTAGCGCGGGCTGTGGAAACTCGCTGCCGAAACAAGTTTATCAGTAGCGTGCGCACTCCAAGCGGCGCTACTGCTAAAATTCTCACGACGCCGCCGCGAGGCCAGTTATAGCAGCAGCGCATTAAAATAGACATCGCTACTGCTACGTAACGTAGCAGCAGCGCATTCAGGCAATAATCGCTACTGCTAAATTAACTACAGATCTCACTAGCCTCATCCACAGATCACACTCACACACACTCACGGTCTCCTCCTCACCCCCCGCGCCGCCGGTCCTCCCCCGTCGCCCCTCCCTCGATCTGCGCCGCTGTCGCCTCATCCTCCTCGTTGGACTCGATATCGGCCTCCTCCTCCGTCCTCCCTCCACTCGCCGCTGGCCGCCCCCTCCTCGCTCCGCCTTCCTCCTCGATCTGTCCTCCCTCCACTCGCCGCCGGCCGGCCCCTCCTCGCTCTGCCTTCCTCCTCCGTCCTACTATCTTCTCCCTCCTCGAGTCGCCCCTCCTTGTCCCTCCTCCCTGATACATTTTGATTTAGTAGGCTTTCATATGTAACATTTTGATTTAGTTGATTTAGTATGCTAGTGGATTTAGTATGCTAGTGGATTTAGTATGCTAGTTGATTTAGTCGATTTAGTTGATATGATTCAGTTGATTTAGTAGGCTAGTTGATTTAGTTGATTTAGAACATTTTGATTTAGTTTATTTAGTAGGCTAGTTGATTTAGTTGATTTAGTAGGCTAGTTGATTTAGAACATTTTGATTTAGTTGATTTAGTAAAATGGCGCCACCACCAACACCACTATGTCGACTGTGCAAGTCAAGGTGCGCCAGCAGCCTTGCAACTGGCAAGCTGTTCGGCATCTACTTCCATCCGAGTTTTCGTCATGCGGCGGTAAGAAATTAGATGAAATGTAACAACTATTTTATTTTTAGTGTTGGCATTACTGCATTGTGTCATTTTGCTTTTCTTACACAGATCGTCCCATGCAATGTGAGGTTGAAATTAAAACAAGCTGACAGAAGACACTGTGACATTTGAGGCTCCTGAGGGGCCGTACACTATGGAGGTCGAGAAAGGACGCAATATGTCGCAGATTGGAGGAGATGGATGGGCCCGTTTCCTCGCTCGCATGCGTCTTACTGGTGGTGAGTTGATCAGATTCTCCTTCAGAGCAGAAAGACCCAAGCTGGTTGTCATTTATATCAACCTGGTGGAAGATGATGAAGATGACGAAGATGATGAAGATAATGAGGACCCACTCAATAAAGATGATGAGAACCCACTTCATGAAGCCATCATAGCTCAAAGAATGAGGCTGAGCGAGGAGGAGGTGTGCAACCTATGGGACATAATTCCGCCACGTGATGACTTTGTCGGGGTGCCATTCGTGACCCGCCTGACAAGTACCATGGTCGATCGGCATGAAATGGTATGTTATATGTACTGCATGTAGTAATTTGATGATATATATATATGCTTTATTGTTATACTTACAAATACAAATTATCCGATTATATGCTTAGTGAATCCGATGATATGCTTAGTGTAGAGTCCAATGATATGCTTTGTGGAATCTAGTCGATGATATACTTTAGTGTAGAGTCTGATCACATGCTTAGGCTATTTATTAATTGATATGTTTTTTCTTATTCAGAGATTGCCAAAGAACCTATCTGTGAGTTGTGGTATCGAGCCTGATGAAGAAGGCTCAGTTGGACTACGCCTTACCGCAAGGGGCTCCGTCACCACATGTACTTACCGCATGGGCACAGATGGTCGCACACACTTGAACTCGGTTGGGTGAAAGAGATTCCTCGTTGACAAGAATCTTCGTGCTGGACAGGCCATCCTAATTACTATCAGGAACACCCATCGCCCAGGCTTGAGGATGATGATCGTCGTCGATATCATCTAAAACTACATATGTGTATGTGGCTATATCATCTAGAACTACATATGATGATCGTCGTCGATATCATGTAGAACTACATATGATGATCGTCGTCGATATCATCTAGAACTAAATATGATGATTGTCGTCGATGTCACCTTGTACTGCTTGAGGATGCATGTTGAGTATATATGAAATTATTATCTAGTACTCCCTCGGTTCCAAATTACTCGTCGTGGTTTGAGTTCAAATTTGAACTAAAACCACGACGAGTAATTTCGAACCGAGGGAGTACTACCTAATACCTATAATGCTTTATGAAATTGATATCTAGTACTACCTAGTATCTGGAAATTGCAGTTTATCGAAGCCGGAATGGGGAAATGGTGAAAGATATAATAGTAGCGCTGGCCCGGGAAATCGCTACAGCTAAGTAATAGCAGCGCGTTCCTGAAAAGCGCTGCTGCTATAGTCAATAGTGGTAGCGCGGGTACAGGCGGCGCTACTATTAAGAGTTAGCTGTAGCGCCTTATTGATAGCGCGAGTACCCGCGCTGCTGATAGGCCTAAAACCCGCGCTGCTGCTAGCCTTTTCCCTAGTAGTGATGCAAGAGAGGCGTAGAGGACACAAACAACCAATTGGGATGTGGGAAAGAGGTTGCCTATAACCTTGTGGCTATAAGCACCCGCATGGAGGACTGAGAGGTGGGATAGCGCCGAATCTTCGTTGAAAAGGTGGTGCGAGATCGTGAGGGAATTGGAATGGGGGAGGGAGGGGCCGCGACGCGCGGCTAGATCCTGTCAGCGAGGATTAAGAGTCATTTTACCCTAGTGGCGGCGAGGAATAAACCCTACCGAACGGGATAAAAATCGAACCGAAAATAGCCCTGAAATTTGTACCGAGAATACCTTTGAAATATTTGGGAGGGAAAATCTGAACAATTCAAAATATTTTTTCTCCCGAAAATGTCCCTCCAGGTCTAATATAATACACGTGACATCAGCGTATTGCATCAGATCTGGACCATCGAATTCGCTTCGATGGACGGTCCATATCGTCCGGATACACTGTAAAATGACTCTAAATTAAAACATGAGTCTCTCTTATTTCTCTTCCCAGGTTGTTTGGTTGTGAATTAGTATTAGCCTGACTTCCTTTTTGAACAGGGGATTCCTAATCTAGGTGAGTGGTCAGTTCTGGTGGGCTGCAACAAATCCACCACCTACCTATCGACGAGTCATGGTCCCATGACCACGATGTCTGTGTGAGCATGCTGTGGGTATGTCCAGGAACGAGACTAATTAGCCTCGATCTTGACTACTAATTAATCAGGCCTGCAAAGTTAGCTATGACTTCACTATTATTAGTGCAAGTATCACATCACACTTCAAGAAAACCTTTTATGTATATGATGGCTGAAGATCCATGCGTAGAGGCAGCCCTTCTCCTCGGCGGTGGAGGGTTGTTATACATCGCCGCCCGCCGGCCGGTGCCTCCCTCCTTTCCTCTCCAGCTAGCTTTAGATCTCCTCTACGCACATATATAGCATTTGGATGCAGATGGGTGAATTTATAGGGCAGGGAAGCAGGGGAGGTCCAATATTATTTGTCAATACCCAACTGCCAAGTGTACTTATATTACCTTTTAAGTAACCAACATTGTGTGGAATTGATTCGCACCAACGATTTTTTTCACTGTCAAACGGTCCAAATTTAGCGCTTGTGCATTCACAGCCTGGTTGGTGATGCCATTATTAGTGGCTAACGCAAGTCCTTCATGAATACTTATTTAGTCTGGTTTCTTGGCGTGCCTTTTTCCCCTCCACCGACTTGTCAATGTGGACACGTTGTATACTGAAGCAAAACAATCCATCAACATCGATGATGACAAGAGGATTGGTTTGATCTAGCCCCATGATAGCCTTACTTAGTGTATTGATTTGCAAGAAGAAATGACCAAGGATGTGCATCACACCGGTGAACAACCACCATCTGAGATTAGAATAAATGGTGTACCGCCATGACATGACTAGTAAGTTTCTAACTATTTGTAAAAGTGAAAGATCTTTATATATATATATATATATATATATATATATATATATATATATATATATATATATATATATATATATATATATATGAAAATGGTTGTGTACTCCTGGGAGTATGTAATCCCGCTTCTCATATACCACATAGATGAATCTTTTATATCACTTTATTATTTTTAATATACTTCATTAGTAATTATTAAATACCCCAAAATGAGTTCCATGAAAAAATTCATGTGAATCTACATATTTTTAAATATTTACGTATATACTGATGTGTTTGTACGTGAAAAGGGTATATTACAAAAAGTACATCGCAGATGATATTTTTTCAACAAAACTTGTATCGGGGTATCTTAGAATATTTAATAAAGTATATTAAAAATAATAAAGAGTATATATATACAAGCAAATCTATATTGGAGTGTCCACTTCTCAGGCTATTCCGACTAGAGTTGTCTGCGATACAAGTTTTTGCACACCAATCATAACTGGAGCCATGTGTGATACTTCCACCGAAGGTTCTTGATAAGGGTTGTCAGCATTACATGATTTTCGTAGATGGCTTTTATCTAGAGGTGCTCACCAAAGTAACCTGACCACCTTTCGTTTTAGCAAAGCCGCCTACGATACAAACTCACTCCTTCCTGGCTTAGATGAAGGTTTATGTATTTGTGATAACAACGTTACCATATGAAATTCATGGAAAATTGTGATCAGAATTGTTAGTTCATGGATCGCTCTCGTGGTATCTACCTCATGACAATACATGAATTGCGATTAAGAGACATCTGAAACAGTGTGTTTGGTCACGTGACATGGCTTTACTTTGAGAGATTTCGTAGGAGGGAGATTGTTTTTTTATTATTGCATCAATATGTGTGATCGAACCGTACATTTAGAGCAAGCTTGTAGACCAAATCTAAACAATAAGGTCAAGGAAAGTAGGTTCATGTTTACATTGCCTATTCAGATTGTGGTGTTGTTTTGAATGGATATGATCAAAATTCAGCACTCCTACTGAGATTGAGCGATATCTTGATTATCCATGTATGATTGAATGAATTGTGAGTGATTGAACCATTGCCTGGATGGCCTAAACTCTGATCTAGCGCACGAGCATGGATTTCCCATCGACGTTTAAGACAAGAATGATCGCTTAGCCCTCTTCTCCATCCATCCAGCCATTGTTTTCAAGAATGGAGTTCATAATAACCCTCAATTTTTAAATAAATGGATGCATGTTTCCCTCTTTCAGAGGTAACATTGCGTAGATGAAATTTTTTGTGCGAATCGAACTAATAGGATATAGCAAATCATCTAAGTTGATTCCACATACATATCCCCGTCAGATGGTTGTACAACAAGTATTGATGGGTGTAGTACAAGTATTGCTTCTGTACGTACATCCATTTTATTATTTCTAGAAGGAAAAAAAATGCACATGTAAGTTGAGGGGTGATCTTGTATACATCTTGCACAAGTTCTATTACATCTGAGATATTTGATTTCAGTTATGACTTATGAAGCCTATTGCAGATTCCCATTAATGTTTTTTCTAAGGAAAACAATGATAAATGTGTGCAATTAATGTAGTCTAATACTGTAGTAAGAAAGGCATCCAAATTCAACCTAGGACCTGAACCCAGAGGTTGGTGTGCACCATAATAACATGACATGTCCAATTAACTGTCACAACATGTTAGATGTACGATGCCAGTCTGGCAACCATATTCCCCCAGATGTAATATCTATGGTTGATACTCTATGTGTTATACTACAGTTGTATAAAAGGCATGTGAGCATATGACATGTTAAAGATATACTATTACCATGAAGGTATAAGATAGCAAATCAAATTGCTAGAAGTCAAGTAATTGAAATTCGAGATACCTATGCACATGCCGATAAATATATACATAGAAGTTTGGTACCGTAGCACCTTCACATCAACAGTTCCTATGGGATGAGCATATTTACTTTCCAAGTCTTTTAGTCTTGTTCCTATAGTGATGCAGAATGAAGATCATACATATGTTCAAGAAGTAGCAAACATGTCTTATCTAAATGAGTGGCGTAGGCTTGAGAAGCATCGAGGATTATTTTGTTCTGGCAATGGAATGTGTGTGAGCAATTTTGTTCGTTTGACCTTTCAAAACTCCTTCACGGAACCGGATT
Organism: Triticum dicoccoides; assembly: GCF_002162155.2. Taxonomy (NCBI): domain Eukaryota; kingdom Viridiplantae; phylum Streptophyta; class Magnoliopsida; order Poales; family Poaceae; genus Triticum; species Triticum dicoccoides. Next base: position 55,333,109 of record NC_041392.1, on the reverse strand, counting down.
GGAAGGAGAAGCAGCGCAAGGACGATTTGTTTGATCTGGCCCCCATGATGGTCCTACTTGGCATCCATTGATATGCACGGATAAACGACCAAGAATGCATACAAACCGCCACCTAGGATTACAGGACATCATGTGTTACCCATCACATGTCTGAAAATTCTCTTCGAGCTTGTAAGTGGAAAACCGTAAATATATAGAAGCAACATATAGTGAACTGTCTGTTTTTCAGGCCACTCTTACTGTATAGTCTGCCAACACAAGTTTTTGCACGTTGACGAGTAAGACCATGCCGGATACTTTAGTTTCTCTGGAAACTCCTTATATGTTCCAGAACCTAGTTGGGAGTACGGACGTGAAATACAAGTTAGATTAGACTTATATGCATGTTGTCAAGTACTCCTTCCGTTCCAAAATAGATGACTCAACTTTGTACTAAAGTTAGTATAAAATTAGTACAAAGTTAGGTCATCTATTTTAGAACAGAAAGAGTATAAAATTAGTATAAAAATTTCCTGCTCATCAGAACTCAAGTCCAGACCTGACATTAGTGCTTGTGGACTCTAATTTTCAATTATGAAAGTGAGGACTCTTTTTCTCTATCCCCATTAACGAAAAACTATCTTAAGATCATCTCCGTCTTCAGCAAGCCTTCTGGCCATATGCATTCAGTGGGAGCAACAATCCCGTCGACTACGAAGACGTATATAACGACTTTGTTAATTTCAAGATGATTTGGCGGTTCAATCTCTCGGGAGTGCTTATAGGGTAGGATGTACGTGTGTGCATTCATATGGATGAATGTATGTGTATATGTATGAGCGTTTGTACTGTGTAAAAAAACAATCCAAACTATAAAAAAACTATAAAAAAATGAAATGTCATCCAAAAAGTCCTCCTCTTTGGCACGTTCGCGCGTTATTGACTTTCTCCGCCCCACGCATCCCCTCTCCACCTCCTCCCCCGGCGGCGCCATATCACGCGACCGCTGCGACGAGGCGCGCCCCGTCCTTTCTTACTCGTAGCAGCTGCAGCGGCGGCGGGAGGACGAGCAGGATGGCGGCGGCGAGGAAGAACACCGCGGTGCTCGCGCTCTTCGACGTCGACGACACCATCACCGCGCCGCGCAAAGAGGTGACGCCGGAGATGCGCGAGTTCATGAAGCGGCTGCGCGAGGTGAGGCCCTCCCGCCCTCGTTCCAGTTTCTCTTTCCGTGGGATTCTCCGGCGGGCAGATTATCAAATGGGGAATTAAGTGTGGGTTAAGATCTAATTTCCCACTCACTGTATGTCTGGTTGTGTCACTCTGGTTTTCTTCCCGGGAGCAGGTTGTGAGCGTGGGCCTGGTCGGGGGATCCGATCTGGCCAAGATCTCCGGGCAGCTCGGTAAATCAGGTACCCAGCCTGCTTGGATTCAGCAGGACGGTCTGCTAGGATTCAGAGTTCTTCGCGAGGCACTGTCTGCTCAACTTGTCTGAAACCGTAATCAGTTGGGTCTGAAACTCTGATGTTCGTTCTCTCCTCTGCAGTCATCACCGATTACGACTACGTCTTCTCCGAGAACGGACTAGTTGCGCACAGGAACGGCGAGCTTATCGGGACGCAAGTAAGTCTCCAGCACATTGTATATGTACACTGTTTTAGCACGAACGTACTGAGTTTACTACTGGAGGTGTTGCGTAAAGATCCACATCTGTATTTTGCCTGGTGTCGCAGAGTTTGAAAACGTATCTCGGAGATGACCAGCTTAAGGTGAGCCAACGTGGTGTGGTGTTCTTATCTTGTACTGTTGTCGCAGATGAGTTTCCAGGCCTTGATGGTGATATTACGTGTTCCTTCCTCGCAGGAATTCATTAACTTCACTCTTCATTACATCGCGGACTTGGATATCCCAATTAAAAGGTCAGCGCCGAACCTGAGAATTCCCTCTGCTGCTACCTCTTTACTCACCGAGTTAACGTTTCCCCAGGGGTACATTCATAGAATTCAGGAATGGAATGATCAATGTGTCGCCAATAGGGAGGAACTGTAGTCAAGAAGAGCGTGATGATTTTGAGAAGTATGATAAGGTACTTTAGTTCGAATTGGAAAGGGGAAATATGTCATTAGAGGAACATGGAACTGAACCAATTCAATTCTTTAGGTACATAACATTCGGCCTAAAATGGTCTCAGTGCTTCGTGAAAAGTTTGGCCACTTGAATCTCACATTTTCCATTGGAGGGCAGATTAGTTTTGATGTAAGTATTGTAACTAACTAATACATACCTGCTAGAAATATCCATTTTGGGCTTTACTACTGCACCACTGAATTCAGGTATTCCCAAAAGGCTGGGACAAAACCTACTGCTTGAGATATCTTGAAGAATTCAAAGAAATTCATTTCTTTGGGGACAAAACTTACAAGGTGAGAGATGTATACTTTAGTTGTGCAGTGCTTCCAAGGTCAGAAATCTCGTTGTCTTTTGTGAAGTGAAGTACCTTTGTACACACAAGGTGTTCAGCAAACTTTTAACCGAAAAAGGTTTTCGCCCCGCTTTATAAATAAAGCAAACCGCCACAGAGCACACATACAAGGACAAGTTCACACGCACCCAAGTCTCACAAACAAGAGGAAGGTTCTGCTGAGGGCATAGCTCAACAAGCCCAAAAAAGAAAGAGACAAAAACAAAAAGAAAAGGGC
>NC_041392.1:55323727-55329774 GCF_002162155.2 Triticum dicoccoides | reverse complement strand
GGGCCCAACAACCGACTAGTCGGGATTCGGCGGTGGCGGCGGGGGCGGCGGCGACAGGCGGACAGCCATCGAGCGAAGGTCGGCGATGAAGGCTGAGATGGCGTCGCGGTCCTGGGGGCGGCTAAGCGGCCGCCAAAGCTGCAAGAAACCAGACAGTTTGAAGATAGCGTCAGTAGCTCGCCGAAGAGGAACGCGCTGGATCACAAGCTTATTGCGGATCGTCCATAGGGTCCAATCGAGGGCACCGATCTCAAGCCACCTAATGTGGCGAGAAGACAAGGGGGAGGACTGGAGCTCGTCAAATAAGTCGGGGAAGTTGGTGTGACACCAATTTCCGCCCACCACGTCAGGGAAACAACTCCAAACGAATCGCGCGGAGACGCAGGAGAAGAAGATGTGATTCGAGTCCTCGGGAACGCCGCAAAGAGGGCAGAGGCCGGATCCCGGGCCATTGCGCTTGCGGACCTCAACGCCAGACGGGAGTGGACCGCGAATCCGCTGCCACATGAAGATCCGGATTTTCAGGGGCAGGCGGATGGACCACACCGTCACAAGGGGGGGAGGGGCGGAGGAGGGAGCGATGGCCTGGTATAGAGACCTGGTGGAGAATTGCCCCGAAGGTTCGAGGCGCCATCTCACCCGGTCAAGGTCACTATCAACCACCGGTTCGTGAAGAGCAACGCACGCCAGGCGGCGGATTCCGGAGGGCCAAAGGGCCTCCGAAAAGCAAGGCGCCCTAGGTCAATAAGGGCCCTCTCAACCGAGATCAGGGGTTCTACCGCGATGGAGAAGAGGTCGGGGAAGCGCGCAGCGAAGGGGGAATCTCCAGCCCATCTGTCAAACCAGAACAGAGTCGCCGATCCGGAGCCCACCGAGATGGATGTCCCGATGCGAAGGACTGGGAGCAGCTGGATGACCGACTGCCAGAACTGAGAGCTACCAGATCTCTGACAAAACGCGAGGGGTTGGCCTCGCAAATATTTGTTCCGAATGATGTCAAGCCAGAGACCCCCTGGCCCTGCGAAATCCACCAAAGCCAACGGGAAAGGAGGGCGATATTCATGCGTTTGGAGCACATGATCCCGAGGCCTCCTTGATCCCTAGGCTTGCAGATGTTAGGCCAGCTCACCATGTGGTATTTCTGTTTATTATGATCGCCGGCCCAGTAGAAGCGGGACTGAATTTTTGTAATCTCATGGTGCAGGGTCTCGTGGAGGCTGTAGAAGCTCATGAGGAACAGGAGGAGGCTGGAGAGGGATGAGTTAATGAGAATGGTCCGAGCCGCCTTTGACAGCCATCTACCCTGCCAGGGTTCGATGCGCGTTTGGAGTTTGGTTACGGTCGGGCGCAGGTCCGCAACGGTAAGCCGAGAGTCGCTAATGGGCGTTCCCAGGTATGTTGTGGGAAAGGCGCCGAGGCAGCAGTTGAGCCGGTTGGCAATGGCAAGCGACTCGGCCGGAGAGTAGCCCATCACCATCACATCACTCTTGTCGAAGTTTATCTTAAGGCCAGACATTTGTTGGAAGCAGAGGAGGAGGAACTTAAGGTTGGCGACATCCGACTCCGAGCCTTTGACCATGATAATGGTGTCGTCGACATACTGGAGGAGGGAGATCCCGGAGCCGCCAGCCAGGTGGGGAGTGATTCCCTGAATGTGGCCAGCAGCCTTAGCCTTATCTAGAATGGCGGCAAGCGCGTCCACCACCATATTGAACAAGAAGGGGGAGAAGGGATCACCTTGCCTTACCCCACAGGAGGTGGGGAAGTAGGGCCCGATCTCCCCATTGATGTTCACGGCAGTACGACCGCAAGAGACCATCTGCATTACCCTGGAAATCCACCGGTCGTCGAAGCCCTTACGGAGCAATACTTCCGAAGGAAGGGCCAACAGACCGTGTCGTAGGCCTTATGGAAATCAATCTTCAAGAAGACCGCCTTAAGGTGTTTAGCGCGCACCTCATGGAGGACTTCGTGAAGGACTAGCACCCCATCCAGAATGTATCGCCCTTGAATGAAGGCGGACTGGTTGGGGTGGGTAATCTGGTCAGCGAGGAGGGTCACCCTATTGGCGTACCCTTTAGCCAGAATCCGAAAAATCACGTTGATGACCGTGATTAGACGAAACTGACGAATGTCCGAGGCTCCCGGGACCTTTGGGATGAGCGAGATGATCCCATAGTTGAGGCGCCCGAGGTCGATAGACCCAACATAGAACTCTTCGAAGATGGCCATGATCTCCGGTTTGATCACATTCCAGAAAGACTGGAAGAATTTCACCGGTAGGCCGTCTGGACCCGGGGCCGAGGTAGGGTTCATGCCGCGGATGGCATCCCAAACCTCGTCCTCGGAGAAGGGAGCCGTAAGGACCGCGTTCTCCTCAGCGGAAACAAGCTGGCGGCCGGACCAGCAGTCGAGGGCCAAAGATAAGCCTCCCCGAGGGGAGGCAGAGAAAAGGGTCCTATAGAATCCATCGACGTGAGCCCTGATGTCACGGGGGGACTGAAGCAGAGACTCCCCGTCCCAAAGAAGGGGAATGGTATTGCGTCTACGCCGACCATTCGCAATGGCCTGGAAGTAGGCCGTGTTCGCATCACCTTTCAGGACCCATTTCCGGGATCCGCGAAGGCGCCAGTAGGCCTCCTCGTCGGTGTAAATGACCGCGAGCTGGTCCTCCAAGTCGTACCTAGAAAGCCAATCCTCAGGTGAGAGACCAACCGCATCAGCGCGCAGGTCGAGGGCCTGGATGGCGGACATCAAGATCTTCTTGCGCTCGCGCAGGTCACGTCCCAGGTTGGCACCCCAACCCTTCATAAATTGTCGGCCCCGCTTGGCACAGAACTGCCAGGCATCAATGGCCGAGGGGGGACGAGGGTGAGGGTGCTCGCGGGCCTCAACCCACCGAGCATGGACCGCCTCCACGAAGCCAATCTGGGACAGCCAGAAAGTCTCAAACCGGAATCATGGGGGTATCAGGGGGCGCTCGTCGGCAGAGGAAAGGAGAAGGGGGACGTCCCATTTAATTACTGTATCGGGGGGCGCTCGTCAGCAAACTTTTCAAGCCACTGTTAACGACATCCCATTTAATTACTACAAACTTAACTGTACCGTATCTGTCTCTGTAGCATTTTGTCTGACTAGTGCTTCCTTTTTCATTCCATTCTCTTTAATAGGGTGGCAATGATCATGAGATATTTGAATCTGACAGAACAGTTGGTCATACAGGTATGCTGGTTGTATGTTAAAAGTTGTTCTATGCTTGTGAAATCAAGGAGTTTTTTATATATATTTAAGTTGAGGACATCCCTGGATGAGTAATTTTGCAGGACAAGAAAGGCCATGGATTAACATGAGATTTCTCGAATGGCTCGTTAATGAACAGGAGAAACATAGAGAGCATCTTTGTACATCTGTAAATGCCAAATATGAATTAAATGAGCTGCGCTGCAGAGCATGCAAATAGCAAAACGAAATTATTACTAGTTGCTAACTGATTTCATATTTGGAATTGTGCTCAAGCATGAGGGCTGTATCATTAACATCCAACTTCTCTGTATTGTTGGTGATCCAGCTGTAGTGACTGTCAGAAACTACCTTTTCACCATCATAGCTAATCCTCGGAGTAGCACCTTTTCTAAGTCATCTTAAAAACTGCGAGAAACTACCTTTTCGCCATCATAGCTGTAGTCCCTGAAGAGTGCACCTCAGGCTAATGGGGTACTGAACTGAGTAACCATAAGGCAATCAATACTCCTCCAGAAACATTGCACAACTCCCATTGTGACTTAGTTGCGAAACAATTATGTGGATACTCCACTTGCTAGCAATTTTAAATTTGTTGCCTGGTTCAGTTTATTCGCTGAGTTCAACCCATGGTTTATCTGGTTTTGATGCTGACAAATCATTTACATGTGCAGTTACCAACCCCAACGACACGATGCAGCAGTGCAGATCTATCTTCCTGTCGAAGTGATTGCCAGACTATCGTCCCATATACACTCATCTGTTTACATTCAGAGAAACATATGTACTATAGTGTGCTAGGTTCAGATTCAGGTAGAGGAACTAGAAATCAGGAAAAAAAAACTTGTTGCCGTTCCTTGAGATTGTGTCTTTCATCCAAGATTTACTGTTCTTGATACACATGGTCATTTCATTCTGGGACAATACATTTGAGGTAGAGCTTTCCAAGAAGTGAAGAGAGCAAACGCCAACCAATACTTCTATGCATGTAAGCCTTCTCCACTTCCTATTTTCACTTCTCAATCCGAATCCCAATGATCAATTTGTAGCTCCAATTCCAATCAATTGTCCACAACACATGCATGAGATGATCGGCTAATTACATGGATTTGTCTAAGAAGTATAATGTGGATAATTGCAAGGATTAATTATGATGTCATAGACATGTATGCCATAACTTTGTGAGGTGGGAGGATGCATGTCAAGTGAATTAGATGTAGTGGAGATCAAACTATTTTGGTATATAGGATAATAGTTACTATACTCCTGCAAGCAAGCAGATATTCATGTTCCAGCAAAAAGGAGCTAGGTTCCAGGAAATCATCAAGCTAGGCTGGTGCCGAAATTGACCATTTCACCCTTGTTTTAGTTTGCCAGTTACACATGCTTAAGGTAAACTGACTTATACCTGATAGAATTAGATGAAGGGATTTTGGAACAGTAAAACAAAATGACCATCATGTGACCTTACTATGCTGCTTCAGATATAGTTCCTGTAGCAATGATCAATGGAACACAGGTGCCACAGATCTTCAGTTAAGCCTCTTAGAACAAACATAAGCCTAATGATTCTAATTGGTCCTGATGCTCACATACTACGACCAGCACAACTAGATTCAGCATGCCCTGAACTTAGTAGTTCTAGGTTTCCACTTAGCATCATGGTTTCAACTGTGTATGTTGGAGCAGACTACACCATTATGGACACATGCACATATATACTTCCAATATGATGGCCAGTAACGGTTAAGGTTTCTATGCAATGGTCGGTTATTGCACATATATAGCATTTGAGTGCAGATGGGTCTATTTATAGGGAAGGGGAGGTCCAACATTTGTCAATAGCGAACTGCCAACTTTATGTATCTGAGTAATTTATTACTCCCTCGGTCCCATAACGGGGTTTAGTTTTGTTCGCACTGAAATTTTCAAAGTGTCACATGCCTACTTTAATTCCCTTTGAATTGACTTACTACATTGCCATATTTGTGTGGCAAAAGTCCAAATTAAGAGCTGATGATGACATTAGCAGGTAATCAAGTAATTCATGAATGATTAGTTCATGCTTTGCCATTTTTACAGCCCCATGCTTCAAGTTGACAGTAATAGTTTCCTAGGAGCTAAGAGATTAAATTAAACTACAAGCAGTAGCACTTGAATGACAAATGAAGGAAAGAATAGTTGCCCAGTTATTGGGGTTGCTTTTTTCTCCGCTGACTAGTCAACATTGTATCCTTTTTTTTGCGGGAAAAAAAAATACACGAGCAACATCAGGACTTGTTTGATCTAGCGCTGTGATAGGCATGGTGTTCATTGCTTTCAAGGAGAGGTGACCAAGAATGTATATCCTGCCTGATAGCAACCGCCGCCAACAATTTGGAGGGGCATGTAGAGCAAACCTAAATCATAAATGGCAAGGAAAATGTTTTCATGTTTACATTGTCTTGTTCATATTGTACTAGTGTATTGCATGTGCACGATCAAATCTCAGTACTCCGGTAGAGATAGAATGGTTTGGATCCTTTTCTATCATTCTACTGGATGGTTATCCATCTAGGATTGATGGAAGTATGACGGATTTAACCATCACTTGAGTGGTTCAAAATCCCACCTAGCACAGGAGTCTGACTTTGCCATTAGTGTTTAAGAGCATCTCCAGCCACGTCCCCAACAGGTCCTTCCCATGTGTTTTTCCCGCGCCGGCGCCCAAAAAACGATCCAGTCGCGTCCCCAAAAGTCCGTTTTTGACCGGCTTGGGCCGAAATTGACGCCGGCGTACCCAGGCCGAACCCAGCACGCTGGGGGCG
>NC_041392.1:55321739-55323512 GCF_002162155.2 Triticum dicoccoides | reverse complement strand
GTCTTCCCCTAGAGCGCATCGGTTTCTCGCGGGAAATCAATGGCAAGGCTGCCGCTGGTCAGCCTTGCCATTGATTCCTCACGGGCGGCGCGGCGACGCCTCCCCTCCCGCCATGCGTACACACGACGTGGGCTATAAAACCCGCCGCTCCCCCTCGCCGCTGGCCACACCAGCCTGAGCCCAAACTAGCCGCCGCGCCACCGAGCTCCCCCGTCTCTGCTCTCTCCCGTCCGCGCCGCCGAGCTCCCCCGTCCTCCCCTTCCCTTCCCTCTCCCGTCTGCGATGGACGAATGCTTCCCCGGCGACGCCGCGGCGACCAACGGCTTCGGCTGCCGCTCGCTCCAGGAGTGGGAGGCGTGGCTACTTTTCAATGCCAACATCCCGGCGCCGCCGGACATGCGCGTCGGGCCGACGGGGTGGAGGCTCAGCAACGGTGGCGCCGCCACCCCCTGGTGCCCGATGTCGACACGCGCCCCGGCGTCTTTGCCGCCGAGGTCGACCGCGTGCGATCGTCCCTCACGGAGGAGAAGCGCGCCCTCCCCCAGTACACCGCCGACAACCACATGGCGTGGGCGGACTACTTCCAGCAGCGGCAGGCGCAGCGGCTGCCGTCCACGAATGGGGCGCCGGTGGTGGGCGGCATCAAGAACAACGATGACCGCCGCATCTGGCGGGGCGTCCCAGGCCGCACGCTCCACGAAGTGTTGGAGTACCTCGAGGGCGGCAATAACCCGCCGCTGGCATATTCTGCCGCGGCGGCCGTCCCAGGCCGCATGCATGTGCTAGAGTTGGAGATAACTACAGCTGCACAATCTGATATAGATACATCATGGTGAGGTGTGAAGCACCTTCACATAAGCAATTCCTAAAGGATGAATATAGTTCATTCCAAGTCTCTTAGTGATATACCTCTAGTGACCATATATTCAAGAATTAGTGACCTACTAAGTTGGGTTGTCTTGAGAGGCATCAGGGATTAGGGCTAGTTTGGTTCGTGCCTCATGCCATATGGCCAGTCCTGCAACGTGCTTTGGGATTGATAGCAACTCGTTTGGTTACTGTTCAACCCAAGAGGAGCTACTACCTAAGTGGCACAGCAACAACGCAGGTTACATATGGAATGCGTGCAGGTTGGATTGAGACGAGTTGTACGTGGTTAATTGTGGCATGGGTTGGATTGGCATGTTGCCTAGTCCGTATATCGAGTGAATGGAGTACATAGTGTTCTTAGACCATCCCCAGTATGGCTAAGGGAAGCAGCACCGATCGGTGGTATGAGGCATGCACGTAGCACAAAGCGACTAGCCACTTCATTGCTACCCGATAGATAATTGCATGGAGGGAGTGAAACATGATGCTTTGTCGGCTGCCGCCAGCCTAAGCCTCCTTTCCCCTCGTCTGTCTCGAGCACATCCGGCATGTAATTAGCCGGAGCCAGGCGTACAAAATGAGAGGCCAGGATAAAAGCGCACGCATAGTCACCTTCGTAACCACGTAGAACTCTACGAAATACCCCCGTTTCTAAATATTTGTTTTTTTAAAGATTTTAACAAGTGACTATATACGAAGCAAAATGAGTGAATCTACACTTTAAAATATATCCATATACATTCATATGTGATAGCCCATTTGAAATCTCTAAAAAGACGAATATTTAGGAACGGAGGGAGTATTTTATAAACTTCCCATGCAGGCACGAACCAAATAAAATTTTTGTTAGACCACTGTCGTCAGGCATACATGTGAAGTCATCAATGAAACAACCCCAAAATT
>NC_041392.1:55318928-55321496 GCF_002162155.2 Triticum dicoccoides | reverse complement strand
AGTAGGCCCCAAGTGACCCACGTACATATAAATTACTGACGATAAAGGACCACTAGTTCTCATGGGAAAATGCTCGGCAGCCCAGACCTGCCAACGATTCATGACGGTGGCTTCTTGCTTTGGGCTAGTTCTAGGCGATTCTTCGATTGCTCGGCGACCCCCTCACCCTCGTCTCCCATGTCACTCCCCCCGCGAGCGACCCATCAGCCCAACCCACCGCCGGCCAAGGGCCTATCCTCCCACACCTCCTTCCTCGCGGGCGGCGCGGCTGTTTTCTCCTCCCTGGCAGGCGTGGTGCGGCACGGGGCCCGCCCTCCTTGCCATAGCGTGGTGCGGCTCTCCTTCCCCAGCTTCGACCTTCTCCCCGACGTCTTGGGGTCCCTCCTGGCATGACCTCGCTCCCGTCACGCGCTGGCTCGCCACTGTGAGGCCGGGCACGAGGCGGGGCGTGTAGGCGGCGTATCTAGGGTTCTCCGTCCAGATCCAGTCGATGGTGGTTGGTGGCATCTTAGGGGTCGGCCGGCGGTGCTCGAGGGTGGTGGTGGTGGTGCGTTGGGCTGGGTGTCAATATCACAATACGACTCTATGATACAAATTTAAACATAAATCTTTATATTACAAGTCAGGGCAATGAGGACCCATAATACATCAGTCATCAAAGCAAATAATATATGAGTACAAACATAGTTAGACAAGTTTTACCTTAAGAAATCTATTTTCAGATCAAAGAAATTAAAGGAAGTTTGGAGGAATGTAGTACTTGTAATTCTCATATTCGTTCCTGCCAAAATAATGCTAATCATTTCGTGGCAAACTTTGGGAAATCACAAGGACAAACTGATGTATGGCTTGGATCTAGCCCAGAGGGAGTCTTAGACATTTTCAGGCATGATTGTAACCCTTGATTTTTCTAGTATACAAGAATTATTTCGCAAAATCAAAGAAATTTCTACATGCCAGAGAAAATCACGTTAGTTGACTCACCATACATAAGTTAAGGTCTGGTGGTTGAACAACATGTATTGTAGTATCATTACATTCATTCTATTATTTGTTTTCTACAAGGCAAGAAATACGCATGTAAGTTGAGGGATGATCTTTTGTATGTTTTGCACAGGTTCTAAGCCATTTGAGATATTTGAGTTCACTTCTAAAACCTCATGCAAAACAAGTATGTAGTCTACGTTGTAACTAGGACCCGAACCCAGAGGTGGGTGCACACCATTAATAACATTGTCCATATTCCATACGTGTGCAATCATATCAAAGACATGTGAGCATATGACATAGTAAAGATATAAATCTACCATAAAATGCAAGATAGCGAATCAAACTGGCTAGGAGAGAAGTGGCGCATGTGCTAAAATTGGAGATAACTGAAGCTGCAAAATCTGATATACATACATCACCGTGAGCTACCGAGGCACCTTCACATAAGCAATTCCCAAAGGATGAATATAGTTTATTCCAAGTCTCTCAGTGATATACCTCTAGTGACCATATATGCAAGAATTGGCTATCACATAGTATGACCTAGTGAGTTCAGTAGGCTTGAGAGGCATCAGGGATTAGGGCTAGTTTTGTTCGTGTCCTCATGCCATCCGGCCTGGCCTGGAGCATGCTGGGCCTTTTTCAGCAACTCGTTCGGTTATTGTTCAACCCAAGATACATGAGTGGCACAACAGCAGCACAGGTTACATATGGAACGGATGGAACGTGTGCAAAAAACAAACAAACATATGGAGCGTGTGCAGGTTGGATCGAGACGGGCTGTACGTGATTAATTGTGACATGGGTTGGATTGGCATGTTGACTAGTCCGTACATGGAATGAATGGAGTACAGAGTGTTCTTAGACCATCCCGGTTCCCCAGTATGGCTGAGGGAAACATCACTGATTGTTGGTCCGAGGCATGCATGTAGCACAAAGCGGCTAGCTACTTCGTTGCTAATTAACCGAGTACGGAGTACCCCAGTATGGAGTAGATAATTGCATGGAGAGAGTGAAATATGATGCTTTGTCGGTTGCCGCCATTCCCGCCACCCTAAGCCTCCTTTCCCCTCGACTGGCTGGAGCACATCCGGCCTACAAAATGGAAGGCCAGGATAAAGCTCACGCACAGTCACCTTCGTTATCGTCAATTTATTTGCCGCACTGTTACAATCCGGATACCCTACGAAATGTTTTATAAGCTTCCCATGCAGGCACGAAACCAAACAACTTCCTCTCAAACTTTGTTAGGCAGAAATTAACGACTGCTCCGACCACTGTCAGGCCTACATGTGAAGCCACCAACAAAACAACCCCAACTGTTTTAGGTCTCCATCTAAAATTCCCCCCACCCAAACAGAAGTTGCCACCAAGTGGACCCACGATAGATATAAATTACTCACGATAAAGGACAACTAGTTCTCCTGGAAAATGCTCGGCAGCCCCAGACCTACCAACGATTCATGGCGGTGGCTTACTTCAGACTGCTCGGACTACTTCTAGGCGATTCTTAGACTGCTCGGAGACCCCCTCACGCCGTCTCCCGTGTCACTCCCCCCGCGGGCGACCCGGAGCCCA
>NC_041392.1:55272980-55318621 GCF_002162155.2 Triticum dicoccoides | reverse complement strand
CCCTGCCCCTCCTCCTCACCGCCGCCGGCGGGCCTCGGCGGCGGCGGGGCCATTTTCTCTTCTTGGTGCCCTCCTTGCCATGGCGCGGTGCGGCTCTCATTCCCCGGCTCCAACCTTCTTCGTCGACGTCTTGGGGTCCTTCCTGGCATGGCCCCACTCCCGTCGCGCGTTGGCTCACGGCTGTGAGGCCAGGCACGAAGCGGGGCGTTTAGGCGGCGGCTCTAGGATACTCTACCCAGATACAATCGATGGTGGTTGGCGGCGTCTTGGGAGTCGACCAATGGCGCTGGAGGGTGGTGGTGGTGGCGCGTCGGGATGGGTGTCCTTGGGTTGCATCTGGTCGAGTGCGGGTGGCATGTAGGCAAGGCTCCGGCTGTCCGGTGGTGCGGGGGTGGCATGCAGGCAGAAATCCTAAGACCTCTCCCAATGTATTAATTGGTGCTAAAGTGGGGTGCTAAGTGCATTAAAATGCTTAGCAGTTAATGTCTCCAATGCATCGGTGCTTAGGTTTTGTAGCTAAGCCTCTTTTATTTAATTGTTTAATAATAAAACTCCTTCAAGTATTGGTTGGTAGTCTTTTTGCCTAGGTCCACGTGCTTAGTATTGTTTCTTATTGGGGTCATCATAATGCTCTCTCTCCTCTTTAAATGCTTTGCCACATCATATTTTTGCCTATGTGGCACCCTTAGCACCTGTACACCGTGGAGCACTGGGAAGGGCCTAATGGGGTACTGGGTACCTCCGCTGATCTCTGGTCAGATCCACTCAGACCTGGCCCCTTGGTCGACAGCGGGTGGGATGGCAGCAAACTTCTAGTTTGCAGCAACGGCGTGGTGGCGGTCCACGGTGGTGGTGCAGGGCGGTTCAAGGCAGCAGCGGGACAAGCTCCAACGTCCGGCTATTGGCGAGCTGCTTGTGTGGATGCCCCTGGTTCCACTCTTGGCAGCAGGTTATGGCAATTCGGGCACCTCCTGTCATTGGACGTGTGTCTGGTACCTACCAGATGCAGATACAGGCTGGGAGCCGAGTTGGGCGTTGCAGGGGGTGATGTAAGGAGAGGTCCCGGGAGTGATGGGTGGCGCCGATGCGGTCGGGCGGCCCTTCAACGGCAGGGGTGCTGGGTGTTGACATGGTCTGCCCTGGCTTCACCTCTTCCCCGACCTGCTGGCTCCCCGATTGATCTGGTTTTTTCGATCTTTGCGGCCTTGTAGGCGGTCGAAGCATGCCGCTCAGTGCATTGCTTGCAGCTATGGAGGGCATATGGTCCATATTGTTCCTTGGGTGGCAGCCCGGGTGGTGGGAGCTGCGGTGTTCGTGAGCTAAGCTTGCACCTCAGGTGCGAATGGTTAGCGGCCATGGCCGCATGGGCAGCTTTGTGGCTGGCGTTTTGACGATCTATGGCGATGAAGGAGCTTTTTGCCGTGGTGAAAACCCTATCTGGCTTTGCCAGGCCGACGAAGGTGGCACTCGTGGACGTCGTCATCTTCTTGAAGTCTCCCTTCTGGCTACTCGTTTTCCTTTCTCGTGCTCTGGATGAAAATCTAAATCTTTGGATCAGGGGGTGGCGATGCTTTGGTGTTGTGTTGTGTCCTTCCTGAAGGCACTGTTTTGAGGCTTCCGGTTCATTGACTTTCAGCTTCACCTTTTCACGGGTTCTTCAGGAAGAGCTCCGGCGGCTCTACTAATTTATGTCGAGCCGGGTGGTGTTATTATAGGCCTTTGGCACCTATGTACCTGGTCTTGAGTGCGTCAGTGTGTTGGTGTGTTTTCTTGTGGTTTATATCGTGCGGTTTGTTGAATGTTGCTTTATTAGGCGATTCTTACGCACGGCCAGATGAAAATATGTACTCTTAGGGCATCTCCAACGATGACCCGTAAATTTCCTCTTGAGGCCACCATCCAACGCTGCCTGCGTATGTTTCAAACACTTTTTCGACAAACCCGATGAAATTCATGCAAACGCAACGGATTTCATCTAAACCAGACAAAATTCATTACATTTTGTACATATTTTAATTAAAATAGATAATTCTATGGGCACGCCGGTCGCGCTAAGCTCTATTCCTACGACACACATAAACTACATTAGTCTACGGCCGGTCGCGGAAAATCATATTGTCTTCCCTACGTTTGCCAGCCAGCTTGTCGGACTGCCTTGAGCCCTAGAGGTATATTCTTCCCTGTATCTTCCCTATGTTCGGCTGCGCTGCTCATCGGGGTGGCAAAGGGGATGCTTTTGTCGGAGGGGATTGGGGGCTCCGCATCCGTGAAGCCGATGCGGGGGTTGACGATGGTCAGCTCTGAACCGGGCAATACACGGGTTGTGTACGCCGGCGTCACCTTGGCAATGGCCTCATGTGTTCTACTTCTTCTCGATGACCTCGGCGGGCATAGACGTTCTAGGCCCCGCGTCACCGACCTCCATTGGCAGGGCGCGGTCACGGACAAGTTGACGGCAGACGACGCGAGCAGGAGCAGCATAGTAGGAGCGGTGCAACACGGCATTGTCCACTGCTCGGCGAGCTGGCTTGCAGCGGCGAGTTTGCGGAACCACGCGCCAACTAGGAGCTTCTGCCTCCATGAGCTAGCCCGCTGCCACCTGGAAAGTCAACGGAACGGAGCACATAGTTGCCTAGCTCTTATCCGACGGGCTCGGCGGGCCACCCAGCCAGCTTGTATTCTCAAAAACTCGACTTCCTGCTCGCAGGATGCCATAGAGTTTGTGAAAAAAATGGTGTGCAATGAGGAGATGGGAGCGGAGTGTGGTATGATTTTTTCTCGGCGTCTGGCGTCATATAAATAGTATGGGGACGGCCGGAGCCAACCAGCGTTGTGTTCAATGACGAGCGGCTTGCGAATGAACGTGTGGTCGGAGTAGGTTTCTCGGCACACACGTGGGTTTTAATAAAGGAAGACGTGCAACCTGTAGCCGTATGGATGCGGTGAGGAGGTGTGTTCAGTCGGACGAGCAGCGGGTAGCGCTCTCTCAGCCGGTGCGCCGGTTCAATGCCAGTAGTGAGAGGTTGCGCACCGCTTCAATGCCGGTAGTGAGGTCGCGTCCATCTGCGCTGCTCTCTCGTCCGGTCAAATCGCGTGCATCAATGCCGACCGCAGCATGTTGTGGGCCAGCATGAATGTGACGCGACAAGCGTCACAGCTCGTGGGATGAAAAGCGTGCAAGGGGCGAGTCAACGGTTTTGTGTGGGTCAGGGTGGTCAGAAAAAGACGTGGCTGCTATCCAGATGCCTGCAAAGATCCACATTTATTTTTGGTTTGTAGTTGAATGACTTCCACGATTCAGACAATGTGGTGTATATGTATGTGGCCAGTTTGAGGGTCACTATTGAAGATGTCCGCTAGACCTATATTTTGATTAGTGGGGTGGAACACTCGGTTTGTGACCCGACGTGGCAGTCATAAGAATAACCCAATGCCTTCCCACGCGAGTACACGCGTATCAGCATACTACTGCTGCACCACTGCCCTGTGCGCCACTAACGATGGACAGGGCCCACCTGTAAAACAGAAGAGGCAAGTAGACAAGGTATATAATAAAAGCATCTACAGCCGCACTTTACAAATCCGGCTTCTGGACGCGATTGTGTGGGCGCGTGTACAATGACTGATTATGCCTTAAATTTGCCACTCCGTATCCGTCTTTTTTATATTTCATCCCCTAAATCCATACAAAGTATGAAGAGAAATCCTACGTACTACATATTACGTAGGGTCCTAGCTAGTCTTTGTCGTCGGAGATATCCACGACGACGGTGCCGGGTGCCGGCTGGACGGGCAGGGAGGAGGGCTCCAACTTATCCTCCTCCTGCTCGATCTCATTCATGTAGGCAAATATCTCCGCTTCCTGCGCGGCTTGCTGTGCCTCCATCTCCTACCGGCGATGGTTTCTTGCGTCCGCAGCCAACTCCGACTGGACGGAATCGAGGATGGCCTGCTGCTTCGCCTGCAGATCCTCTTTGCTAGCATCCCCCACATCATCATCCTCTGGCTCATCCCCCTCCTCGTCCTTCTCAAAGTCCTCCTCCTCCTCCTCCACCACCACCACCACCACCATCACCTCCTCCTCCTCTCCTCCAAATCCACTGCATCCGGAGGTAGCTCCGCGGCAATCCGGGCTTCGCGCCTATCACGGATCTGCTCAAGGAGCTCGAGCTGGCGCTCAAGCGTCAGAAATGGCTCGCTCCTGACCCGGCGGTGTGGAGGCATGGCTACTAAACGGACGGGTGAAGTGGAAAGTGGCGGCGACAGCGGACAAAAGGAGGAAAATGTGGATGCATAGTAGGGTTTCTTTGCCGCCGGTCGGCTTAAATAGCCGGGCAAGGCACTACGCGGCCTGCCGAAGCTGCGCCATGCGGCGCCACCGATCCGACGGAGAAGATGAGTTTCGGACCACCGGGTTTGAGGGTGTTTCTGGCTGGGACCCTTTCGCCAGCCTGACGTGACGGGTGTGTATGGACGCCCCCATATCCGTCCTATATTTAGGCTGAATATAAGGGGTGCCGGTCAGCCTAGGCGTTTGAGACCCATTTAAAATGTTTGTCGGGGTTGAAAAGACATGACCGGCCAGTGATCAGACGGCCCGCCCACGCAATGAGGTGGGTTTGAGACAGCTGACTATAGATGCTCTAAGGAAGGTATATGGTTGATACGACGTAGGCGGCTTCGCCAATTGGCCTGGCTAGCTGTGCGTCGAGTTTCTCTTGTCCTCGTGTTATTGTCCATCTTCCTTTCCTGGTCTCCACCTTTCACTGTATTATTTCCTGTAGTGGAGTTGTAATCTCTGAATTCATAGCCACTTTCATGATCTTGTACTGGAGTCCTAACAATGCGCCAGTGCTTAAAAACAGCAATGCATGCACCACATATACTGCTGAAGGTGTACTGAAGGTGGTTTGTCTCAACTGCTGAAGAAAAGGAAGGAGCGAAAGTATCCTTCTAAGCTCGAGCTCAAATGAGCTTGAATAAACAGTTAAATTGATTAAAAAATCTAACATTTTTTTGGTAAATTCTGATAAATGTTCCAAATATTTGTAAGTTTTCATCATAAGTTCACATTAGTGAAAGGCATGGCAAAAAAAAAAAAAAACCAGTGCTCCAGAATGCTTTCAAAAGTAGCATTTTGAAGTATCGATTTTGTTTTTTTGTCACGCCTTTCATGAGTGTGATCTCATGATGTAAATTTGCAAGCACTTAGAAAAACTGTTAAAGTTTATCAAAAAAATACTTTTTAAAAATTTTAATTTTACTATTCATCCAAGCTCATTTGAGCTCGAGCTCAGATGGTCCACGTGCTGGATACCATAACACACATGCATAGACGCACGCCCGTGCAAAAGGCATCTTCATCATAAAATAATCAGTTTGGCCACGCCTAAAATTTGTCTTTTAAGTTTTGTTGGAAACCGAGTATTCGGGTCCTCATGAAAGCTGTGTCTGCAATTAGCGTGTAATCACGCTCACGACCCAATCATATTTCCTTTTACCCGGGTGGAGACCTAGCGGCCATTTTCATCGCCCTCCTTCCCCCCTCTACCACCACCGCCTCCAGCACACATGTCATTTGGTGTACGCACGGGTGTTGTCTAGCGGCGCAGGCCCTTGCTTCTGCGCGCGGTTGTTTCTCTCCCATGGAGCCTCAGTGCTGCGTCCGCAACGGTCTTGCGATTAGCGCCGTGCTCCACCGGCGCTCAGTCTTGTTGGGCGGCCTCTACGTCATTCGGTGCTGGGCAGAGGGTCGTCGCGTGGCCATGTGCCCTTCTGGCTATAGGGTGAGTTGGCGTCGGGCATCCCTGCGTGGCGCAGGTGGTGGATCCAGACGGTGGCGCTCCTCGGGCTCACTCCGGTTTGTCATCTTCTTGGTGTGGCTATGGCGTGCGCGGCCAGATCCGGCAGGCCCCTGCTCAGATCTATTGGGTGGCGCCTATTTTCTGCTCCTTGGCGGCAGATCAGGCTTCCACCCTTGGTCTTTGCGTGCGCTCGGCGTGGTGGCACTTTGTGTTGCACTTGGTGGTGCCGGGAGCTCCCCGGTGTTGTTGTGGCCGGCATGGTGACATGCCAGGTACACAATTGGTCACCTCTTCCTCCGCCTATCGGTCGGTGCCGTTGCGCGGGTCGGTATCTCCTTGGCCTACAGATGTCAGCCATGGATGTGGCTTGCTCCTGACGAGTGTGTTAAGTTATAGGCTTAAGTTGTAACGTGACAATATGTAATGTGTGCGTGTTTGTACGTTGAGTTTGTTGTATCTAGGCAGGTTGTTAGGATAGATAGATCCTCTCTTGTATAGCCTTGGAGTATGGATCAAGTCTACAACAACCTAGTCGCATCATGTAACCTATTGCCTATATAAACACGCACGCGTCCGTGCTGAGAGCACACGCTTCCAATCCTAGTTCTTTCATGGTAATCAGAGCCATCCTCGAACACATCCATGGCAGCGTCGTCTTCAAGCTCCTTCCCGTCCTCGCCATTCGTGCACGCCGCCACCGAGAAGCTGACGAAGGGCAACCAAGCCTTGTGGCACGCGACGGTGCTCTCGGCCATCCGTGG
The DNA here is from genome assembly GCF_002162155.2 of Triticum dicoccoides. Classification (NCBI taxonomy): domain Eukaryota; kingdom Viridiplantae; phylum Streptophyta; class Magnoliopsida; order Poales; family Poaceae; genus Triticum; species Triticum dicoccoides. The sequence continues at coordinate 55,312,056 of NC_041392.1, read as the reverse complement.
AGCGCAGATGGCCAAGTACCTTGACGTCGAGCAGTAGCCACCTCCCATGCAGATCGATGTGACATCCTCCGATGGCAAGATGATGGCAAAAGCGTCGAACCCTGAATTCCAAACCTGGTATGCACAAGATCAACAAGTCTTCTCCTATTTCCTGACGACTCTTCCTCGCGAGATAGCTATCCAGGTTGCCTCATGTCACACCTCTGCTGAGCTCTGGGACACGGTGGAAGGGATGCTTGCATCCCACACTCGTTCCTAGACCACCAATGTTCGGATCGCCCTCGCAAACTTGCAGAAGGGCAACTCCTCCATCACCGACTATGTCGGGAAGATCAAGTCCCTCTGCGACGAGCTGATCGCTGCAGGGAAGAAGGTGGATGACAACGACATCGTCTCCCACATCCTGGCCGGGCTAGACGAAGATTTCGACCCGGTGGTGTCGGCCATGTGTTCCCGGGTGGAGCCGGTGACCGTGGCTGAGCTGTTCTCGCAGCTGCTGAGCTTCGAGACGAGGCTCAACCTTCACGACGGGGGTTCTCAATCCTCTGCCAACGCCGCTACCCGAGACCGTAGAAAAGGTGGTGGCGGTGGTGACCGCGGCCGCAGACAAGGCGACAATGGTGGTGACTGCGGCGGGCGCGGCGGCTACTCCAAGTCTGGCGGACGCGGCGGCGGACACGGCGGCAACAACGGCGGCGGGGGCAACTACAACAACAATCATGCCTCCGCCCCCAGGGTCCAGTGCCAGATCTGTGGCAAGATGGGCCACCCAGCCTGTAAGTGCTGGAAGCGCTACGACGAATCCTATCAAGGTGTGGAGGAGAAGTCGGCCAACCTCGCTGCACCGCAGTACGGGGTGGACACGAACTGGTACCTGGACAGTGGTGCCACCCATCACATCACAGGAGACTTGGAGAAGCTGACCGTACACGATCGCTACGGTGGAAACGAGCAGATTCATACTGCCAGTGGTTCAGGTATGGTTATCAAGCACATTGGTCATTCAACTATTCATACTCCTGATCGAGATCTCCTCCTAAACAACATCCTTCATGTACCTCAAGCCAACAAAAGTCTAATCTCCGCTAGCCGCCTTGCTGTTGATAATCATGCTTTTGTTGAAATTCATCCCTATTCTTTTCTTGTTAAGGAACGAGGAACGAAGAAGGTGCTCCTTTGAGGCAGGGGTAGAAGAGGACTCTACCCAGTTAGGCACACGGGATCCGACGCCAAGAAGCACATGCTCAGTGTCACCAAGCTATCCTCGGATAGGTGGCACCGGCGTCTAGGCCATCCATCTCCTCTTATTGTTAGCAAAATCATTAGCAAGCATAATCTCCCGTGTGCAAATTCCTTCAATAAAGATTCTTTTTGTGACGCCTGTTAAAAAGGCAAAAGTCATCAGTTGCCTTATCCAAAGTCAATAAGTGAATCAAAATTTCCTTTAGAACTTGTGTTCTCTGATGTTTGGGGTCCTGCTGTTGAAACAGTAGGAAGAAAAAAAATACTATGTGAGTTTCATTGACGATTTCAGTAAATTCACATGGATATACTTGATCAAACACAAGTCCGAAGTATTTCAGAAGTTTCATGACTTTCAAAACCTAGTAGAGCGTCAATTTGATCGTAAGATCCTCGCTCTACAAACAGATTGGGGAGGGGAGTATGAAAAGTTGAACTCCTTCTTCACCAAGATAGGTATATCTCATCACGTTTCGTGTCCTCACGCTCACCAACAAAATGGGTCAGCTGAGAGGAAACATCGACACATTGTCGAAGTAGGTTTATCCCTTCTTGCTCAAGCCTCTATGCCCTTAAAGTTCTGGGATGAGGCCTTCATTGCGGCAACCTACTTGATAAACTGAATTCCTAGCAAAGTCATCAAGTTTGAGACACCCCTTGAAAAACTCTTCCATGAAAAACCCAATTATTCCATTCTTAGAATCTTTGGGTGTGCTTGCTGGCCAGAACCTAAGACCCTACAATAATCATAAACTTCAATTTCGTTCTAAGCAATGTGCTTTTCTTGGGTACAACAATCTTCACAAAGGGTTTAAATGTCTTGACATATCCACTGGACGAGTTTATATTTCCAAAGATGTTATCTTTGATGAAAATATTTTTCCCTTTGCTAGTCTTCATCCCAACGCCGACGCTCGTCTTCGTGCTGAAATCCTATTACTTTCTCCGGAGTTATTAAATCCTTCTGATCATGGGGGTGAATGTACTGATGATCATGTGTTTAATAACCTTAATACTGCCACTAATGGAGGCTGTGCTGATGAAAACAGTGAAAAACAACACTCAAAAACGTCATTTTATGCAGCAGATGAGTCCAAACAAGTCCGACACCAGAACCGAGGTGGATCTCACTGCTGCGCCGAATCCTGAGAGATCTGGTGGCGGCGCAGACCCTGGCGCAGAACCTGATGCAGGCTCCCCTCCGACACCGCCAGGCACTGGGCCAACGGGCAGCCAGCCAACGCGCCACACGCAGCGCCGGTCTCCCGTGCGTGGTGGCAGCCTCGATGCAGCGGGGCCCTCCTCCGACAACTTGCGACGATCGAGTGGGTCCGGGTCGCTTTCCACTATGGGTCCCTCCACCGCGGGCAATGATGGTGCGCCCCCGACACGCTTGTTGCCTGCGCTGCGGGATTCGGTGGACCCATCTCCTGACGCGCGGGTGCATGATCCCACACTGGATTCGGTGGACCCAGCCTCTGGCGCACGGGCACGCGATCCCACGCCCGACCGGGCGATAGCCGAGGAGGATTCTCTGCTGGTATGAGGTGGCGGATCCTCTACGCCAACCGCCGGATCTCCTGTGGCTCCACGCCCGAACACACGGGCTAAAAAAGGTATATTTAAGCCCAAAGTTCCTAGTGATGGAATTGTCAGGTAAGACAAAAATTTCAAAGTTGCAAATTTTGCTGCCACTCAAGAACCTTGTAATCCAGTAGAAGCTTTGCAAGATAAAAACTGGAAAAATGCTATGGAAGTAGAATATGATGCACTCATGAAAAATAGAACCTGGCATCTAGTTCTACCTAGACTAGGTAGAAATATTATAGACTGTAAATGGGTGTATAAAATCAAAAAGAAAATTTGATGGCACTATAGATAGATATAAGGCTAGAATAGTGGCTAAAGGCTTTAAGCAACACTATGATATTGATTATGAGGATACTTTTAGTCCGGTTGTTAAAGCAGCTACTATCAGATTGGTTTTGTCTATTGCTGTGTCTAGGGGATGGAGCCTTTGCCAATTAGATGTTCAGAATGCGTTCTTACATGGCGTTCTCGAGGAAGAGGTTTATATCAGACAACCACCTGGTTTTGTGGATAAAACCAAACCACAACATGTGTGTAGGTTGGACAAGGCCTTATATGGATTGAAACAGGCACCCAGGGCATGGTATTCAAGGTTGAACTCAAAGCTTCAACAACTTGGTTTTCAGCCCTCCAAGGGAGACACCTCCTTGGTCTATTTCAGGAAAGGGAAGGTGATCATTTTTATGCTCATTTATGTAGATGACATAATCGTTGCTAGTTCCTCTCAAGAGGCTACCTTACCTTTGCTTAAGAATTTGAAAAATTAGTTTGCCTTAAAGGACTTGGGCGAGTTGCACTATTTCCTAGGCATCAAAGTAAAAAAGATACATGTTGGTATTCTGCTAACCCAAGAAAAATATGCAACAGAGATACTTAAACGTGTAGGGATGAAGGATTGTAAACCCTGCAGTACACCTCTGTCTACTACTGAACATTTGTCATTGCATGAAGGAGAATTGCTAAGTCCAGAGGAAGGAACAAAATACAGAAGTGTAGTTGGGGCACTACAGTACTTAACATTGACAAGACCTGATATAGCTTTTTCTGTTAATAAGGTTTGTTAGTTTTTGCATTCTCCTACATCTCTGCATTGGACAACTATTAAGAGGATACTCAGATATATCCAAGGAAGTGCTGGAACTGGTCTTAAAATATGTAAGTCACCTTCAACAACAGTGAGTGCCTTCTCTGATGCAGATTGGGCGGGATGTCCTGATGACAGGAGGTCTACTGGTGGATTTGCGGTCTTCTTTGGCTCTAACCTTGTATCTTGGAATGCAAAGAAGCAAGCTACAGTTTCACGTTCCAGCACTGAAGCAGAATACAAATCACTAGCAAATGCAACAGCTGAGGTAATGTGGGTGGAAACCTTGCTTGATGAATTGGGGATTACAAGGCCACGTGTCTCCTGTTTGTGGTGTGATAATTTGGGTGCAACTTATCTCTCTGCGAATCCTGTGTTCCATGCAAGAACAAAGCATATTGAAATTGATTTTCACTGTGTTCGTGAAAGAGTTGCAAAGAAACTCGTGGACATTAGGTTCATTCCAACAGGAGATCAAGTTGCTGATGGCTTCACGAAGCCTCTTCAAGCTCGACAACTTCAAGCCTTCAAGAACAATCTCAACCTTGACGTGTTTAGATTGAGGGAGGATGTTAAGTTATAGGCTTAAGTTGTAACGTGACAATATGTAATGTGTGTGTGTTTGTATGTTGAGTTTGTTGTATCTAGGCAGGTTGTTAGTATAGATAGATCCTCTCTTGTATAGCCTTGGAGTATGGATCAAGTCTACAACAACCTAGCCGCATCATGTAACCTATTGCCTATATAAACACGCACGCGTCCCTGCTGAGAGCACACACTTCCAATCCTAGTTCTTTCAGAGTGAACTGTCGTGGACGGGTTGGAAGGGCCCCTTGCCCCGTTATCTGCGTCGGTGGGAGCTTGTCCTTTGGGTTGGTGAGATCCATGCTTTGTTGTGGCAGCCATGGATGCAGTTTCCTCCCACCTAGGAGGGTCGTGGCTTGGGTGTTGGTTGTCTTCGCACATCTTCGTCGGAGTTCTTCTGGTTCGTGCTTAGGTGCTCCTTCGTGTCTCTGCAAGGCGATTCATATGCGACTACATTAGTGGCACACATGTGTTGTGGTGTCGTCTCGGCTCACGTGACCTTTTAATTGCACCCCATGGCACAAGTGGTGTCCTGACATTGTGCAGTCTCGGATACGCGACGCCTTTCAATTGTGTCAATCATGTAGTGTCCTGACTTGGTCTTCGCTGGCTAATGGCGTTCGAGTACGCTAGCGGTGTTCTCGTTGTGTCCTTTGTGCTTTGCCTCTTTGTTTCTCCCCTGTTGTGTATGTTGTTAGTGTGTGCCATTTTTCTTTTATCTCTTCTCCTCATGTGTCCCCCTGTATTTTTGGATCACTTGAACCTATCTTGCAATAGGCTGCAAAGCCTTATAGGCAACTATGAATACAACTAACGACACACACACCCCCGCCGTTAAAAAAATAATATTTCCTTTTACATTTTTACTGCCTCTATGATGGCGTTCCTTGGTGTCCCCCAAATTTGGATAAATAAGTAACTAATAATCAATATTGCATTCTACAATAAAAGGAGAAATAGCAAATCAAACCGTCTAATATAAGTAGCATGTGCTACCATAAAAGTTTTTGTTCCAAACCTTTTTTTTGGGTTCAGGCTGTGGTGCAGGGGCCGTTAGGGTGACGATGCGCCGACGGTGGTGGCTTGTGGGTTGGCGGATGGGTTTTGACTATCCATTCAAGCCGGAGTCGGGGTCATCAGTGACGACAGCAACGGGAAGGGGTGGCTGCACAGGCGGGGGTGGGGGGTGCTGAAATTTTTACTCGTCTGCACCGTGGTTGAGTATATTTACGAGAAATGGGGAAAATTTTGTGCCGGAGGAGTATAATATTTACTCCACTAACGGTTTGAGAGTTCAGCTAGGTGCAGTTAGCCATCTATTTTGCTCCTCTAACCGGTTATAGGGGATTGTCTAGTGTTACTCTTACAACCCTAAAGCCCTAGAAAAATTACTAATTTCACGCTACAAAGCTTCCAATTTAAGTCATCTTACTTTATCTATATAAACAGGTTCTCGAAACAACCTATACAAATTAATATAACCAATTGGTGCTAACAATATTATTCATTTTTTAGCAATGTGTTCATACACAAAATTGTGCTGAATTTTTTCTTGGAGATTCTGTCCATATCTAAAATATCTTTCTTTTTTTAAAAAGAAATGCATTTAAAAGTTCATCTCCAATCTTGTGTGTTTACAGCCCAGATGTTCTTTCTCTAGTAACATGACGTCCCCATATATGTTGCAACACACCATATAAGCACATCTAATGAATGTTTAAAAAAGAGCTTCTGATGCATTTTCTAATCCGTCTGTGTTGAATTCAAATCTGCATCTAACTGAACCTCTGTCTTCTACTCTAGTACTGTATTATATAGACAGTCAACGCCGAAGCCAAGCACATAGTGATCGGACAAGACACAAAACTGTTATCAGCGGCGGGAGATGAGAAAAGTTAGTAACTTTCAAATACCTTTACCTTGCCCGTTAACACTCTCATTTTAACACACTGCAGGGAATGCATTCGGTTTCACCTAACGTTTTTGTACTTTTCAATCATATGAACACTCATGGACGAATAATTTGACGCAAGTTGTTTGATTAAAAGTCATTCTACGTCACTGATTACCCTAGGCAGGTCTTTCAATCTGCCAATCATCAACCCTCTGAATGCGAAAGTTGAGGACCACGTGTTTGTCTGCTGTTCATTCGAAACCCGAAAGAAGCAACTGCTGATTTGAAAAGGACAATCATTAATTGCATTGGATGCTCAACTATTCTGTGTTATTTTCTACTCCCTTCGTTCCTAAATAAATGACTCAATTTTGGACTAAAGTTAGTACAAAGTTGAGTCATCTATTTTGGAACGGAGGGAGTACAAGATTGAATTGTTGAGAAAGTTGAATTAACTCATGCCGGCGTCCATGATGGCACATGGTGCACAAGTCTTATCTCTTGTCATCATCGTACCAGGGACAGCAACAGGTGAGGTCGACACTCCTCTTGATTATTTGAGTACTCCGTTTATATTAAGAGTGATAGTCAACTTGACATCCAGGAAGCAATATTATGTTGGTAATATTCAGGAATATTCAAACTTAGCCTTTGTTGAGCAACAGGATAATCCTCTCAGACGTATACTATTCCTTGCATGATTCTTAAAGGAGACACCACCAGGCTACCACCAGATGGATGGACTTCTTTTTGCGGAATAACTCTTGTGATACTCAAAATTTAGGAAGTACACAAAGTCTAGACGTTCTTAGAACAGGAGCCAAGCCAAACAGCACTACGTTGTGTTCTGCCAAAAATAGCCATAAATTGACTCATTCTCGTTTGGCTAAGAAGAACCTGAGTGATACAAGAATTAGCCATGGATGGCATTATATCATTCCCACGGTACTCAACCGTTATCAAATCCTTGCCAGTTTTTTCATTTTTAATGGCAGTGGCAGTTGGACGAGTTATGGAATACGCAACAATAATCATATTGACGATCTGCATCCCAACATCAAGATATGCATGGACATGAACTGGTCGTGTTCCTTTATTATTTAGTAACCGTATACAAGGCATCTATCAAAGTGGATGGGAAAAACTACTAGATAAAAATAATAATATAACCATGTAATCAATGTCTAATTTGCTCAAAAGGCCGGAACATGCTGATATCTCTGCTGTTCACCTCCTGACGCGGCCTCGCGTTCTTCTCCATGTCCTGCATGTAGGGTTGAAGGAAAATCAGTCCAAAAAATTTCTAGTCCATGGGTGGAGATGGACCAAATTAAAGGCGGCTTTCATGTCGCTGTGGAATTTCTAGCGGTCCACGGTTAAGGTCTACCATCCGATGTAAAGTGCTGAAAGACAAGAGTTGAATGCACGCACAGAACAGCAAGACTTCTCTTTCATGAAAAGGATTAGAGAAACGGAAGGGGAAAAAACTTACGTCATGGACGGCCTCCCGGAGAAGCTCCAGCTGGTGCCTTGACACAGTGCGCACCTGCAAATTCAACCAGTCATAGGAAAAGAAAAGTTTCAGTAACATAAAATATATATCAATTCCATCCTTATTCACCAACCACGCAATGCATGGCGTATAATAGGACGTGTGCACACATCTAGCTGGCGTGCGTTCCACTGATCTAAATTCCAATCAATCAAAAGTGAGGGAAAGACGAAACTGGCAGCTCCATGCCAACTGCTAAGTTCCAGAAATGAATTCTTTTATTTGACAGTTGCAAGTTGTGTGTCATCATGTGTGATATGGTCCAGAAATGAAATATTTTACTGATGCTTGTTATGTTGGTAGTTGTGGTTCATGCAAGGTGAATGAATGAAACGGGACGTACCCTCTTGACGATGGTCCAGATGACCCCTTCTGTGCAGGGTGGGGTGGTGAGAGAGCCCACGTAGCGGTAGTACACGCTGGCCTTTCCCCTGGCGCCCCTCGGGTCCATCATCCCCATCTTCTCCTCCCTGTCCTTCCGATCCGCTATCATCTCCAGGTATGGCTCCAGCTGCGTTCGTAGTACAAGATTAGAGTTAGCCCCATGTTACCATGTTGGTGTTAGTTAAGCTTACTTATAATTAAGTTAAGTCCCATGTTGCCGTGTTGGCTTTAATTAGTTTATCAAGCTTAATTAAGCATGGTTAGTTGGTTGGTTAACTAATGGCATGTACAATGGTTGATAAGATAGTCTTATCTTAAATTTTGCATGTAAATTAGAGATGACAAAAAAACATGTCTACAATGGGTCATCTCTTAGCCTTATCTTTAATAATTAGTTGTTCCTAAAAATATGTTGAGACAAATTGTGCTAAGAAATCATCTCTTGTCTTCTCTTAAATAAGATAAGACAAGCCTTCTCTTATGATTTCTCTCTCCTCCACCTCATCATTTATCCTATGTGCCACTCTTAAGATAGAACCATTGTACATGCCCTAAAAAACAAGAAAGAAAAGATAGAAGCAAAAGTTACCTTGTGTAGGAAGGCGTCGTGGGCGCCGATTTCGTAGAAGACGCCGATGACGGCGGCTTTACCCTCGGCGCTCTCGTGGAACATGTGGAGCTCCATGTCGTACCGGCGGCCGTTGACGCTGTGCTCCGTGGGGGAGTGCCAGTGCAACTGCCGGAGGAAGTAGGGCGTGCCACCGATGGAGACGCTCCCGGCGTCGCCCTCGAACTTGAGCATGATGTCGTGGCCGCGGTTGACGATGGTGGCGTTGGCCGGGGAGTAGGAGTGGTTGAGGTAGCCGAGGCCGCGCACGAGGGAGACGCGCGGGCTGGCGAGGTCGATGGGCGACTGCATGTTGCCCTTGCCGCAGGCCGACCACTCCTCCTTGATGTCGCCCCAGTGCGCCGGCCCGTTCTCCGCGTCCAGCGAGTAGCTGAACTCCTCCTCCTCCTCGGTTTCCTGCTGGGCTCTGGCTGCCGGGAGAAGGACGGAGGCAGAGAAGAGGAGGAGGAACACGGCCAGTCGGAGGTCCCGCGATGGAATCATGTTGTCTCGCTCCTGGTCTTGTGGTGTCGGCTCCTCTGCTCGTGGAGCTGGCGAGTTCCTCTTGTGTGTGTTGAACCGGGGACAGAGCTGGTGGGGCATATATATAGTGGAGAAGAAGAGAGAATGACACGGGTCTGGCCGTCTGCCACGGCCGAGTTAGGTTGGAACGTTTCAAACCTGTCAACTTGCTACGGCTTACGGTACAGTACAACGAAAGTAAACTTCGCCGGCGTCGTCCCTTTCTGTTGCACGAAAAGGGAGCTTGTATGGTCCGGACGCTAGCTCTCAGAAAGTCGGGGTTTGGTGGGAAGCGGCACGGCCGGTCATTTTCTCCCTTCATCATCATCTGTAAACAAAACAAATGTGGACGGACGATTTGCCAAATTGGAACGCTCTTCTGTTTGGTAGCACAAGCAAAATTAGTGGAAACGTTTCAAACCCACGCGTCAAACCGATTCAGCAATTCGTTGCTCACTGTAGCTGCGGCCTGCAGAAGAATGCTTCTAGTGGGAAAAAAAAGGCTTTAATATGGCGTGGTTGGTGAGCGAGTGTGCTGATGTACGCATATGGAAATGCTGTGAATCCCAACATGCACCACTTGGGGCACATGCATTGCATGCATGCTTCACAGTGTTTGGTCCTCTAGACCATTGGTCCTATCAGGTCGGCAACCACGACCCAAGTAGTACGAGTTAAGAGGCACCACTAGATATAATACTAGGACGGCATAGTTAACAAGCACCACTAGGTATGCATAAGGCTTATGATCGGATTGAGTGAATTTTTCTTCAAAGTATGATGGAAAAACTTGGGTTCCATGAGCAATGGATTGATACGGTTATGGCATGTGTAAGCTCTTTGAGATATAAGATTCGTTTTAACTCTCAAGAAACAGATATGTTTGTTCCATCTAGAGGCATTAGACAAGGGATCCCCTATCCCCATATCTTTTCCTCATTTGTGCAGAAGGTCTCTCTACTATGTTGCAGTTTGAAGAAGTTGGTGGCCTTGATGGGGTTAGAGTGTGCAGAAATGCACCATCAGTCTCACACCTTTTATTTACCGATAATTCTCTAATTCTCTCATGGGAGCGGATGTCCTAAATGCAACTTCCTTACAGCATGTACTAGACACTTATTGCCAAAGTTCAGGTCAGATGGTGAGCTTATCAAAATCAAGTATTTTCTTTAGCCCAAATACACCTGTGGTAACCAGAACTGAAGTTTGTGAAATTTTACATATTGTAACTGAAGCATTATCAGATAGATATCTTGGCCTACCTGCTATTGTGGGTGCAGACAGAAGTGATTTCTTCAAACACTTTCGAGAAAGAATCAAAGCTAGATTGATCGGCTGGATGGAGAAACAGTTATCCACTGGAGGTAAAGAGATTCTACTTAAGGCGGTGGCCCAAGCCATCCCTGTTTTTGCTATGTCGGTTTTCTATTTACCTAAGGGTGTTTCAAGGATATCACGGATGTAATAGCTCAATTCTGGCGGGGAGATGATGAAGAGAATAGAAAGATGCACTGGTATTCATGGTGGAAACTCTGTTTTCCAAAGAGCGAAGGTGGTATGGGTTTTCGGGACCTTTATTCTTTTAACTTAGCCATGTTGGCTAAACAATGTTGGAGATTAATCACAGACCCAGACACCCTTTGTGCTTGGGTTTTGAAAGCTAAATATTATTCAAACGGGAGTTTGCTACAAGCTACACCGAAACAGGGGACGTCTTTCACTTGGCAAAGTATCTTGAAAGGTCTAGAAACTTTTAAGAAGGGTTACATCTGGAGGATAGGATGAGGTGATGCAGTAAACATCTGGTGTGATCCATGGATTCCCGCTAGCCCAGACAGGAAAATAATTACACCCCGTGGCCAAACAGTTTTATCGCAGGTTAGTGATCTCATCGACCCAAATACTGGAATCTGAGATGAGGAACTGCTCACTAATATCTTCAACCCCGTGGACGTGCGAAGAATCTTACAAATCCCGCTGAACCACCAAGCTTTTGATGATTTTATCGCATGGCATGCAAATAAAACTGGAACTTTTTCTGTCCGAAGTGCGTATAAAATACAGTGGATGTATACCTTAAGAGAACATACAAATATTAATTCAGTCCCGAGTGGTTCTACCCCTTTGGCAATATGGAGTATAATCTGGAAATTAAATATTCCTTGTAAAGTTCAAATCTTTTGTTGGCGGGTATTGCATGGAATAATCCCTCTAAAGTCAATACTAATGAATAAGCATATAGGGACTAATGGAGCATGTCCGATATGCCACCAAGGTGCTGAGGATCTCTGCCACCTGCTTTTCACTTGTCTGCCTGCTAAGGAGATGTGGCGATGCTTGAGGATGTCTGAGATAATTGACCATGCCAGTGTTGTTGATAGATCCGGTTCATCGATCTTGGAATATTTGCTTCTAATGCCGGATAGTCCCCAAATCCTTGAACCAGGTCTGAATTTTAAGCAGGTAATCGCGGTCGCCTGTTGATACTTATGGTGGATAAGAAGGCGTATTACACATAATGAATCTGTCCCTCCGATAGTCCGATGGCCGATCTCTGTAATGGCTATTGCAAGCAATTATGAGAAGGCATTTACCAAAACCTTCAGGCCTCAGGAATATAAATGGGTTTAACCCAACCCCAAATTTGTGAAAGTGAATGTAGACGCGGCGTACTATCAGGATGAAGGAATGGGGGCAACATCAACGATAATACGAGATGAAAAAGGTAATTTTATTGCGGCTACTTGTAAATTTATTCCGTTTGCTGCTGATGTAGTCACAACTGAAGTTATGGCCATGAGGGATGGTCTTGAACTAGCTAATTCTCTTGGGTTCAATCGATTGGAAGCCGAGTCTGATTCTATGCATGTCATCAACTTTTGTACCGGTCAGTCGAGATGGTGGGACGCAGCGGCAGCAATTTTCGCGGAGTGTGTGGACACAACTACGTTAATTGGGAAGGTCATCTATAAACATTGTTATCGATCGTCGAATCAAGCAGCGCATGTGCTTTTTTTTGCGGAGGGTAAAACTTTATTTATTACCCAGAATGGAAGTCTTGCTTATAGAGATCAGGCAAAACGCCCGGACCGGAACCAAGCCACACAACAGTGCGCTCTTCTACTCTACCGAAGTTTGCAAGGAAATGACTAACTTTATTTTGGTCACGAGAGATGTGAGCTAGTCTCACTTCTCCTTCTCCCCTCTAGAGGCGTTTGGTCTGATCTATGAACATAGCATAACGGGAGCGATCAACAATGTTACCCCTCAGCATATTGATTCCAACTAGGCTGTCAGTCTCGATCTCCACCGGAAGAGGCACCCATTGGAGTGGGAGGTTTAGGCCCTCCATGCACGCGGCCAGCTCCGCCTCAAGTGCATCCGCGCATCTCCGAAGTTGACGGCAGGACGAGAAGATGATCGTGCCCGAGCTGTCCCGGAGCACCATGCCCGCTCCGGCCGATTCTGTCGAGGGGCAAAAGGAACCGTCGACATTAAGTTTGGCCCATCCTGCCAGGAGTGGGGGTATCCATCTGGCAGGGGTCAGAGTGCTCTTCGGGATTTGTGCAGGCGTCACCTTAGTGTGCAGCGCCTCCACTGCTTGCTTGCCCTTCACCGGATCAGCCTCCGGCCGGTTTCGCGCCCCGATGATGGACTCCACATAGCTCAACAGGAAGCGGCATGAAGCCTCGACAGGGGGCGGCTTCTTATCGTGCGTGAGTTCATTCCGAACATGCCAGCAGCGCCATAGCAGCATCATCAGCTCCAGCCGCTCCCGGTCCGGGAGATCGCAGAGGCTTTGGGCAAGCCACTCCGACCCCGTCCTCCTGAATGCCTGCACCTCGGGGATGCGCCAGTGTTCTCCCATAGCTTGCCATAGCCCAACAGCCCGTGGGCACCTGCAAAACGCGTGAAACGTGTCCTTCAGCAGCGCATGTGCTAGCAAACTATAGTTATTGTAATAAGATCTCGTTGGTTTAGATGAACGAGCCCCTGATGTATTGGTCAGCAAGCTCGTAGACGATGTATCTATTATTTGATTTTAATGAAGCTAGCCATGATGGCCTTTCCTCAAAAAAAAAAAAAACAAGCACCACTAGGTACATGCTCGAACGACAATTTTTTTTGCGGGAATCGAAGGACAATAGTTAGAGAGCGTGATGGATGGATGCCCTACAATAGCGCCAGGACCTGAACTAGTAGTATGTTAGATGTAGAAAAATACACATGAGCTCCTGGGTGGTCCACACCCCTATACGAATATTAATCGTAAAAAATACCAAAAAATTTAAAAATATCAGAAATTTGGGGATATCAAACCCGAGTTCCCAATCTATTCCCGTGAGAAGTTTCATGAATAAATACCAGGAAACGTATCCGTGGCGAGGGAGATACTGTCCGGACAAAAATCCATCCAAACAGTTTTTTTTCTATACACAGGAAATGTTTGTCTTTTTTGCCATAAATACCTTTCCTGGTATTTTTTTTTATAAAATTTCACACGGGAGTAGATCGGGAAACCCGGTTTGATATCCCAAAATCCCAGATTTTTTCAATTTTTTTGAATTTAATATTCGTATAGGGGTGTGGAGCATCCGAGCGCTACAAATCCGCTTTCGTTAGATGTAGTGTTATTCTCCATAGTAAGTGCTTCCACAGCGAACGTACTCTGGCAGCGGATTTCCTACTAATGCGCCAACTCGCAACACTTCCCCTTCCGCGTTAATGGAAAGGTGTTCGCCTGGTTGGGAAAAGAAAGATCGTGTTCGGCTTTTTATTTTTTAATTTTTACCCTGACATGAACGGCTGTACTTTTTGGCTGCAAAAAGTGAAAAAAAATTGAGGTAAAAAGTGGCACAGATAGCTCCTAAGGTATAAAAAGAGTTCAAGATTAGTGGAATAGAGAGTGGCATAATCATTCGTGAGTTTGTTGTGAATAACGGAGTTCAAGGTGACTAGGAGCGATGAAAAAGTGATAATAGAAAATAAAAAGGGCCCAAAGAGCTCCTCATTCATTCTGCATTCCGTCTACGTCGAAGTTCAACACCTCCGTTGCTCTCGTCCTGACCTCAGTCCTTACGACACATGTCTTCTCTCTCGCCAGTCAACATCAAAGCCATGCACAGTGGTCAGAGACACAGCACAAAACGGCACAGGGAGACCAAGACGAGGAGAAGCTTCTGCAGAGAAAACTTACTAGCTACCCATTTGTTCACCACGGGAGTTCACACTCATATTAGCATGCTTTCGATGGAATGCACCAGGGTTCACCAATCAATTTGTACTTTTCAATCATAGAACCCTGAATGCCCCATGCACATGTAATTTGACCCACGTTGTCTAAAATAATTCGGCGTTACTGCAATGTAACGTTGAACTTCCAACCCCTCTGTCGCTCGCCAACCCTCGCTATTTTCGGAAACTCATGTTATTCTCCAAAATATTTAGTATTCACACATATGTTAGGATTCACCGCAATGTGTATGCAGAGTCGATGTCGGGTTGTTTCTATTTTTTGCACTATGGTTTATAAGGGAAGAAACTTCGTTAACCTGAACACTTTGGCAAATAAAATAATTATCTATTTCTACAAGTGTAAGGAAAATTGGATCTTGTAAAAGTCAAAGATAACTTCACATTGCAGTCCTGCTGCTAGTTTGTGTATGTTCTCACCTGCGGTTTGGAAAATTCAGAGAATTGTACGATCTCATCTTCTTTTTAAAGGTTAATATATAATAATACAGTAGTCCTTTTCGGTAAAACTGAACATAAACCCAGCCCTCTCATGCCATCAGTCTTTTCGGCCATCCGGTATCTCGATCTTGCCGTTTCTGCCCATTGGACGCTTGTGGGACACTCCTTTAGTGCAAATGTCCCCACAACCTAGCCTGTTGTCCTAGGGGTAGCTACTCCCCTGAACAATCTCTTTGCTCACATGGTCATTTCATGACGACCAACAACTTATTTCCTATGATTACTTAGTTAATTGTTGTTTTCTCCTTTTTCAACATGGATCAAATAGTATGACGTATCCCAGACTATGGCCATAACCGAGTACACGACTATATGGATGGGTTTTACAATTTGTAAAGGTTGTACGTTTTACCCACACTATAGATCTTCATCTTTTGTCACGTGCTTTGGCATATTATCCTCGTAGGTGGACCAGTGTTACTTCAACAAGACCATTCTACCTCCATGACACTTTTATCGTATCATCGGCGTACCTTCAGGCCTTGTTATGAGGGTGAGATTTGTATCAAAGAGTCCAAACCAAATCGAACAAGAGCTCATCCAAGGAGAGGAACACCATCGTAGTGCCTCCGTCATCAGGATCGACCATGGCCAACTCTAGATTTTTGCCAGAATCTTGTCGACCATGTGCCTATCCCTGAGAAGAGCATGACGAAAAATAATGATGGGGTTCTTACTATTGATCATGATATATAACATGGTAGACGCGCTCCCATTTTTGTCGAAGAAAGGGGAAATCTCTTCTAACACGACGAACACGCCTGACTTGTTGAGCAACCTGGCGACGAGATTGTCATTATTGTCAATCTCCATCTCGATGATCTTTTGTATATCATGATGAAGTTCTAATACTTTTGAGATATTTTATTTTGTTTCTCAACTTCATTGCAAATATCCTGTTGATGTTTTTTCTAGGAGCAACAACAATACCTGCGAAAAATTTAGTATGTAATATGCATATATAAAGAAAGCAATCCAAGTGGAAGCTAGCGTCTGAATCGAAACTTAAGTGTGCGTCGTAATAATATGGACACCTCCTAGCAACTAAAAACAACCTGATACAAGTAATCATGTGTTTTTATGGTTGATATGTGTTGAATCAAATCAAAGACATGTTAAATGGTCCTGCCATCATCAAAGGCAGAGATATCAAACCAACCCGGCGAGAGAAAAAAAGTGGCACGGGTGCAGATGCGTGAAACCGCACAAGCCTATAAATGCAATTGGGTGAGCTACTGAAGCTCCCTCACAATGACTCCAAAGGTAGAGATATAGTTATATTCCAAATCTCTTTTGTCTAGTTTATCTGGTGATGATGCTAAAACATGGTCCATATATTTAAGATAAATAGCCTTTAAATCTGATATCAAAGAGTGCCAATAACATTGTCCCGCATCTTGAACGCCAAGAGGATCTGGTTGACTTTTTCTATTTTTATGGAAGGGTTATGCTAACATTGTTACGAATTTTAGGGCTGACCTAAGTACAAATATGGTGTGGTTGTGTACAATATGGTAGCCATAGTTACATCACATTCATAGGCTATGCCGAGTTTATGAGGAGCTTGCGCTTCTCTTTGTATCTCATTTATTCTCCAAGATGTCAAGCCTAAGAGGCATACAAGTTGTCGTACGAAAATAAAAGATAGAAACAAGGAAAATGCAAGATGGTTGTGCAAATAAACTCTAACCTTTTTATATTAGTTCATTTAACTTTGAATATGCCTTCTCAAATTAAATCTTAAGTACTATCTCCTCTCATTCCATTTTCTTCGTGTGAAGCATATGAGTGGTCTCTTGTAGTATTATCACACCTTCGAGGACGTTTGGGTCATGCATGAAGGCCATCCTGGGTTGGGCCACACCGCATAGTCACCATGATGGAATTGAGGTAATAGTTCCATTAGGTTATCCATGATTACCTCCTGAAAGTCTTGATCAAATTTTGCTAAAAAATCAACACATGGTGCCTTGTTATGTTCAATTTGAAAACTTAGCATAGTGACCCGCGCAAATGCACATGCAATGTGTTAAATTTCAACTATTTATTTATAAAAATATAGGTTTTATGGATCCTTACATTCTTGATTCTAGATACTTCAAATATTAAAATATCATGTTTTGTGAAATGACTACAAACAACACTGAAGATATAACAATATGATGCATCTAAGCATTGACTACCCTTACAAATTCAAGACAATAATGGTGAAAGAATTTAGTTAATTTGTTGGTTTAACATAATAATGCAATTTATATATTTTCTTTTAACAACCAAACTAATCAATTTCTTCAATTTTTTGGTGGCATCTTATGTCATTTTTGTTGCATATGTAAACCTTATAAATCAATTTAAATGAATAATATTTTCTAAAGAGGATAATGTTCTAGATGCTGAAGAAGGATAATCGTCTCCATTGCAAGCATACATGTTGAAGGGCTTTTACAAACAATTGGTGTAATATGAAAGGAGCTAAAATCGAAATTATATGGAGGAAATAATGTCTCCCTTTTGCGTAACTATTATTACAACTTACTCCCTACTGATCTAAATGGTCTTATATTAGTTTACAGAGCGAGTACTTATTAGAATCTATATACTTTTAATGTGAAATTGGGTTTCACTAAGGTAGAAATAGGGTGCTTCGGAATTTGCGGAAGCTTGGTTTGATCAAGCTACTGAATATTGGAAAAATAAGCTATAACGCTTACTCCAGGAAATTGAAGTGCCAAGCAGTAGTATTTTGTTTTGGTATAACAGTTTAGCTCATTGACGTGAGATTATGTGGGATGTGGGATGCCTACTTTGTTGGGTAATGTTGCATGGAAAAACAAAAAAAAAATTACGCACACGCAAGATCTATCTATGGAGATGCATACCTACGAGAGGGCAAGAGCATCTGCATACCCTTGTAGATTGCTAAGTGGAAGCGTTTATCAACACGGTTGATATAGTCGTACACCTTCACATCCGCTCCGATCAAGCACTGAATGTACGCCACCTCTGCGTTCAACACACGTTCAGCTCGATGACGTCTTCGTGATAACCCACAAGTATAGGAGATTATAACAGTTTTCGAGGATAGAGTATTCAACCCAAATTTATTGATTCAACATAAGAGGAGCCAAAGAATATTCTTGCGTATTAGCAGCTGAGTTGTCAATTCAATCACACCTGAAAGGCTTAATATCTGCAGCAAAATATTTAGTAGCAAAGTAGTATGAAAGTAGCGGTAACAGTAGCAAAAGTAACAGTAGTAGTTTCTTAGCAATTGTAACAATAGCAGCGGAAAAGTAAGAAGCAAAGATCAATATGAAACGAGCTTATTGGCAATGGATCAATGATGAATAATTATGTCAGATGTCATTCATCATGCAACAGTTATAACATATGGTGACATAGAACTAGCTTCAGTTCATCAATATAATGTAGGCATGTATTCCGAATATAGTCATACGTGCGTATGGAAAATAACGTGCATGACATATTTTATCCTACCCTCCCGTGGCAGCGGGTTCCTATTGAAAACTAAGGGATATTGATGCCTCCTTTTAATAGAGTATTGGACCAAAGCATTAGCACTTAGTAAATACATGAACTCCTCAAACTACGGTCATCACCGAGAGTGGTCCCAACTATTGTCACTTCGGGGTTGCCGGATCATAACACATAGTAGGTAACTATAACTTGCAATATCGGATCAAAAACACAAATATATTCATGAAAACATAATAGGTTCGTATCTAAAATCATGGCACTCGGGCCCTAGTGACAAGCATTAAGCATAGCAAAGTCATAACGACATCAATCTTAGAACATAGTGGATACTAAGGATCAACTCTAACAAAACTAACTCGATTACATGATAAATCTCATCCAACCCATCACGGTCCAGCAAATCTATGATGAAATTACTCACGCACGATGGTGAGCATCATGAAATTGGTGATGGAGGATGGTTGATGATGACGATGGCGACGGATTTCCCCTCTCCGGAGCCCCGAACGGACTCCAGATCTACCCTCCCGAGGAAGAACAGGGTTTGGCGGCGGCTCTGTATCGTAAAATGCGATGAATCCTTCTCTCTGATTTTTTTTCTCCCTGAAAGAGAATATATGGAGTTGGAGTTGTTGGGGAATGTAGTAATTTCAAAAAATTTCCAACTCACATGCAACATCATGGTGATGCATAGCAACGAGAGGGGAGAGTGTGTCCATGTACCCTCGTAGACCGAAAGCGGAAGCGTTAGCACAACGCGGTTGATGTAGTCGTACGTCTTCACGATCCGACCGCTCAAGTAGCGAATGCACGGCACCTCCGAGTTCAGCACATGTTCAGCCCGATGACGTCCCTTGAACTCCAATCCAGCCGAGTGTTGAGGGACAGTTTCTTCAGCACGGCGGCGTGGTTACGATGGTGATGTTCTACGGATGCAGGGCTTCGGCTAAGCACCGCTATAGTATTATCGAGGTGGACTATGGTGGAGGGGGGCACCGCACACAGCTAAAAGATCAAATCAATTGTTGTGTCTCCAAGAGGTGCCCCCCTCCTTGTATATAAAGGAGTGGAGGAGGGGGAGGGCCGGCCCTCTCTATGGCGCGCCCTAAGGGAGTCCTACTCCCCCCGGGAGTAGGATTCCCCCTTTCCTAGTAGAACTAGGAGCCCTTCCAAGTAGTAGGAGTAGGAGAGAAGGAAAGGGAAAAGAGAAGAGAAGGAAGGAGGGGGCGCCGCCGCTCCTCCTAGTCCAATTCGGACTAAGCATTGGGTGGGCGTGCAGCCTCTCCTCTCTCTTTCCCCTAAAGCCCAATAAGGCCCATATACCCCCCGGCGAATTCCCGTAACTCTCTGGTACTCTGAAAAAATAGCCAAATCACTCGGAACCTTTTCGACATCTGTATATAGCCATCCAATAAATCGATCTTTACGTCTCGAACATTTCGAGACTCCTCGTCATGTCCCCGATCTCATTCGGGACTCCGAACTACCTTCGGTACATCAAAACACATAAACTCATAATACAAATCGTCACTGAACTTTAAGCGTGCAAACCCTACGGGTTCGAGAACTATGTAGACATGACCGAGACACGTCGCCAGTTAATAGCCAATAGCAGAACCTGGATGCTCATGTTGGCTCCTACATATTCTACGAAGATTTTTATCGGTCAAACGGCATAACAACATACGTTGTTCCTTTTGTCATCGGCATGTTACTTGCCTGAGATTCGATCGTCGGTATCTCAATACCTAGTTCAATCTCATTTCCGGCAAGTCTCTTTACTCGTTCCGTAACACATCACCCCGCAACTAACTCATTAGTAGCAATGCTTGCAAGGCTTAAGTGACGTGTATTACCGAGTGGGCCCAGAGATACCTCTCTGACAATCGGAGTGACAAATCCTAATCTCGAAATACGCCAACCCAACAAGTACCTTCGGAGACACCTGTAGAGCACCTTTATAATCACCCAGTTACGTTGTGACGTTTGGTAGCACACAAAGTGTTCCTGCGGTAAACGGGAGTTGCATAATCTCATAGTCATAGGAACATGTATAAGTCATGAGGAAAGCAATAGCAACAAACTAAACAATCAAGTGCTATGCTAACAGAATGGGTCAAGTCAATCACATCATTCTTCTAATGTTGTGATCCCGTTAATCAAATGAAAACTCTTTGTATATGGCTAGGAAACATAACCATCTTTGATCAACGAGCTAGTCAAGTAGAGCCATACTAGTGACACTCTGTTTGTCTATGTATTCACACATGTATTATGTTTCCGGTTAATACAATTCTAGCATGAATAATAATCATTTATCATGATATAAGGAAATAAATAATAACTTTATTATTGCCTCTAGGGCATATTTCCTTCAGTCTCCCACTTGCACTATAGTCAATAATCTAGTTCACATCTTTATGTAATTATTTCAGATATCCATGTGACTAATACCAAAGGGTTTACTGGAGTCAATAATCTACTTCACATCACTATGTGATTAACACCAAAAGAGTGATCATGTTTTGCTTGTGAGAGAAGTTTAGCCTACGGGTCTGCAACATTCAGATCCATATGTATTTCGCAAATTTCTATGTCTATAATGCTCTGCACGGAGCTACTCTAGCTAATTGCTCCCACTTTCAACATGTATCCAGATCAAGACTTAGAGTCATCTAGATCGATGTAAAAGGCTTGCATCGACGTAACTCTTTATGACAAACTCTTTTATCACCTCCATAACCGAGAAATATTTCCTTAGTCCTCTAAGGATAATTTTGACCACTGTCCAGTGATCTAATCCTAGATCACTATTGTACTCCCTTGCCAGAATGATGCTAAGGTATACAATAGGACTGGTAAACAACATAGCATACTTTATAGAACCTACGACTGAGGCATAGGGAATGACTTTTCATTCTCTTTCTATTTTCTACTGTGGTCGGTTTTTGAGTCTTTACTCAACTTCACACCTTGCAACATAGGCAAGAACTCCTTCTTTGACTGATTCCATTTTGAACTACTTCAAAATCTTGTCAAGGTATGTGAGGGAGTCCTGTATTAGGGGGTCTCCGGACAGCCGGACTATCTCCATTGGCCGGACTGTTAGACTATGAAGATACAAGATTGAAGACTTCGTCTCGTGTCCGGATGGGACTCTACTTGGCGTGGAAGGCAAGCTAGGAAATACGTATATGGATATCTCCTCCTTTGTAACCGACCTTGTGTAACCCTAACCCTCTCTGGTGCCTATATAAACTGAAGGGTTTTAGTCCGTAGGACAACAACGATAACATACAATCATACCATAAGCTAGCTTCTAGGGTTTAGCCTCTCTGATCTCGTGGTAGATCTACTCTTGTACTACCCATATCATCAATATTAATCAAGCAGGACATAGGGTTTTACCTCCATCAAGAGGGCCCGAACCTGGGTAAAACTTCGTGTCCCCTGCCTCCTATTACCACCGGGCCTAGACGCATAGTTCGGGACCCCCTACCCGAGATCCGTCGGTTTTGACACCGACATTGGTGCTTTCATTGAGAGTTCCTCTGTGTCGTCGCCATTAGGCTTGATGGCTCCTATTATCATCGATAGCGATGCGGTCCAGGGTGAGACTTTTCTCCCCGGACAGATCTTCGTATTCGGCGGCTTTGCACTGGGGCTAATTCGCTTGGCCATCTGGAGCAGATTGAAAGCTATGCCCCTGGCCATCAGGTCAGATTTGGAAGTTTGAGCTACATAGCCGACATCCGCGAAGACTAGATCTTCGACGGATTCGAGCCACAGCCGGGCGTGCCCCACTGTCGCGATGGGTATGACCTAGCTCTGCCGCCGAATAGTACCCCAGAGGCCGCGCCCGCATCTGCTCTGACCCTTAGCTCGGAGCAAACTGCGCCAATCGAGGACGGGTGGATAGACACCACCTTTGGGGCTGCAGTCTCGACGGCGATCGAGTCAAACACCAGCATAAACCTCTGCACAGCCCGTGACTCCAAGGTGCCGGACTCTTTCCCGGACTCCGAACCGTCCGCGCCCCTGCCAATCGAATCCGATTGGGCGCCGATCTTGGAATTCACCGCCGTGGATATCTTTCAGCACTCGCCCCTCGGCGACATTCTGAATTCACTAAGGACTCTCTCTTTGTCAGGAGAGCCCTGGCCGGATTATGGCCAACAGGATTGGGATGCGGAAGACGAAGAAATTCGACGCCCACCCACCACCCACTTCGTAGCAACTATCGATGATTTAACCGACATGCTCGACTTCGACTCCGAAGACACCGACAGTATGGACGACGATGTAGGAGACAAACACGAACCAGCGCCTATAGGGCACTGGAAAGCCACCTCGTCATATGACATATACATGGTGGATACACCCAATGAGGGCAATGGCGACGAGATAGCGAAGGATGACCCCTCCAAGAAGCAACCCAAGCACCGACGTCAGCGGCGCCGCTCTAAGTCCCGCCAAAGCAAAAGTGGTGATACCAGCACAGGAGTTAATAACACTCCGGATAGCGCCGAAGACAACAACAATCCCCTCCAGCAAGATTTAGAGCAGGAGGATGAAGGAGCCAGCTCTCCTGAGAGAGCGGCTGGCGGAGAGGACGAGGATGACAATTACATGCCCCCCTCCAAAGACGAGGCAAGCCTCGGCGACGATGAATTCGCCGTCCCAGAGGATCCCGCCGAACAAGAGCGCTTCAAGCATTGGCTTATGGCCACGTCAAATAGCCTGAAGAAAAAGCAGCAGCAGCTTCAAGCTGATCAAGATCCGCTAGCTGACAAATGGACTGAAGTCCTCGTAGCCGAGAACTATAAACTCGAGCGCCCCTCCAAGAGTTACCCAAGGCGCATGTTACTACCCCGACTGGAGGAAGAAGCGTATGAGATGGCTGATCGGCCACCTCGTGGCTGCGATAGAGAGACATTCCAGCCAAAAGCTCAGCCTCCACCCCAACGCCATTCAAATAAAAAGGCATGGGGAGATACGCTAGACCTGCGAGACATATTGGAGGACAAAGCAAAGCATTCAAGATAGATCTACGGATCATGAGGGTGCACCACTCTGCAAGAAGGTAAACGTCATGCCGGATACAGTAAAAGCAAATCCGGCCGAGCCGAACACAGCGGGCAAGACCCATTCGAGCTGCGTCACGATATAGCCCAATACAGAGGCGCCGCACACCCCTTATGCTTCACAGACGAAGTAATGGAACATCAATTCCTAGAAGGTTTCAAACCCGTAAATATTGAATCATACGACAACACAACAGATCCTGCGGTATGGATTGAGGACTTCCTCCTCCACATCCGCATGGCCCGCGGCGATGACTTACACGCCATCAAATACCTCCCACTAAAGCTCAAAGGACCAGCGCGACATTGGCTTAACAGCTTGCCAGCGGACTCCATTAGCTGTTGGGAAGATCTGGAAGCCGCATTCCTCGACAACTTTCAGGGCACTTATGTGCGACCACCAGACGCCGATGACTTGAGCCACATAATTCAGCAGCTAGAAGAATCGGCCAGGCAATTCTGGAATCGATTCCTCACAAAGAAAAATCAAATCGTCGACTGTCCGGATGCGGAGGCCTTAGCAGCTTTCAAGCACAACATCCGAGACGAGTGGCTAGCCCAGCACCTTGGTCAGGAAAAGCCGAAATCTATGGCAGCCCTCATGACGCTCATGACCCGCTTTTGTGCGGGAGAAGACAACTGGCTGGCTCGCAGTAATAACATATCAAAGAACCATGGTACCTCAGATACCAAGGACAGCAATAGCAGGTCACGTCGCAACAAGCATAAGCGCCACATCAACAGCGAAAATACTGAGGATACGACAGTCAATGCCGGATTCAAAGGCTCTAAACCTGCTCAGCGGAAAAAGCCATTTAAACAAAGTACGCCAGGTCCGTCCAGCTTGGACCTCATACTCGATCGCTCGTGTCAAATACACGGCACCCCAGACAAGCCAGCCAATCACACCAACAGGGATTGTTGGGTGTTCAAGCAGGCCGGCAAGTTAATTGCCGAAAACATGGACAAGGGGCCGCATAGCGATGACGAGGAGGAGCCCCGGCAGCCGCACACTGGAGGACAGAAGAGGTTTCCCCCACAAGTGCAGACGGTGAACATGATATACACAACCCACATCCCCAAGAGGGAGCGGAAGCGTGCGCTCAGGGACGTATATGCGTTGGAGCCGGTCGCCCCAAAGTTCAACCCTTGGTCCTCCTGTCCGATCACCTTCGATCGCAGGGACCACCCCACTAGTATCCGTCATGGTGGATTCACCGCACTGGTTCTAGACCCAATCATCGACGGATTTCACCTCACTCGAGTCCTTATGGACGGCGGCAGCAGCCTAAACCTGCTTTATCAGGACACAGTGCGCAAAATGTGTATAGACCCCTCAAGGATCAAACCCACAAAAACGACCTTTAAGGGCATCATTCCAGGCGTAGAGGCCAATTGCACAGGCTCCATTACACTGGAAGTGCTCTTCGGATCCCCGGATAACTTCCGAAGCGAAGAATTAATCTTCGATATAGTCCCGTTCCGCAGTGGTTATCACGCGCTGCTCGGACGAACCGCATTTGCTAGATTCAATGCGGTACCACATTATCCATACCTCAAGCTCAAGATGCCAGGACCACACGGAGTTATTACAGTAAATGGAAACACAGAGCGCTCTCTCCGAACAGAGGAGCACACCGTGGCCCTCGCAGCAGAAGCGCAAAGCAGCCTCTCAAGGCAATCTACCAGTTCGGCGTTTCAAAGCCCGGACACGTTCAAGCGCGCTCGGGGCAATCGGCAAATAGACCGCCTGGCGCGATCTGAGCTCGCGTAGCAATACGGCGGCCACCCCAATCCCAGCCCAACGGCGATATTCATGTCGCGCGCACATAATTACGCATTAAAAACACCATGGGCACAGGTGGGGAGGGGGGGCACAACTACGGCACACCCCAAAATGCAGCCTAAACCGCACTAGGGCTTCCCGTTTGGTTATTTTTCTTTTTTCCTTCAGGACCTTAATCTCTGGAAACACTGTCCGACAGCTCTATTGCCGAACACATGATACAACAACCAAGGAGGCAGAAAGCTACGTTATACAACGGAATTCCCAGGTTGATTACAGATTTCATATCATTCCTCAGCTCGCCCTTGGAAGGGACATAGTCCTACTCTTTTGCTTATCGCACTATCTGTATCACTCTGCTTTAACGCAATTTTTCAATAAACAATGCATGACATTACATCTATTATTGCATTCTTGTTAATATATATATATATATATATATATATATATATATATATATATATATATATATATATATATATATATATATATATATATCTGTGTGTGTGTGTGTGTGTGTGTGTGTTCATTAATGACGCCTTGCAACCGTACATTCTGGTACGGCCAACACACCAGGGGCTCACATACCCCACAATGCGGTGTGAAAAGTCGGAACACTTTCACAAGTGCGGCACCCCGAACTTATAGCATTATATGCATCAGCTCCGAATCATGTCTTTGGTCAAATGTTGGATTTGCCCGGCTCCTATGTTTTGGTACCTTACGTTCCGCTCTATCGGCTAAGGTAGCGCTAGGAGAACTACTGCGATTGTGCCCCGGTTCTACCGGGCTGAGCACCTCAGTAGAGAAAGCTAAAATTGACTGTCATGATATGGCAAGAGACTGGTCGCTGTTCGGCGAGGTTTTTCGAGTCCCTAAAGACTTATGCCTCTTAGGGCGAGGGGCCGGCTCTGTCCGGCTTATAGGCGTGTATCGCGCCCCAAATTTGGCCTTCCGAATACCAGGGGCTTCGCCGAAATTTAAAATTATAGATTTGTATGGCTAAGTGAGAGTGATAAAGCATTATTAGTCTGGTTGCCTTGTTCGTTGTGCTGAGCACCTCCCTCGAAGGACCCAAACATGGGAACAAGAGTGCTCAGGTTTATCCCGAACACCCCAGCACTCGTGGCATGGGGGCAGAAGCCGAGGACTAGCCATCTCTCAGATTGGATAAACAGCCAAATAGAAGGTAATATTTTAAATTCTAACAAGCATTGCATAGCAAATATGATAAAGGTTTCATACATACAGGACAAAACGAGCAAGTCTCATTCAAATATTACATTTTGTGAACACTCATCCGCGATAAGACGGGCACCCGGCAGAACACCCTCGTAGTACATCTCGGGGTGGCGGTGCTCCTTGCCCTCCGGCGGCCCCTCCTTGATCAGCTTCACGGCGTCTAGCTTGACCCACTGCATTTTTACACGGGCGAAAGCCCGGCGTGCACCTTCAATGCAGACGGATCGCTTGACGACCTCCAGCCATGGGCAGGCATCCACAAGCCGCCTCACCAGGCCGAAGAAGCTGTTCGGAAGGGCGTCGCCAGGCCACAACCGGAATATGAAGCCCTTCATGGCCTGATTGGCCGCCTTATGTAGCTCGACCATCTGCTTTAGCTGGTCGCTCATTGGCACCGGATGTTCGGCCTCAGCGTACTGAGACCAAAACAGCTTCTCCGTCGAGTTTCCGTCCTCGGCCTGGTAAAATTGTGCGGCATCGGACACATGCGGGGCAAATCTGCGAATGCTCTTGAAGAGCTCCGGATTCAGGTAAGTAATCGGTAATTCACTTTTACATGCTTGCTTTGCATATAGAAAGCCTTACCCGCCGCTATCTTCTTCATCGCGTCGAACTCCTGAAGGGCCTTCTGGGCCTCGGCCTTGGCACTCTTCGCGCTCTCACGGACCGCGGCAAGCTCAGACTCTCGCGTCTTCAAGTCAAGCTCCAATGCCTCGTGCTTCGTCACGAGAGCCTGGAGCTCTTGCTGCACCTCGCCCACCCGAGCCTCGTGCCTCTCTCGCTCGGTGCAGTCCTTGGCCACTATATCTTCGGCCTTGGTCAGCGCTTTCTTCAGGGTCGCTACCTCGGTCGTGGCCCCTGGCAAAACATAAAATGATCCTGTCATTTGGCAATCGCGTCCTTTTTATATATACATATATCTATAGACGGGGTATTACTTACCCTCGTTTTGCTCGAGCTACCTCTTGACAAGGCCGAGCTCTTTCTTGGACCCATCAAGGTCCTGCTTCAGTATGGCGACCTCCGCAGTTAGTGCGGCGGACGCCAGCAGAGAAGCCTGCATATGCATATCGACATACTTATATTAGACTCCTGCGAGGTTATTTGATCCTCTATTCGGCTTTTCTTTGTGAACACCAAACAAAGTATCAGGGGCTACTGTCTATGCAGTAATACTTCTACTATATTTTAACACACTTACCTCGAAGCCTGTTAGAAGGCTGGCACAGGCTTCAGTCAATCCGCTCTTGGCGGACTAAACCTTCTGGATCACCGCACTTATGATGGTGCGGTGCTCCTCGTCGATGGAAGCGCTGCGAAGCGCTTCCAGCAGGTTGTCTGGTGCCTCTGGATGGGCAGAGGTCACCGGCACAGGCGTTTTGCCCCTCTTAGAAGGGGACCGCCTGCCCGAGCTCGAAACCGTTGGAGGGTCCGGCGCGGTGTTTGGCTGAGGGCCGAACTCGGAGCTCTCGGGGACCCCGTCCCCTCGGCTCCCGGAGTCCGGAAGGTCGCCTTGAGGCGCCTCCGGGACTGTCCCCCCTCGATCCGGTGCCTCTTGAGACAACACCTCGGCATCGTCGGCTGGATGAGGGGAGGTGGCGGTCGGGACTGGATCGCTATCCATGTCCAACGAGCCCAGGGAGCCGTCCGATGATACCTCGATATTGGCTCGGGGCGGCCTGCACAATTGAGTTCGGCGTTAGGAAAAGTAGTGCGACAAAGGAATCCTATGGGTAACTTTGGTATCCGAATACTTACAATCTCCCCGGGGGCTTGGCCCTGGGCAACCACTCGTCTTCGTCTTCGTCGGTGGTGGTGGAGCTGTCCGGAAGGATGGTTCTTCCCTTCTTGGACCCTTCGGCCCCCCAGTTGGGGCGGCCTTCCTTTTTCTGTCTCCCCCAGTCGGTGAGGGAGCATCTTCTTCTTCTTCCTCCTTGTCTTCGGGGGAAGGGTGCGCCGCAGAGTCATCGGACGGTGAGTCCGACGACGCCTGGCGTCGGGAACTCTGTAGAGCTCCCTTGGCCTTCTTGGTCTTCTCCGGCACCTTATAAGGGGCCGGAGTCAACATCTTCGCCACAAGGGCGTCTACGGGGCCTTCGGGCAAGGGAGCCGGACAGTCGATCTGTCCGTCCATCTTCTGCCAGTCCTGTCAAAGGCACAGGAGTTTAGATCCCGCATAGAGTCAATCTATATAAAAATAAGTATCCTGTGAAAGGTAAAACAACTTACCGCACTGGCTTGGCGCTTCACGCTGAATCCGCAATCCTCAGTAATGGGGGGAGGGACCTCGGCACTCTTGAACAGCACCCTCCAAGCATCTTCATGAGTCGTGTCGAAGAGCCTGTTCAGAGTTCGGTGCTGCGCCGGATTGAAGTCCCACAAGGTGAACTCCCGTTGTTGGCACGGGAGTATCCGGCGGATGAGCATAACCTGCACTATGTTGATGAGCTTGAGCTTCTTGTCCACCATGTTTTGAATACATGTCTAGAGTCCGGTCAGCTCTTTTGAATTACCCCAGGACAGGCCCTTCTCCTTCCAGGAGGTGAGCCGCATGGGGATGCTAGATCGAAACTCGGGGGACGCTACCCATGCGGGGTCGCGCGGCTCGGTGATATAGAACCACCCTGATTGCCACCCCTTTATGGTTTCCACAAAGGAGCCCTCGAGCCATGTTATGTTGGGCATCTTGCCCACCATGGCGCCTCTGCGATCCGCCTGGCGGCTTCCCACCACCTTCGGCTTGACGTTGAAGGTCTTCATCCATAAGCCGAAGTGGGGCTTGATGCGGAGGAAGGCCTCGCACACGACGATAAACGCCGAGATGTTGAGGATGAAGTTCAGGGCCAGATCGTGGAAATCCAGGCCGCAATAAAACATGAGCCCCCGGACGAAGGGATGGAGAGGGAATCCCAGTCCGTGGAGGAAATGGGTGAGGAATACCACCCTCTCATGGCGCCTGGGGGTGGGGATGAGTTGCCCCTCATCTGGGAGCCGGTGCGCGATGTCGTCGGGCAGGTATCCGGCTCTCCTCAGTTTCTTGATGTCGCCCTCCGTGATGGAGGAGACCATCCACTTGCCTCCCGCTCCGGACATGGTTGGAGAAGGTTGAGATGGAAGTGAGGACTTGGGCGCTAGAGCTCGAGTGTGCGGGAGCGGATGAGCAAAGGAGGAAGAAGGCATGGATAGAAAGGTGAATCCTTATCCCTTTATATGGGAGGACAAAACTAAGCGTCCCCACTTGCCTGGTAAAACTCTCTTATCCCCCAAGCGCTGCAATTGATGGCGCGGTTGGGTTACCCATGCCCGTATTGATGAGAATCCCGTAATAATGGGACACAATCTCTACTTTGACAAGACGTGTCGAAAAACTGCCTCGCGTTGTGTGCGGGGCTGGTTAAAAGAAACGGTTCGAATAATCACGGGGCCATGACGTAACGTCGTGTTGCCAAAACAAGCCAGCAAATTAGATCTGCGAAAATATTATTCTCTCTATGGTGGAATGTGGAACTTATTTTGCAGGGTCGGACACTACCCTCATATTCAAATTCTTCTGTGATGTATTCAGAGAAGGAACCCGCCTTGCAATGCCGAAGACAACTGCGCGCCGGACTCATCGTCATTGAAGCCTGGTTCAGGGGCTACTGAGGGAGTCCTGTATTAGGGGGTCTCCGGACAGCCGGACTATCTCCATTGGCTGGACTATTAGACTATGAAGATACAAGATTGAAGACTTCGTCTCGTGTCCGGATGGGACTCTACTCGGCATGTAAGGCAAGCTAGGCAATACGTATATGAATATCTCCTCCTTTGTAACCAACCTTGTGTAACCCTAACCCTCTCCGGTGCCTATATAAACCGAAGGGTTTTAGTCTGTAGGACAACAACAATAACATACAATCATACCATAGGCTAGCTTCTAGGGTTTAGCCTCTCTGATCTCGTGGTAGATCTACTCTTGTACTACCCATATCATCAATATTAATCAAGCAGGACATAGGGTTTTACCTCCATCAAGAGGGCCCGAACCTAGGTAAAACTTCGTGTCCCCTGCCTCCTGTTACCATCCGGCCTAGGCGCACAGTTCGGGACCCCCTACCCGAGATCCGCCGGTTTTGACACCGACAATATGTACTCATTGAAAAAACTTATCAAGCGTCTTTGAGCTATCTCTATAGATCTTGATGCTCAATGTGTAAGCAGCTTCATCGAGGCCTTTCTTTGAAAAAAAACTCTCTTCAAACACTCCTTTATGCTTTCCAGAAAATTCTACATTATTTCCGATCAACAATATGTCATTCACATATACTTATCAGAAATGTTGTAGTGCTCCCACTCACTTTCTTGTAAATACAGGCTTCACCACAAGTCTATATAAAACCATATACTTTGATCACTTTATCAAAGCATATATATGAGTGAGAAAATCTCATCGTAGTCAACACCTTGAACTTGTCAAAAACACTTTGCGACAATTCGAGCTTTGTAGATAGTAACACTACTATCAGCGTCCGTCTTCCTCTTGAAGATCCATTTATTCTTAATGACTCACCGATCATCGGGCAAGTCAATCAAAGTCCATACTTTGTTCTCATACATGGATCCAATCTCAGATTTCATGGCCTCAAGCCATTTCGCGCAATCTGGGCTCATCATTGATACATCTCCAACGTATCTATAATTTTTGATTGCTCCATGCTATATTATCTACTGTTTTGAATGTTTTGTGCTTTATTATAAACTTTTATATCATTTTTGGGACTAACCTATTAACCCAGAGCCCAGTGCCAGTTTCTGTTTTTACCTTGTTTTAGGGTTTCGAAGAAAAGGAAAATCAAACGGAGTCCAATTGACCTGAAACTTCACGGAACTCATTTTTGAAAGGAAAGAAGGCCAGAAGACTTGAACTGCACGTAAGGGAAGCTTCGAGGAGGCCACGAGGTAGGGGGGCGCGCCCACCCCCCTAGGGCGCGCCCTCCACCCTCGTGGGCCCCTCGTGGCCCCCCTGACGTACTTGTTCCGCCTATATATCTCCATATACCCTAAAAACATCCGGGAGCACAATAGATCGGGAGTTCTACCGCCAGAAGCCTCCGTAGCCACCGAAAACCAATCTAGACCCGTTCCGGCACCCTGCCGGAGGGGGAATCCCTCTCTGGTGGCCATCTTCATCATCCCAGTGCTCTCCATGACGAGGAGGGAGTAGTTTTCCCTCGGGGCTGAGGGTATGTACCAGTAGCATGTGTTTGATCTCTCTCTCTCTCTCTCTCTCTCTCTCTCTCGTGTTCTTGAGGTGATACGATCTTGATGTATCGCGGGCTTTGCTATTATATTTGGATCCTATGATGTTTCTTCCCCCCTCTACTCTATTGTAATGGATTGATTTTCCCCTTTTAAGTTATCTTATCGGATTGAGTCTTTAAAGATTTGGGAACACTTGACGTATGTCTTGCCGTGCGTATCTGTGGTGACAATGGGATACCACGTGATTCACTTGATGTATGTTTTGGTGATCAACTTTCGGGTTCCGCCCATGAACCTATGCATAGGGGTTGGCACACGTTTTCGTCGTGATTCTCCGGTAGAAACTTTGGGGCACTCTTTGAGGTTCTATGTGTTGATTGAATAGATCAATCTGAGATTGTGTGATGCATATCATATAATCATACCCATGGATACTTGAGGTGACATTGGAGTATCTAGGTGACATTAGGGTTTTGGTTGATTTGTGTCTTAAGCTGTTATTCTAGTACGAACTCTAGGGTTGTTTGTGACACTTATAGGAATAGCCCAACGGATTGATTGGAAAGAATAACTTTGAGGTGGTTTCGTACCCTACCATAATCTCTTCGTTCGTTCTCCTCTATTAGTGGCTTTGGAGTTACTCTTTGTTGCATGTTGAGGGATAGTTATGTGATCCAATTATGTTAGTATTGTTGAGGGAACTTGCACTAGCCAAAGTATGAACCCTAGGCCATGTTTCAACGCATTGCAATACCGTTTTAGCTCACTTTTATCATTAGTTACCTTGCTGTTTTTATAATTTCAGATTACGAAAACTATTATCTACTATCCATATACCACTTGTATCACCATCTCTTCGCCGAACTAGTGCACCTATATAATTTACCATTGTATTGGGTGTGTTGGGGACACAGGAGACTCTTTGTTATTTGGTTGTAGGGTTGCTTGAGAGAGACCATCTTCATCCTATGCCTCCTATTGATTGATAAACCTTAGGTCATCCACTTGAGGGAAATTTGCTACTGTCCTACAAACCTCTGCACTTGCAGGCCCAACAACGTCTACAAGAAGAAGGTTGTGTAGTAGACATCAAACTCTTTTCTGGCGCCGTTGTCGGGGAGGTTAGCGCTTGAAGGTATATCTTTAGATCTTGCAATCGAGTCTTTTAGTTTCTTGTTTTATCACTAGTTTAGTTTGTAAAAGAAAACTATAAAAAAATGGAATTGAGTTTGTCTCATACGCTTCACCTTTTTAATATCTTTCGTAAGTATGATGGAAAGGAAATTTGTGCTCAAGTGCTAGAAGAAGAAATCTATAAAATGTTTGGCACTAAATCTTTGAATGATGAGCATGATTGCAATGTTGTTAGTACGAATTCTTTGAATATCCATGATACTAATGATGATTGCACTAGTGATGATGTCTCCTATAAACATGTCAATTTTTGTGGAGTAGATTGGGTTTGTAAGTACACACCAAATAGGGAAGATAGATATTGCAAGAGGCATAAGTACTTAGAAACTAAATTGTTGCAAGAGAGGCTAGATGATTGTGCTGAAAATTTAAATTTTCTTGGCCATACTTGTGAGCTTTGCAATGAATGTGGTCATTTAACTATCCGATTCAAATTGTTTCATGATCTAATCATGTCCAAAAATTTTGATGACTTGATTTCCCTTGCACATTATAATGAACTTAGTTTGCTTATGGGCTACGAAGAAATGAAACGTACAACTAACTATCTTCCAGAATTTGCCCGTTATAAACTTCTTGGATTTGATCTAGAGGAAATTTATATGTATTGTTCGGTGAATTGCATTGAAAACCCTTATATTGCCAATTACATAAAGAAAAAAAACAAATAGAAGATGAAGAGAATACTAATGAAAGGGAAGAGGCTTCCCAATACCCTCCTATTATTTCTTATGATGAATCAGGTAACGAGGAGGAGCCTCCTATTCAACCAATCTCATTAATAAGGAGCTCCAAAAAGAGGATTGAACCCACACATGATGTGGTGAAGAAGAAGAAAAGAAAAAGGAAGAGAGGTAAAAAGATATCTCTCTCAAATAATTCTGCTCCTGTTACTATTGTGCCTCATGAAAATATAATTGTGGAAGATAATGATACTTCTTATGATCTTGAAAATCTTTTTGGCACTTGCTTGGAAGAATATGATAATTGCTATACTATTGGTGCTATCCATACTATTAATTATGAGAGTGATTATGATTATGATATGAAAAGGCCCAAGCTTGGGGAAGCTATAATTAATGAAGATGATATTTTTAGTCTCCCAAGTTTTGATATGCAAGTTTATAATGATGATAGCATGCCTCCTACTTATGATGATTATTGTGATGATACTTATTCTAGAAAAAGTAGTGATTATATTTATAAAACTTGTCATGATTATGGTTACCCCTTTTCTGAATATTACTCTTTTAATGTGGAAACAATTTATAGTATTCGAGTTTCTTATGATACTCCAACTGTTCCAAATGAGAAGAATTTTGCCTATGCGGAGAGTAGTAAATTTTCTATGCTTGTAGATCATGAAAATAATGCCTTATGTGATGGTTATATTGTTTAATTCATTCATGATGCTACTGAAATTTATCATGAGGGAGGAATATATGCTTGTAGGAATTGCAATAATATCAAGTTTCCTCTCTATGTGCTTAAATTCTTGAAGTTATGCTTGTTTTGCTTTCCTATGCTAGTTGATCATTGTTCCCATAAATTGTTTGCTCACAAAATCCCTATGCATAGGAAGTGGGTTTGACTTAAATGTGCTAGTCATATTCTTCATGATGCTCTCTTTATGTCTCAATTCTTATCTTTTATGTGAGCATAATTGAAATCATCATGCCTAGCTAGGGGCGTCAAACGATAGCGCTTGTCGGGAGGCAACCCAATTTTACTTTTGTTCCTTGCTTTTTTCTCCTGTTTAGTAATAAATAATTTATCTAGCCTCTGTTATGATTGGGTTTTTATGTTTTAATTAGTGTTTGTGCCAAGTAGAACCTTTGGGAAGACTTGGGTGAAGTCTTTATGATCATGCTGTAAAAAACAGAAACTTTAGCGCTCACGAGAACTGCTGCCATTTTTATTTTGAGAGTGATATTTAGTTAATTATTTTTGAAGATGATTAATAGATAAATTCCTCAGGTCCAGAAATTTATTTCAGAATTTTATGAGTTTTAGAAGTATACGTTTGATCCAGATTACTACAGACTGTTCTGTTTTTGACAGATTCTGTTTTCATTGTGTTGTTTACTTATTTTGATGAATCTATGGCTAGTAAAATAGTTTATAAATCATAGAGAAGTTGGAATACAGTAGGTTTAACACCAATATAAATAAATAATGAGTTCATTACAGTATCTTGAAGTGGTGATTTATTTTCTTATACTAACGGAGCTTACGAGTTTTCTGTTAAGTTTTGTGTTGTGGAGTTTTCAAGTTTTGGGTAAGGATTTGATGGACTATGGAATAAAGAGTGGCAAGAGCCTAAGCTTGGGGATTCCCAAGGCACTCCAAGGTAATATTCAAGGATAGCCAAGAGCCTAAGCTTGGGGATGCCCCGGAAGACATCCCCTCTTTCGTCTACTTCCATCAGTAACTTTACTTGGAGCTATATTTTTATTCGCCACATGATATGTGTTTTGCTTGGAGCGTCATTTTATTTTATTTAGTTTTGCTTGCTGTTTGAATAAAATACCAAGATCTGAAATTATTAAATGTTAGAGAGTCTTCATATAGTTGCATAATTATTCGACTACTCATCGATCTTCACTTAAATCTTTCGGAGTAGTTTGTCATTTGGTCTAGTGCTTCACTTATATCTTTTAGAGCATGGTTGTAGTTTTATTTTGAAGAAATAGATGAACTCTCATGCTTCACTTAGATTATTTTAGAGTCTTAAATAGCATGTTAATTTGCTTAAAATCCTAATATTCTAGGTATTCAAGAATAATAAAATTCTCTTATGAGTGTGTTGAATACTATGAGAAGTTTGATACTTGATAATTGTTTTGAGATATGGAGATGGTGATATTAGAGTCATGCTAGTTGAGTGGTTATGAATTTGAGAAACACTTGTGTTTAAGTTTGTGATTCCCTTAGCATGCACGTATGGTGAACCGTTATTTGATGAAGTCGGAGCATGATTTATTTATTGATTATCTTCCTTATGAGTGGCGGTCGGGGACAAGCGATGGTCTTTTCCTACCAATCTATCCCCCTAGGAGCATGCGCGTAATACTTTGCTTTGATAACTTGTAGATTTTTGCAATAAGTATATGCGTTCTTTATGACTAATGTTGAGTCCATGAATTATACGCACTCTCACCCTTCCACCTTTGCTAGCCTCTCTAGTACCGCGCAACTTTCGCCGGTACCATAAACCCACCATATACCTTCCTCAAAAAGCCACCATACCTACCTATTATGGCATTTCCATAGCCATTCCGAGATATATTGCCATGCAACTTTCCACCGTTCCGTTTATTATGACACGCTTCATCATTGTCATATTGCTATGCATGATCATGTAGTTGACATTGTATTTGTGGCAAAGCCACCATTCATAATTCTTCCATACATGTCACTCTTGAGTCATTGCACATCCCGGTACACCACCGGAGGGATTCATATAGAGTCATATCTTGTTCTAAGTATCGAGTTGTAATTCTTGAGTTGTAAGAAAATAAAAGTGTGATGATCATCATTATTAGAGCATTGTCCCAGTGAGGAAAGGATGATGGAGACTATAATTCCCCCACAAGTCGGGATGAGACTCCGGACGAAAAAAAAGAGGCCAAAGAAGCCCAAATAAAAAGAAAGAAGAGAAAAGAGGCCATAAAAAGAGAGAAAGGCCCAAATAAAAAAATAAATAAAAAAATGAGAGAAAAAGAGAGAAGGGACAATGCTACTATCCTTTTACCACACTTGTGCTTCGAAGTAGCACCATGATCTTCATGATAGAGAGTCTCCTATGTTGTCACTTTCATATACTAGTGGGAATCTTTCATTTCAGAACTTGGCTTGTATAATCCAATGATCACTAGTAGAAAAAGGGTCAAACGTGAAGCACATTAGTGCCGGTTTGAATTAGAGCCGGCACTAATGTGTACATTAGTGCCGGTTCGTGGCGGCGATCAATAGTACCGGTTCGTGGCGAACCTTTAGTACCGGTTCATGCCACGAACCGGTACTAAAGAGGCTGTGTCAGCCTGCGGTCAGGCTATGGCCCCACCATCACCATTTAGTGCCGGTTCGTACCACGAACCGGTACTAATGAGGTTATGGCAAGCTGTTTTTAGTTCCACCTCGCCAAGAGAGAGGCAGTATGAGCGGTTTATAAGCCGTGAGTGCACAGACAATGACGAAGAGTTGCAATGCTGACCTACATGTTGATTAGCTTCAAGCCTTGCGGAATAGCATAGATTGCACTGAGCTATGTGCAGTGCAGTCTACACTATTCCGAATGGCTTGAAGCAAATTAACCAGCATTGCACCTCTTTTTTATTTTTAATAACTTATTTAAACTCCGGACTTCTTTTGTGTTCAGTATGCAACATTTAAAGTGACGTCATCAATTTCCAACATGTTCTGACATCATTTGTTGTTTTTCGGTCATTTACCTAATTGTTTAGAGAGCTAAATGACCGTGAAATTGAAAATCACTACAAAATGAATCCTGAAAATGTTGAAACTTGGCATGGTATCATCATATCACCCGCATAGCATGCGCGAAAGAGTAGAGAGGGTCACGGCAAAAACTGGACGCACTTCGTGTACAAACTGGACAAACTCTTTCCGAGTATCAGGGTTTCGGAGTCCGGAGGGGGTACTAATGTGCATCCCACCAATCAGGAAGAATCACACGGATCGTGTGTTTCTTTCTAGCTCTTGTGAGTCGTTGGATCAAGGGTGTGTTTCTTCCTAGCTCATGTGAGTCGTTGGATCGAAACTACCACAATCACTTTGTGAGCCAGACGACCCTATATATATATAGCCCACCTCTCACCTTCCCTGCATAAGTCTTTCAGTTCATTGACTACATACATCTACTAGTTCATCGACTGCATACATCTACCAGTTCATCGACTGAATACAAATCAGTCGGATTTGCCATCATACGTCCAACCGTGCATTTGATATGCATGTATATGCATCACAAGCCACGGTTGGGCTGTATGATGGCGATACCGATTGGTTTGTTCTAGATCTGACATAAAAGGTTTGATCCAACTTCTTTTTTGTGACATAAGAGCTATCTCTCCTCCTACCTATTTTAGTTACACAACTACCTATTTGTGCCAAATTTTCACTTTTGCTGTTGCTCTTGCATCATAAGCATCCATGTTAACTGGACTTACAAGTAATGCAATTTAACCAAACTATCTTGTGATCTTCGCCAATAGAGGGGTAGTATGAGCGATTTATAAGCCGTGAGTGCACAGACAATGACGAAGAGTTGCAATTCTCACCTACATGTTGATTAGCTTCAAGCCTTGCGGAATAGCATAGATTGCACTGAGCTATGTGCAGTGCAGTCTACACTATTCCGAATGGCTTGAAGCAAATTAACCAGCATTGCACCTCTTTTTTATTTTTAATAACTTATTTAAACTCCGGACTTCTTTTGTGTTCAGTATGCAGCATTTAAAGCGACATCATCAATTTCCAACATGTTCTGACATCATGTTAGAGAGCTAAATGTTTTACCTAATTGTTTAGAGAGCTAAATGACCGTGAAATTGAAAATCACTACAAAATGAATCCTGAAAATGTTGAAACTTGGCATGGTATCATCATATCACCCGCATAGCATGCGCGAAAGAGTAGAGAGGGTCACGGCAAAAACTGGACGCACTTCGTGTACAAACTGGACAAACTCTTTCCGAGTATCAGGGTTTCGGACGAGAACTCATCTGTTACATGGCCACTTCAATGTTTTTTAAACTTATTTGAACTCCGGACTTCTTTTGTGTTCAGTATGCA
>NC_041392.1:55272428-55272970 GCF_002162155.2 Triticum dicoccoides | reverse complement strand
GATGAGAACTCATCTGTTACACGGCCACTTCAATGTTTTTTAAACTTATTTGAACTCCGGACTTCTTTTGTGTTCAGTATGCAGCATTCAAAGCGACGTCATCAATTTCCAACATGTTCTAACATCATTTGTTGTTTTTCCGTCATTTACCTAATTGTTTAGAGAGCTAAATGACCGTGAAATTGAAAATCACTACAAAATGAATCCTAAAAATGTTGAAACTTGGCATGGTATTATCATTTCACCCGCATAGCATGTGCGAAAGAGTAGAGAGGGTCACGGCAAAAACTGGACGCACTTCGTGTACAAACTCGACAAACTCTTTTGGAGTATCAGGGTTTCGGACGAGAACTCATCTGTTACATGGCCACTTCAATGTTTTTTAAACTTATTTGAACTCCGGACTTCCTTTGTGTTCAGTATGCAGCATTCACAGCGACATCATCAATTTCCAACATGTTCTAACATCATTTGTTGTTTTTCAGTCATTTACCTAATTGTTTAGAGAGCTAAATGACCGTGAAATTGAAAATAACGACAAA
>NC_041392.1:55270578-55272418 GCF_002162155.2 Triticum dicoccoides | reverse complement strand
GAAATTGAAAATCACTACAAAATGAATCCTGAAAATGTTGAAACTTGGCATGGTATCATCATATCACCCCCGCATAGCATGCGCGGAAGAGTAGAGAGGGTCACGGCAAAAACTGGATGCACTTCGTGTACAAACTGGACAAACTCTTTCCGAGTATCAGGGTTTCGGACGAGAACTCATCTGTTACATGGCCACTTCAATGTTTGTAAACTTATTTGAACTCCGGACTTCTTTTGTGCTCAGTATGCAGCATTTAAAGCGACGTCATCAATTTCCAACATGTTCTGACATCATTTGTTGTTTTTCGGTCATTTACCTAATTGTTTAGAGAGCTAAATGACCGTGAAATTGAAAATCACTACAAAATGAATCCTGAAAATGTTGAAACTTGGCATGGTATGCAGCATTCAATTTCCAGAAGAAAATAAATAGAAGAAAATAAATAATGCAGAAAATAAAAAACTATACAAAAAAATTACTCAAAAATAAATAGAAGAAAATAAATAATGCAGAAAAGAAAAAACTATATAAAAAACTACTCAAAAATAAATAGAAGAAAATAAGTAATGCAGAAAAGAAAAAACTATATAAAAAATTTGTTGGCGCGTTGTCCAGTGGGCCTGCCAGACCTAGGGTGTGCAATGCAGGCCCAAAAGGGCCAGCAGACTCACAGGGCAGCGCGCCCTAATTAATTAGGCCCATAAGCCTGCTATATAGAGGAGTTCGAAGAGGTAGCCGCGGCTGGGTTTATAAACCAGTGTGGCTGCCCTTCGTCGGGCGAGGTGGGACTAATCTTTGGGGTGGCAGCGCAAGGCCTTGAGTACCGGTTGGTGGCTCCAACCGGTACTAAAGACCACCCTTTAGTACCGGTTGGAGCCACCAACCGGTACTAAAGGCCTGCTCTTCCCGCCTCTTTGCCTGGCCAAAGTAGGCCTTTAGTACCGGTTGGTGGCTCCAACCGGTACTAAAGGCTCACCCTATATATACAACACTTACGAAATTTCAGTTACATCTCCCCACTTCTTTCGTCAACCTCTCGCGCGCCGCTCCCGTCGTCGCCGCCCGTCGCCCGTCGTCGTCGTCATCGTCCCCGCCGCCGCCCCGAACGCCGCGCGCCGCCATCTGTCGTCGTCCCGCGCCGCCGTCCGTACGTATCTCGCTCTCTCCTCGCGCGTACCCGGCCGTCGCCCCGCGCGCCGCCGTCCGTCCCTGCCGGCGCCCCGAACGCCGGCGCCCCCGCCCCGTATGCCACCGCCCCCGCCCCGTACGTCGCCGCCCCCCGCTCGTACGTACGGGGCCGCGCGCATGCACACACACATGCATATACCACACACGCATACACACACACATACACACATACGTACACACATATACGTATACACACACACACATTTTTTTTTACTTATTTTCTGTTTTTAGAAAAGTTAATTAGATGATCGAATGTTAGATTAATGTCGAATGTTAAATGAATTAGCTAGATAGAAAAATTGTCGAACTAGAGATTGGAACTAGTTGAATAATTAATATAACTAGTTTATTTTTAGTAAGAAAATTTAGGTATATGAGATTTGAACTAGTTCAATAATTAATATAATTAGTTTATTTTTAGTAAGAAAATTTAGGTATATGAGATTTGAACTAGTTCAATAATTAATATAACTAGTTTATTTTTAGTAAGAAAATTTAGGTATATGAGATTTGAACTAGTTCAATAATTAATATAACTAGTTTATTTTTAGTAAGAAAAATTTAGGTATATGAGATTTGAACTAGTTCAATAATTAATATAATTAGTTTATTTTTAGTAAGAAAAATTTAGGTATATGAGATTTGAACTAGT
>NC_041392.1:55256241-55270280 GCF_002162155.2 Triticum dicoccoides | reverse complement strand
TTCAATAATTAATATAACTAGTTTATTTTTAGTAAGAAAATTTAGGTATATGAGATTTGAACTAGTTCAATAATTAATATAACTAGTTTATTTTTAGTAAGAAAAAATTAGGTATCTGAGATTTGATGATCTAATTAAAATATTATTTGTTAATGAGTTTTTCTATTTATTTAATTTTTTATATATTTTGAGTTTATATAAATGTTAGATTAATGTAGAATGTTAGATGAATTAGATAGAAAAGTTAAATATATAGTAATGTCAATTGAATATATAGTTAGATATATTAATGTCAAATGTTAGATGAATATATATTTGGCTAGATATAGGTGTTTAATGTTTCACCTATATGAACATAGAAAATGTCATCTGACGACGAAAAAGATTTCATTATGTGCGAACACTGTGAAGACCAGCGCGGCCTGTGCGACCAAAATTTCCTTGTTAATGGTAGGTGCTTCAGCATCAAGCTGGATGAGACATTCGAAGTTGATACAGTAAGTCACTTTGTCAATTATTATTTGAATGCAAAACTTATGCTTCATTTGCTTCAACTTATAATTTTAAATTTTCACTATTCTACTAGCGCATCCCCTGCCATGCAAGAATTTTTGTCATGGATAAGATAGGTTTTAGTGCTATAGATGATATGGAGGTAAAGAGAGTTTACTTGAAGACGGAGCATGGGTATACTTTCAACGTCAAATTATATAATGGAGACACATACACCCATTTTGAATGCAAAACTTGGCAAGCACTATGCAAGGCTTATGCATTTGAGCCTGATATGGTTATCACCTTTGATATTCGTCCGGAAGATGATATTGAAGGTAATATAGACATCTGGGTCGATGTGCAAACGCCTCTAGTTCTACCATTTGGTGAGTTTTTCTCAACCATGCATGCATGCATATGTTTGTGTCTTTCATACAGTTTATTCAAAAATAATTGACAACTAATTTGTATTGTCAGCTTATTTCGGTTCAAGCAAACATGTCCGGCGCTTGGTAGACAGGACCTACTACTGCCCCGGGGCTCAACTAAACTGCGAGGAGATAAGTCATTATGTTTCATGGCTTGAGGATATTAATACTGTCAAGACAAATTTTTTTCCTAAACTTAGAAATGTTAGTACTCAAAACGTGCGACCAATGGTGATCGTATTGAACTACGGTCACATCTATAATCGAAAGATGGTAAGATTTTAAATATTTGTCCTTAATTAGTGCATCTTTTGCATACATTATTTTTGAAGCTAAACTTTCATTGCTTAGTATATTAATTACTATACGATGGTCTTCAACAGGGACTTCCGATGACAGTTGTGCCTCAGTGGATCGAGACAAAAGGTCGCATGTCAATGGTTAGCTTACGACCAAGATTTCCTACATTGCACATGAGTGCATTCAAGATTTCTGAAAGCGAAGAATGCTTAATAGTGAAAGATTGGAGCAAAATTGTTAACGATCGCAGAGAAGTACTAGGGGCAGCAAGGAGAAGCGCAACCCAAGATTAGGAGACAGATTCATCTGCATGCTCCAGTATGATGAATCAGGAGAGCTATACATGTTCTATGCTATTCTACCTGAGAGGGAGCAGCAGGATCAGTAGCTACTAGTTCATGCTCTTAATTAGTACTTGTCTCATGTCCGTGTCCTGAACTTCGATGTTGGTGATGATTATGTTGAACTTGATGATATCTTTGCTTCTGTTACAAAGTGAATGTTTCCTCTTTAAGCTAGCCAGCGTTGATGATGATTAGATAGCTAGCGGTAATGACTATGATGGTTAAATAGTGGTAATTAGACGACTATGATGATTTTTAGCTAGCTAGAGTTTATTTATTTATTAATATGCGATGATGATGATGATCATGACGACTACAACTCATTATAACATAAAACAATCCTAAATTAAATTGATAACACAAATTTAATTGAAAACTATAAAATAAAACAAAAACCCACAACCATTTAGTACCGGTTGGTCTTACCAACCGGTACTAAAGGGCTCCCGGCCCCCGGAGCTGGCTCGTGCCACGTGGTTCCCCTTTAGCACCGGTTCGTGCTGAACCGGTACTAAAGGGGGGGGGGCTTTAGTGCCGAAATTTT
Source organism: Triticum dicoccoides (assembly GCF_002162155.2). Taxonomy (NCBI): domain Eukaryota; kingdom Viridiplantae; phylum Streptophyta; class Magnoliopsida; order Poales; family Poaceae; genus Triticum; species Triticum dicoccoides. The sequence goes on along the minus strand of NC_041392.1, from coordinate 55,268,169 downwards.
AGTGCCGGTTCCTAAACCGGCACTAAAGGGCCTTACGAACCGGTGCTATTGCCCGGTTCTGCACTAGTGGATGGGCTTTCTCGAAATGCCCTAGGTCTTCGTGAGCAAGCGAGTTGGATGCACACCCACTAGTTTCTTTTGTTGAGCTTTCATATACTTATAGCTCTAGTGCACCCGTTGCATGGCAATCCCTACTCACTCACATTGATATCTATTGATGGGCATCTCCATAGCCCGTTGATACGCCTAGTTGATGTGAGACTATCTTCTCCCTTTTTGTCTTCTCCACAACCACCACTCTATTCCACCTATAGTGCTATATCCATGGCTCACGCTCATGTATTGCGTGAAGATTGAAAAAGTTTGAGAACATCAAAAGTATGAAACAATTGCTTGGCTTGTCATCGGGGTTGTGCATGATTTAAATATTTTGTGTGGTGAAGATTGAGAATATCCAGACTATATGATTTTGTAGGGATAGCTTTCTTTGGCCATGTTATTTTGAGAAGACATGATTGCTTAGTTAGTATGTTTGAAGTATTATTGTTTTTATGTCAATATTAAACTTTTGTCTTGAATCTTATGGATCTGAATATTCATGCCACAACTAAGAAGAATTACATTGAAATTATGCCAAGTAGCACTTCGCATCACAAATTCTGTTTTTATCATTTACCTACTCGAGAACGAGCAGGAATTAAGCTTGGGGATGTTGATACGTCTCCAACGTATCTATAATTTTTGATTGCTCCATGCTATATTATCTACTGTTTTGAATGTTTATGGGCTTTATTATACACTTTTATATCATTTTTGGGACTAACCTATTAACCCAGTGCCAGTTTATGTTTTTACCTTGTTTTAGGGTTTCGAAGAAAAGGAAAATCAAACGGAGTCCAATTGACCTGAAACTTCACGGAACTCATTTTTGGAAGGAAAGAAGCCCAGAAGACTTGAAGTGCACGTAAGGGAAGCTTCGAGGAGGCCACGAGGTAGGGGGCGCGCCCTCCACCCTCGTGGGCCCCTCGTGGCCCCCCTGACAAACTTGTTCCGCCTATATATATATATATATATATATATATATATATATATATATATATATATATATATATATCTCCATATACCCTAAAAACATCCGAGAGCACAATAGATCAGGAGTTCCGCCGCAAGAAGCCTCCGTAGCCACCGAAAACCAATCTAGACCCGTTCTGGCACCCTGCCGGAGGGGGAATCCCTCTCCGGTGGCCATCTTCATCATCCCGGTGCTCTCCATGACGAGGAGGGAGTAGTTCTACCTCGGGGCTGAGGGTATGTACCAATAGCTTTGTGTTTGATCTCTCTCTCTCTCTCTCTCTCTCTCTCTCTCTCTCTCGTGTTCTTGAGGTGATACGATCTTGATGTATCACGAGCTTTGCTATTATATTTGGATCCTATGATGTTTCTTCCCCCTCTACTCTATTGTAATGGATTGAGTTTCCCCTTTGAAGTTATCTTATCGGATTGAGTCTTTAAAGATTTGAGAACACTTGATGTATGTCTTGCCGTGCCTATCTGTGGTGACAATGGGATACCACGTGATTCACTTGATGTATGTTTTGGTGATCAAATTGCGGGTTCCGCCCATGAACCTATGCATAGGGGTTGGCACACGTTTTCGTCGTGATTCTCCGGTAGAAACTTTGGGGTAGTCTTTGAGGTTCTATGTGTTGGTTGAATAGATGAATCTGAGATTGTGTGACGCATATCGTATAATCATACCCACGGATACTTGAGGTGACATTGGAGTATCTAGGTGACATTAGGGTTTTGGTTGATTTGTGTCTGAAGGTGTTATTCTAGTACGGACTCTAGGGCTGTTTGTGACACTTATAGGAATAGCCCAACAGATTGATTGGAAAGAATAACTTTGAGGTGGTTTTGTACCCTACCATAATCTCTTCGTTCGTTCTCCGCTATTATTGACTTTGGAGTGACTCTTTGTTGCATGTTGAGGGATAGTTATGTGATCCAATTATGTTAGTATTGTTGAGGGAACATGCACTAGCAAAAGTATGAACCCTAGGCCTTGTTTCAACGCATTGCAATACTGTTTTAGCTCACTTTTATCATTAGTTACCTTGCTGTTTTTATAATTTCAGATTACAAAAACTATTATCTACTATCCATATACCACTTGTATCACCATCTCTTCGCGGGACTAGTGCACCTATACAATTTACCATTGTATTGGGTGTGTTGGGGACACAAGAGACTCTTTGTTATTTGGTTGCAGGGTTTCTTGGGAGAGACCATCTTCATCCTACGCCTCCTACGGATTGATAAACCTTAGGTCATCCATTTGAGGGAAATTTGCTACTGTCCTACAAACCTCTGCACTTGAAGTCCCAACAACGTCTACAAGAAGAAGGTTGTGTAGTAGACATCAATCATTGCTTCCTCATAGTTCGTAGGTTCGTCATGGTCAATTAACATGACCTCCAGAACAGGATTGCCGTACCACTCTGGTGCGGATCTCACTCTGGTTGACCTACAAGATTCGGTAGTAACTTGATGTGAAGTTATATGATCATCATCATTAGCTTCCTCACTAATTCATGTAAGCATCACTGGAACTGATTCAGTGATGAACTACTTTCCAATTCGGGAGAAGGTACAATTACCTTATCAAGTTCTTCTTTCCTCCCACTCACTTCTTTCGAGAGAAACTACTTCTCTGGAAAGGATCCATTCTTAGCAACGAATGTCTTGCCTTCGAATCTGTGATAGAAGGTGTACCCAACAGTCTCCTTTGGGGATTCTATGAAGACACATTTCTCCGATTTGGGTTTTGAGCTTATCAGGATGAAACTTTTTCACATAAGCATCGCAACCCCAAATTTTAAGAAATGACAACTTGGGTTTCTTGCTAAACCATAGTTCATATGGTGTCGCCTCAACAGATTTAGATGGTGCCCTTTTTAATGTGAATGCAGCTGTCTCTAATGCATTACCCCAAAATGATAGTGGTAAATCGGTATGAGACATCATAGATCGCACCATATATAATAAAGTACGGTTACGACGTTCGGACACACCATTACGCTGTGGTGTTCCAGGTGGCCTGAGTTTTGTGAAACTATTACATATTTATTTAATTGAAGGCCAAACTCGCAACTCAAATATTCGCCTCTGCGATCAGATCGTAGAAACTTTATTTTCCTGTTATGATGATTTTCCACTTCACTTTGAAATTCTTTGAACTTTTCAAATGTTTCAGACTTACGTTTTTCAAGTAGATATACCCATATCTGCTCAAATCATCTGTGAAGGTCAGAAAAATAACGATACCCGCCGCGAGCCTCAACACTCATCGGACCTCATACATCAGTATGTATTATATCAAATAAGTTAGCTGCTTGCTCCATTGTTCTAGAGAACGGAGTCTTAGTCATTTTTTCCCATGAGGCATGGTTCGCAAGCATCAACTGATTCATAATCAAGTGATTCCAAAAGCCCATCAGCATGGATTTTCTTCATGCGCTTTACACCAATATGACCTAAACGACAGTGCCACAAATAAGTTGCACTATCATTACTAACTTTGCATCTTTTGGCTTCAAGATTATGAATATGTGTATCACTACGATCGAGATTCGACAAACCATTTTCATTGGGTGGATAACCATAGAAGGTTATATTCATGTAAACAGAATAACAATTATTCTGTCACTTAAATGAATAACCATATTGCAATAAACATGATCAAATCATATTCATGCTCAACGCAAACACCAAATAACACTTATTTAGGTTCAACACTAATCCCGAAAGTGTAGGGAGTGTACGATGATGATCATATCAATCTTGGAACCACTTCCAACACACATCGTCACTTCACCCTTAACTAGTCTCTGTTCATTCTGAAACTCCCGTTTCGAGTTACTACTCTTAGCAACTGAACCAGTATCAAATACCGAGGGGTTGCTATAAACACTAGTAAAGTACACATCAATAACATGTATATCAAATATAGCAGTTGTTCACTTTGCCATCCTTCCTATCCGCCAAATACTTGGGGCAGTTCCGGTTCTAGTGACCAGTCCCTTTGCAGTAGAAGCACTTAGTCTCATGCTTAGGTCCAGACTTGGGCTTCTTCACTTGAGCAGCAACTTGCTTGCTGTTCTTCTTGAAGTTCCCTTTCTTTCACTTTGCCCTTTTCTTGAAACTAGTGGTCTTGTTAATCATCAACACTTGATGCTCTTTCTTGATTTCTACCTTCATAGATTTCATCATAATGAAAAGCTCGGGAATCGTTTTCGTCATCCCTTGCATACTATAGTTCATCACGAAGTTCTACTAACTTGGTGGTTGTGACTAGAGAATTATGTCAATCACTATTTTATCTGGAAGATTAACTCCCACTTGATTCAAGCGATTGTAGTACCCAGACAATCTGAGCACATGCTCACTTCTTGAGCTATTCTCCTCCATCTTTTAGCTATAGAACTTGTTGGAGACTTCATATCTCTCAACTCGGGTATTTGCTTGAAATATTAACTTCAACTCCTGGAACATCTCATAAGGTCCATGACATTCAAAACGTCTTTGAAGTCCCGATTCTAAGCCGTTTAAGCATGGTGCACTAAACTATCAAGTAGTCATCATATTGAGCTAGCGAAACGTTCCTAACATCAGCATCTGCTCCTGCAATAGGTTTGTCACCTAGCGGTGCATCAAGGACATAATTCTTTTGTGCAGCAATGAGGATAAACCTCAGATCACGGATCCAATCCGCATCATTGCTACTAACATCTTTCAACTTAGTTTTCTCTAGGAACATATCAAAAACAAAACAGGGGAGCTAAACACGAGCTATTGATCTACAACATAGATATGCTAATACTACCGGGACTAAGTTCATCATAAATTAAGGTTCAATTAATCATATTACTTAAGAACTCCCACTTAGATAGACATCCCTCTAATCATCTAAGTGATCACATGATCCAAATCAACTAAACCATAACCGATCATCACGTGAAATGGAGTAGTTTTCAATGGTGAACATCACTATGTTGATCATATCTACTATATGATTCACGCTCGACCTTTCAGTCTCAGTGTTCCGAGGCCATATCTGCATATGCTAGGCTCGTCAAGTTTAACCTGAGTATTCTGCATGTGCAAAACTGGCTTGCACCCGTTGTAGATGGACGTAGAGCTTATCACACCCGTTGTAGATATACTTTGGCAATAGTGCATACTCAGGGAGAACACATTTATCTTGAAATTTAGTGAGAGATCATCTTATAATTCTACCATCAATCAAAGCAAGATAAGATGCATAAAAGATAAACATCACATGCAATCAATATAAGTGATATGATATGGCCATCATCATCTTGTGCTTGTGATCTCCATCTCGGAAGCACCGTCATGATCACCATTGTCACCGGCGCGACACCTTGATCTCCATCGTAGCATCGTTGTCATCTCGCCAATCTTATGCTTCTACAACTATCGCTACCGCTTAGTGATAAAGTAAAGCATTACAGCGCAATTGCATTACATACAATAAAGCGACAACCATATGGCTCCTGCCAGTTGTCGATAACTCGGTTACAAAACATGATCATCTCATACAATAAAATTTAGCATCATGCTTTGACCATATCACATCACAAAATGCCCTGCAAAAACAAGTTAGACGTCCTCTACTTTGTTGTTGCAAGTTTTACGTGACTGCTACGGGCTGAGCAAGAACCGTTCTTACCTACGCATCAAAAACACAACGATAGTTCGTCAAGTTAGTGCTGTTTTAACCTTCTCAAGGACCGGGCGTAGCCATACTCCGTTCAACTAAAGTTGGAGAAACTGACACCCGCCAGCCACCTGTGTGCAAAGCACGCCGGTAGAACCAGTCTCGCGTAAGAGTACGCGTATGTCAGTCCAGGCCGCTTCATCCAACAATACCGCCGAACCAAAGTATGACATGTTGGTAAGCAGTATGACTTGTATCTCCCACAACTCACTTGTGTTCTACTCGTGCATATAACATCAACGCATAAAACCAGGCTCGGATGCCACTGTTGGGGAACGTAGTAATTTCAAAAAAATTCCTACGCACACGCAAGATCATGGTGATGCATAGCAACGAGAGGGGAGAGTGTGTCCACGTACCCTCGTAGACTGAAAGCGGAAGCGTTAGCACAACACGGTTGATGTAGTCATACGTCTTCACGATCCGACCGATCAAGTACCGAACGCACGGCACCTCCGAGTTCAGCACACGTTCAGCCCGATGACGTCCCTCGAACTCCGAGCCAGCCGAGTGTTGAGGGAGAGTTTCGTCAGCACGACGGCGTGGTGACGATGATGATGTTCTACCGATGCAGGGTGAGGGAGTCCTAGATTAGGGGGTATTCGTACAGCCGGATTATATCCTCTGGCCGGACTATCGGACTATGAAGATACAAGATTGAAGACTTCGTCTCGTGTCCGGATGGGACCCTACTTGGCGTGGAAGGCAAGCTAGGCAATACGGATATGTATATCTCCTCCTTTATAACCGACCTTGTGTAACCCTAGCCCCTACGGTGTCTATATAAACCGGAGGGTTTTAGTCCGTAGGACAACATACAATCATACCATAGGCTAGCTTCTAGGGTTTAGCCTCTCTGATCTTGTGGTAGATCAACTCTTGTAATACTCATATCATCAAGAATAAATCAAGCAGGATGTAGGGTTTTACCTCCATCAAGAGGGCCCGGACCTGGGTAAAACATCGTGTCCCCTGCCTCCTGTTACCATCCGCCTTAGACGCACAATTCGGGACCCCCTACCTGAGATCCGCTAGTTTTGACACCGACATTGGTGCTTTCATTGAGAGTTCCTCTGTGACGTCGCCATGAGGAACGATGCCTTATCTCGTTGTTAAAAACAACATTACCGTCGGGGGAGCTCTGGCTGTCGGCCAAACTCTCCGGCTAGGCAGTTTCGTCATGACTGCTTGCTCGTCCGCTGCACTGATGATGACTTCTCGGGTCATCAAAAACAGCCTCCACGTCGGCTCGGAATTCGCCGAACAGATGGATCCAATGGAAATCTCCTCCCTAAACGAGCTCTTGGATCGCATCGCCACCTTGGGAGTCGCTACGAACTATGATCGGATTGGGCTTAAACCCGATCAAAGGGAGATTAACTCTCCACCGGTCAGCCATCATGTTGCGGTGGTGGAGGAACAATGCGGCGATTCTCCCTCTATCTTGAAGACTAAATATGTCCGAACTCCTAAGCTCTCTGAGCCGGATACCCGTTTACGGGAGGGCATCACCCAAACCCTGAACCTAGAGTCAGGAAGCGGGCCAGACGCATCGGGCAACATACTGGAATCCGAACTTCCAAGATCGGAAACCCCTCGACCCCTGGGTCTCAGATCGGGCAGGGGTCCAAACTCAAATCCAACCACCCACCCAGACATAAACGATCTTTCCCACATTAGGCAAGAGCCCCATGAAATAGTACATCATTATTGGGCCAGATCCCTCCTTGTGATGAACAAGGTTAAGGACTGCCGTGAGGAAGACACAGTCTCACTTTTCTGCAATAACTGCACGGACAAGGGAATCCTTAACGCCATAAGTCGCTGTGACATATCACGCTTCGCTGAATTGGCGTCCATAGTATGAAAGTACTGTGCGATGGAAAGTGCCTGGAAAACCGAAACCAAATTTTGGGATAATCCGGCCCCGTATATGCACCCAGTCCGAGGTAAAAGGGAGCACTATCATAAGACACCCGAGTTCATTACAAAGAAGCAAAAACCCTCTACAGGGCACGGAACCGTATTCGAGGGATGGCTTAACGGACCCTACAAAATTCATAGCACAGCGGATACAATATCAACACACAGCCTTAGAGCATGTTGGATACTCCGGCAGGTGGCCAAAAGCGGTCAGGATCTTCTTATCCCAAATACCGCAGAGCACCATCCCGTGGATAACAATACGGTGTTAACAGTCTTTGAGATCTTCGCGTCAAATAATAGGTGCAAGCGAACACTCCGCAGCATGGCCGAAATCTGCCACGTAACAACAATAAATCCATGGAGTGACACAGCTATTACCTTCAATGCTAGTGACGAATCTAAATTCCGAACAGCCCGAGCATGAGCCGCACTGGTCCTCATTCCAATCGTGGACCGCTTTCGACTCACCAAAGTACTCATGGACGGCGGCAGCGGATTAAACCTCATCTATGAGGAAACTCTTCAAAAAATGAAAATAGACTGGAACCGCATTGAGCAAAGTAGCACAACCTTCAGAGGAATCATACCCAGTCGGGAGGCACGATGCGTTGGGAAAATCACACTAGATGTGGTATTCGGTACGCCAGAGAACTATAGGTCCAAAGAAATTACATTTCAAGTGGCCCCGTTCAGCAGTGGATACCACGCCCTTTTAGGACGTGAGGCGTTCACGATCTTCCAAGTCGTACCCCATTATGGGTACATCAAGCTCAAAATGCCCGGGCCCAACGGAATCATCACTCTCGCTAGTGATCCGGACATAACACTCCGCGCCGAAAAAAAACAGCCGCACTAGCCCTCGAGGCATTATCCGAAGCCCTCTCGGCCGAGGAATTAACCACGCTACGCTCCACAGTGGACAGGGACGACGTAGTACTCGACAAGAGATCCAAGTCCACCTCTTTTAAACCAGCGGATGAAATAGTTACATTCCAAGTCCACCCAACGGACCCTACAAAAACAGCCTCCATCGGGGCACAGTTAAACCCCGCCGTGGACGCCGCACTACGAGAGTTCCTGCGCGAGAATTGGGACATATTCGCCTGGCATCCCTTAGACATGCCAGGAATCCCACGCAGGCTGGCCGAGCATAGCCTCAATATCCTAAAGGGATTCAAGCCGGTCAAGCAAGCTCTTCGGTGTTTCTCCGAACCTAAGAGACAGGACATGGGAGAGGAGCTAGCCAAGATATTGGAGGCCAGATTCATCAGAGAAATAAAACACCTGGACTGGCTAGCAAACCTGGTGATGGTACCAAAGAAGGATAAATCCTGGCGCCTTTGTGTCGATTTCAAGGACCTCAATAAAGCTTGCCCAAAGGATCCCTTCCCCCTCCCCTGCATCGATCAAATTATTGATGCTACCGCAGGACACGAGTCATTGTGTTTCCTCGACGCATACTCCGGTTACCACCAAATCAAGATGGCGGATTCCGACCAAGCCGCAACGACATTCATCACACCATACGGTCCCTTCTGTTTCAATACAATGCCTTTTGGGCTCAAAAACGCCGGCGCAACATATCAGCGCATGATTCAGACATGTCTGGAGAAACAAATCGGCAAAATACTAGAGGCATACGTAGACGATGTGGTCGTCAAAACCAAACACGTCGACTCTTTGATAGACGACTTGAGGCTCACATTCGACAACCTCCGAACATACGACATCAAGCTCAATCCGGAGAAATGCGTTTTCAGCGTACCAGCCGGAAAGCTCCTAGGTTTCATTGTCTCCAGTAGAGGTATTGAAGCTAATCCGGCCAAAATCCGAGCGTTGCCACAGTTGGCTACCCCAACAGACCTCAAACAAATCTAGAAGTTAACTGGATGCGTGGCAGCTCTAAGCCGCTTTATCTCCCGCTTAGGAGAAAAGGCATTACCCCTTTATCGCCTCCTTCAACGCGCGGAACACTTGGAGTGGAGGGACGCTGCCACAGCCGGATTGGAAGAAATAAAAGCCATACTGGCAACCAACCCAATCCTGGCCGCGCCAAACATCGGCGAACCAATGCTGTTGTATATTGCGGCAACTCATCAAGTTGTAAGCGCAGTGCTCGTCGTTGAACGAGAAGCTGACGGACATAAATTCCCTCTTCAAAAGCCGGTATACTATGTATCCACTGTCCTCACTCCATGCAAATCACGGTACCCACATTATCAAAAGATAGCTTATGCGGTATTCATGGCATCCCGGAAGCTGCGACACTACTTTCAAGAGTGTTCGATTACAGAAGCCTCGGAAGTGCCACTTAATGATATTATAAACAACCGCGACGCTACGGGCCGGATTGCCAAGTGGGCCGTTGAGCTCCTCCCGTTCGACATTACAAACCTCGGCGAGCCATTAAGTCGCAAGTATTGGCCGACTTTGTCGCTGAATGGACGGAGGCCGAACTCCCTAAAGAGTACGGCGCATACTCCAATTGGATCATGTACTTCGACGGTTCTAAAATGCTGGCTGGTCTACACTACTAGGAAAAGGCCTACTAATGGCACACCAGTTTTGCCTACTAACGGCGCATCACTGGTGCGCCATTAGTATCACGCCACTAGTATTTATTACTAATGGCGGACCACTAGTGTGCCATTAGTATCTGGTATACTAATGGCGCACCACCCAGTGCGCCATTAGTATATAACACCATGCACCATTAGTATGCCTCCCAGGGGCCATATTTAACCATGTGCTTTGCCACACTAATGGCGCACTGCGGATGGATGCGCCATTAGTATACTTGGCATACTAATGGCGCACTGTTTGGTGATGCGCCATTAGTATACTTTGGCATACTAATGGCGCACTCTATAGTGATGCGCCATTAGTATGAATATTAGGTTTTTTTTACTTTTCTGATTTTTGCACAGGTTACAAAATATATTATTTGACAGAATATAGACAGTAGCACACAGCAACAGCAGATTCATCGAATACAATAGAAGATTAGTCTCCGAATACAATTCATCATATTAGTCTCCGAATTCAAAAGACCGAACAAAGATAAAACATTACAAGTCTCGAGACCGCGAGTATCGAGTTTGTCTTCACATTACAAGTCGATATCGATATCTAAACTACCATCACATAGAAGAGAGATGCGGGCATCACGATGAGTATCATCACGATGAAACTGGTCTTCATCCGGTTCCTCCAACGCTCCCTCCTCTCTCCCGCTAGATAGCGGGCGTATCTAGATTCCGCCTCCGCCCTAGTGGTGTACCCTTTGTAACTGTTACCGCTGAAACACTACTAGGGAAAAGCCTAGCAGCAGCGCGGGTTTTGGGCCTATTAGCAGCGCGGGGGCCGACACTACTAATAAGGCGCTACAGCTAACGTATAGCAGCAGCGCGGGTGCCACCCGCACTGCTACTACGTCCGTTAGTAGTAGCGTGGGTAAAAACACGCGCTACTACTAACCCGCGGATTTTTTTTCGAATTTTCAAATTTCTATATTATTTTAACCTCTAATCTCTAATCACCCTCATCGCTACTAAATTTAATCTCTAATCACCCCTCATCATTCCAAATCATCTAACTTCCCAGACGGTCACCCATCCTCTCACTACTCCAGCCTGAGCATGCTTAACTTCCGGGTTCTATTCTCCCTCGATTCCAAGTCTGCACTTGTTGTTTTCCTGACAATAGTAAGATGTCAATCCTATTAACTCTCGGGAGTTTAGCTTGAGCATGAAGTCACACATTTCGCTATTTGAGTTTAAAACTATTGTTCTAAAAAACAATAATTATTTAGTAACACTAATATTTCTTGAATAAGGAGTTTGACCACATTTTGACCAAAGTTTGACCACAGTTTGACCAGATTTGACCAAAATTTAAAAAAACTGAAATTTGAGCATAACTTTTTTCCTTTTAGAATTTGAGGATTCTAAAAATTTGCAAACAGGCCGTAGGCGGTCTCCATTGGATGTAACTTTTCGAGTAGATGATTTTTCATATAAAAAACTTTTTAATCCGAGTTCGTATGCAAAAGTTATGCCCATTTTACAAATAAAGTCAAAATTCATATTTGTAAATAAAGTCGAAATTCATATTTGTAAATTTTCCCAACAACTAGACCACATATCACATGGGAAACTTATTTTTTTTGACATTTCCATCATTTTCTTTTGTTTTTTCTAAAA
>NC_041392.1:55250496-55256231 GCF_002162155.2 Triticum dicoccoides | reverse complement strand
GAGTTTCATAATGGGACCTTTAGTAGTAGCGAGGAATTTTACTCCTCGCTACTACTATGGGATGTCCCGGAGGGGCACGGTTGAGAACTCTTAGTAGTAGCGCGGGTTTATAACCCTCGCTACTACTATGGCATGTCCCAGGGGCACGGTTGAGACCGCTTAGTAGTAGCGAGGGGTAAAAACCAGCGCTACTGCTATCAACTTAGTAGTAGCGAGGGTTAAAAACCCGCGCTACTACTATGGCATGTCCCGGGGGGCACGGTAGAGACCTCTTAGTAGTAGCGAGGGTAAAAAACCAGCGCTACTGCTATCAACTTAGTAGTAGCAGGGGTTAAAAACCCGCGCTACTGCTACTTAGCAGCAGCGCCTGATTTTAAAGCACGCTGCTGGTAAGATTCTGTGTATAGGCTTTTCCCTAGTAGTGAAACGGTGAACCTGTCTCCAACACTCCTCCCAGTCGTCGTAGACTCCGGGAACCTTACCCTTGTACACGACATACGTCGGCATCTCTATGCACAAGCCAAACAACAGACAATACATACATAAGCAATATATAAGTATGCAACAAAGGATCGAAAGAGAAAAGCAAGATATTAATAGCACGATTCATGGTCCTACTAATAAATAGCATCGATTACATCTAAGTTGAACGACTGTCCAAACCAAAGAGACATACAATTCATTAAAGTTTAATTACAACATGAGCCAATCAATGTTTCAGAACTACACATCACTACTTTCGAGTCGACTAATGGACAGGAGCGTGGATGAAGCCGCCGTCTGTCGTGATGGTCATGAAATCGCGGTTGTTGTCAGCCTGCATTTGTAGCATTCCGTCTATCTCAATGTTGGACGGTTGATATCTGAGGAAGAACGACCCCGAGGTATGAAGGACATCTTGATGGATGATGTCCGCAAACTCCGACTGGATGCGAAAGAATTCTTGTCTGATGTCCGCGTCCTGGATTGCCGACAAGCTCGCGGCCCAATCTTTGAGATTATTTGGTAGCAGAAGGTGATGATGGTCCCTTACGATCACTCGCATGTGATGAAGGGCGTAGTAGGGATCCTTCTGACCACCAGGCGGCTGCTTGACGCAGCAGAACGTCGTATTGTGGGCGAACACGTGCTTGCCGTACTTACGAACTGCCCTGGTGAAGGTGCCTCCAGATTTGGCGTAGCCGGGGAGAACATCATCAAGAACTTTCTTGATATTTGTGTAGTCTATCTTGGAGTTACGGTTCGGGTCGAAATACGTGGCCATGGAATATTTCGGGCAAAAGAGGATGAGTGTGCAATGTGTGTCACTGCATAGAACACGGAATGTTAGAAAAAAAAGAACGATCAAAATCTAAGAAATCATATGTTACGGGGCGGTTAAGGGATGACTTACTCAGGAAAGTAAGCCACAAGGAAGTTATCGTTATCTGGGTTTGCCAGAATGACGTCTTCGAGGTGTGAACTCGCGACTTGGCGGTCCCCAGCGCTGCTCAAGAGCTTGGCACGCATGTAGAAGGGGTCGACGATCACGATGTCCAGGGTCTTGTCTCTAATGATCCGCATCTCCATACTCAGCAAAAATAGCTGAACGAAGGTGTAGTGCAGCAGATGAAGGTTAAACATAGCAAAGATGTCATCAAACCGCAGGACGATCGTACCTCCGATGTCGCCATCCACAAAGCCCTTGCCCTCTGGCACCTTGGCCACGAAAACTGGGTATGCCACATCATTCTCTCTGAGACGCCACTTCTCCAAAGAAATAACACTGTCGTGCAGACTCCGCATAGCACCTATTGCAGCATTGAGCATATTTGTCGGTAGCATCGCCGTACCCGCCACATGCACCCTCCTCGAGATATCCTTAGGTGAATGTGGCCCGTCCTGAGCATGGATCATACTCGGTGCCGGCTGGCTCGCACCGGCGCCCTTTTTAGTCTGCCGTTTCCGGCCCTTCTTCTTGATCTGCTGTAATGGGACCGAGTTCTGCTCATAGACCGCCTTCTTGAGCGTGTTGGGGCTGATAATATTTGGCACCTCCGCTATCTGAGGCTCGGTGAAGGCGGCAGCTGGAGGCGTCTCCTGAGAACTGAACACCAGACGACGCCTGTTGCAATTGGGTTTCTCCGCCGTACCAGCTAGATCGCGGGCGTCTTGTTTGGGTTCTTGAGAAGGAGGCCCGCAGAACTCGTCACTGTACCCATGTTCGGCAAAGCACTTATCGACGTTGGTAAATGTACCATCGTCGTTGTCGTCGTCGTCCGGATCCTATGCCATATGCATGTCCGGATCCTGTGCCATAGGGATGTCCGGCATGTCCGGTAGCGTTGCGGCGTTCTTGCCATGGCTTGGCGCCGGCACGACTGGCGGTCTTGTCTGTGGGGTGGTGTCCCCCGCCCCCAAACGAATTTTGCGCATCGACCAAAGCAGGGGCCAGCTTACGCAGGGGCTGAGGGTCATCTCATCTTCTTCATCGGCCCCAGCGGGTCGAATCGGAGGTAACAGCTCGTCGCAGCCTGGCAGCACCCGAACCACTTCAACCCTATACATTATGGGTGGCATCGGATTACCGTGGAACACGGGGTTGCCGGGTTGAACGATTCTGTCCTTGGCGACATCGACCAACTCGCAGCCACGAAGTGCAGGAGAGTGCAAGGAACGTCGGGGGCATCCTGCGAAAACATGTAGGGCGTCAGGGATGCCTAGTCAAAGGCAAGGAGATGAAGTCCTCGACCGAGAGGCTTAGTTACCGTGATGCTGTCGAGCTCGGCTAATGTCGAGGCACCACCAACGGCGGGCGTGCAACTGACGGAGGGGCCGCTTGCTGGCGAGGTGCCAGCCGGCGTACACCCGGGTGCATTACGCTCCAATGCCGGCGTCGGAGACACCAATACCGCTGCCGCCGGAGACACCAATGGCGCCGCCACCATAGACACCAATACTGCCGCCGCCGGAGACACCAATGGCGCCGCCTGCGCGTTGTGCGAGTTGCTGGCCGTGAACCTGGGAATTGGGGGCGGCCCCTGTTGGCCACCCGCAATCCACGTCGTTATCCCATGAATCAAGGTAGGCATAATTCCGGTGAGTGTCGATCCCAGTTGTTGTTGCACTTGCTCTTGGACCATCTCCGGAATCTGCGCCACTTGCGCCTTGAGTGCTTCAACCTCGCGCGACTGGCTTTCCGAGCTGGTCTTTTTGTCGTTTCGCCCACCAGCGGCATAGTATGACGACCATTTTGTGGACAAGCCTTTGCCGGCCACACGACCAGCTGACATCGGCTTACTGAGCTTATCCCTGTTTTTCATTATGTTCAACGCCCTATTCAAAGGGGTGTCGAAAGGGGAGCTCTGAGACAACCCCGCGCTACTGCTTTCTTTGTCCTGCGGAAGGAACGTGAACCATTTAGAAATATTGGGGATTAATTAGAATGCAACCATATGGAGCTAATTACGCGGGGGTGTATTCCTTACTAGAACAAGCTCAAGCTCCTTGGTCTCCGGATCCGTGGTAAGCTCCTTTGTTACCGGGTCCTCCTTGTACCGGGCCCTGAGAAAGTTCCTGGTCTGCTTGTCACTTTATTTCTCGAAGCGGGGCGGTAGGCCTTGCTCGGCACGCTCCGCGTCCTCCTTGTCCCATATAGGCTCCGCCACTCTGTAACCGCCGGGACCGAGTTGGTGGACCCCTATGTTCAATTGCCGCATTTCTTTCCCCCACTGACTTGATTCGGAGGTTGCGGGGCTCTTGCACTTGATCTTGAACTCCTTGAAGTCATCTTCGCTAATCAAAGGATATTTCGCCTTGATCTTCTCATAACTATCACCTTTGTCAATCATTGCCTTCACCGTGCTTTTCCAAGTAGACAGGGCCGTGCTCATCCTCGTGAGGGCGGCACCGTTCACTTTATTACCGAGAGGCGTGTGTTTGCGAACTCAGTGGGGAACTTGTATCATTCGTGCAGCTTCGTGAAGAGGAGGCTGCGCAAATTCCCTCGGTTCTTATGCCTTAGGTTCTCGGTGTTGATCGAGGCGGTGCTCCGGAGAATGCACCCGAGCTGAATCGAGTACCCCTTGACTACGTGTTTGGGCGTCGTCGGATGCCCGTCGGAGTTCACTTCAGTAAATTCCTCCCTGACGGTGCCGAGCACGTTCGGGCGCCGGTCCTTCCGTTGCCTCTTCGGTTGGCTGCCATCTGTGCGTGCGCCGCCATCATCAGTGGTGGCATCCGTGGCGCCATCATCAGTGGTGTCATCGCCGACGCCACTAGGGGTTGTGTAGTCAGGATCGGTGTCTTCCTCGGCGTCCTCATAGCAGTGAGGTTCTTCCTCCAACTCCTGGGACAGCTCCCAGAATTGCTTGCCGCCCGAACCGCCGGCCTCATCGTTGTGGGCCATGTTTCAATCTAAATAGGAAAAAAGTTTGGTCAAAAATTTGGTTATTGTCAAGGAACAAGATCATGGTCTCATCATTTAGGGTTTGTCGACACCGAGGCATCCTAAAAGCTAAGCTTTTATCATTTAGGGTTTGTCAATGCCGAGGCACCCTAAAAGCCTAAGCGTACATCATTTAGGTTCTCATCAACACCGAGGCACCCTATAGAAGCCAAGTTAAGTTTTCATCATTTAGGGTTTATCGCTGCCAAGGCACCCTAGGTTGGGCCTAATCACTTGGCACTAATCACTTGGCTCTATTGCCACCTATGTTGGGTTTATCATCTAGGGTTTATTGATGCTATGGAGAATTCTAAGTTGGGCCTAATCACTTGGCTCTATTGCCACCTATGGTTTAATGCAGCAAGAATGGCGGAGTAGTTGATCCTACTTAACTAAGTACTAAGATACCCCGGCCCATGCATTAGTCGCAAGTACCCCATATGTCCTATTTTTAGCAAAGTCATGCTAAAATTCACGGAAAATTTCAGCATGACCTTTGCTGAAAATAGGACATATGGAGTACCTGAATTTGCCGGAACTGAAGTTAATCGACATTCCGGCAAACTCAAGGGCCTCTCGGGGTACCTGCAAATTCATCACGACACAATGGTCGGAGACAAAAACCAGCCACAGACCATATCACTACTAGGAAAAGGCCTACTAATGGCGCACCAGTTTTGCCTACTAATGGCGCATCACTGGTGCGCCATTACTAGCACGCCATTAGTAATTTTTACTCATGGCGCACCACTGATGCGCCATTAGTATCTGGTATACTAATGGCGCACCACTGGCGCGCCATTAGTATAGGCCACAGTGCGCCATTAGTATAGGCCACTGGTGCGCCATTAGTATAGGCCACAGTGCGCCATTAGTATTTTTGAATTTTGAAGGCGGGAAAATAGTAGTGGCGCACCGTCTAACCCCCACCGTGCGCCATTGCTATTTTTGAATTTTGAATTTGGATCTGGATCGTGATTTTTTTGCCCATTTTTTGCTAGTTTTTTTTGCTCATTTTTGGGCACGATATTATTTCAAATTTTGTTCCTGTTTTTGGATCTTGTACGTTCTTTTGCCGTGTTCTTTTGCCGGGGAGGATTTCGCCGGAGAGGAGGAGGAGGAGGTCACCGGAGAGGCGCTCGCCTACATCGCCGGAGAGGAGGAGGAGGTCGCCGAAGAGGAGTTCACCGAAGCATCGGAGAGGAGGAAGGAGAAACCATGAGGGAATGGGAGGAGAGGAGGGAGGAGGAGCTCACCGGAGAGGAGGAAGGAGAAACCATGAGGGGAGGGGAGGAGAGGAGAGAGGAGG
>NC_041392.1:55249594-55250367 GCF_002162155.2 Triticum dicoccoides | reverse complement strand
GGAGGTCGCCGGAGAGGAGAAGGAGGTCGCCGGAGAGGAGGAGAAGGAGTGGAGGAGAGGTGGAGTGGAGGAGAGGAGAGGAGGAGATGGAATGGAGGAGAGGTGGAGTGGAGGAGGTGCGCCCAGCCATATATACGACATAGTAATGGCGCACCGTGGGCTGGTGCGCCATTACTAACTTTTTTTATTTTTTTGACTTATTTTGAATTTTGAAGGCGGGAAGATACTAATGGCGCACCATGGGCAGGTGCGCCATTAGTAACTTTTTATTTTTATTTTTTTGACTTATTTTGAATTTTGAAGGCGGGAAGATACTAATGGCGCACCATGGGCAGGTGCTCCATTAGTAACTTTTTTTATTTTTTTGACTTATTTTAAATTTTGAAGGCGGGAAGATACTAATGGCGCACCATGGGCAGGTGCGCCATTAGTGAGTTTGAATTTTTTTTGCCTCTCCAGATCTTAAAAGCCCCGTATCTTTTTTTGTTAGGTTTTTGAGGATTTTGAAAATGTTTAACGGGGTTCCCCCAGTTAAATTCGGATGTAACTTTTTGAGTAGATGATTTTTCATATAAAAAACTTTTTCATCTGAGTTAGTATGCAAAAGTTATGCCCATTTTTACAAATTCTCGAGAGATTTTGCAAATGAAGTCGAAATTCATATTTGCAAATTTTTCCAACAACTAGACCACATATCACATGGGAAACTTATTTTCTTTTATTTTTTTTACATTTTCATCATTTTCTTTTATTTTTTTAAAACTGAAAAGGCG
>NC_041392.1:55247118-55249313 GCF_002162155.2 Triticum dicoccoides | reverse complement strand
CAAAAATTTAAAAAAAAAATTAATTTTTTTTTACTAATGGCGCACCGTGGATGTGGTGCGCCATTACTAGTTGAACTAGTAATGGCGCACCACTCCCACGGTGCGCCATTAGTAGTTTTGAAAAAAATTTAAATTTTTTTTACTAATGGTGCACCCGCGGATGTGGTGCGCCATTAGTATTTGGACACTAATGGCGTGCCAACACATGGTGCGCCGTTAGTATATAGTAATGACGCACCACATGTCTGGTGCGCCATTAGTGTCAATTCCATCTATAGCCCTTTTCCTACTAGTGTATGGTATGCTTTCATATGAAAAAAATCAGCTCAACTTATGTGAGCTTCCATTCCAGATATAATAGGTCACCCAACAAAAAATCATCAATAGTATGATCAATTTTGAATCAATAGACATACTTCTCAAAAGAGGCATGATCAAATTCTGGTGCCCTTGACTTACTAGTATTTATCTCTTATGACTGATGAATGTGCATTGAGTCCAGAAGCAAAGACTCTACAGTGAAATGAAAAAAACCTTGGAAATATATTTATGATAACTCTAAATGGATCAGAAGGTGCAGATGCACTTGTAAAAAAAGGTATGCATTTGCAGAAGCTTTGTTCTGATTATGACACCATTCTGTTAAGAAGGCAAAATAACATTATCATCCCAATTCATGGTTGGAGTTGAAGACCCTAAGCTTTAAAATGCCAAGTCTCACTTACGCATGTTAACTTATTTACCAGTTCAAAACTATCACCAGAAAATAGTAAATCCACACTGACCACATAATATTATTTTGCAACCACTCAGTTTGTCCTTGACTGGAACACTTGAAGCACAAAACAACTAATGCATAGCTAGGTTGTATGTTTGGCTTAAGGGTTTTCCTTTTCAAATTCTGACTCTGTTTCAAAATAAAGTAGGCTTCTATCCTGTCTAGAATGTAATGAAGATGTCCTGGATAAGCTGAGTGTTTTTTAACAATTTTCTCATTTTGACAGCATCTGTATCACATTACACTTGATATATTTTCACTCCTCAGTGTTGTAATGAAGATGTCTTGGTGAGACTTGATATATGTCCAAAATTAGAAAAATCACAAGGTACTTTCTCTACCTAATAAACTCCATATGACCACATAAAACCCTATTTAACACACCTGTAAAGAGGAACAAACCCCCTAAGGAGCTAGAAAGCTATATCGCCCACTGCCTCGTCGAATGTCTGTCAAGGGAAGAGATAAAGAGCATATAAAGCATTACCCACACAAAAAATGAGAGCATGTAAAAAATTTAAGAACGAGAACCATGAGTTATGAGAACTACAAATTAAGCAGTGCAGTGTTCAACTAGGCCTCGGACTCCAACTGTCAGATAACAAGAGAACAATTCACACGACAGCAAGCAAGTGTAACCAGAGGCAGAGGAGCATGAAGAGACAAGTCTCCAGAACTAGTCCATGAATCCATGATGCTGCTACATATTATTAATATTGAAACTAACAGAAAATGCTAACAAGTCTTGAGAACTAGCGCATGATGCTACATAACCCTATCACCCAGAAACAAACCATCGAATCATCATGCAAATGTAGTTACAGGCCAACGGAGAGATAAACAGTTGGTCCAAAAAAACGCCTAGCTAGTGGAACATTAATTGATAGCTAAGGAGTGGCGTTAGATACCGAACCACCGGCATAAGAATCAAGTGCTAGGAAGTCATGATTTCTCAATCGTGGCTCTGAACCCAAGCCCTTGGTAAATCTTTGGCTCAACAGAGAACATAGCCAAGGCTAAGCATGACGCAGGCCAAACCAGAAGAATGAATAATCAAGGCGCTCGACCAGCAAATCAACTACACAAAGCGATTCGCGGGCGGCACACAGAGCACAGCCCAATCCAATCCAATCCAATCCTATCAGTCCAGCCCTAGGACCAAACCCTCCTAACCCTAGCAACCACGGGGCACACCGACCCACATCTGACGCTACCAAATCGCATCGATCGCGCGGCGGTACCAAGGAAGGAAGGGGGGTTGGGGGATTGGAGGCGCGTTACCATACCTTGAGGATGCCGAGCTTGATGGAGCCGTAGACGACGCCGACGCTGACCGCGGAGACCCTGGCCACCTGCAAAGGAACATCCATCGCGAGGACGCCGATTGTCAGTCAGTCAATCAGTCAGCCAGATCTGA
>NC_041392.1:55246307-55246783 GCF_002162155.2 Triticum dicoccoides | reverse complement strand
GGGGGTGGCGGTGCGGGGGAGCTGCGGTGGTGGGGGGCGCGGGGGTGCGGGGCGGCGGGGGTGGAATCCGGCGGGGGTCGGGGCGGTGGCGTCGGGGCAGCGCGCGGGTGGATCTGGCGAGGGAGAGGGACGAAGGGGATCTGGCGAGAGGGAGGGAATTAGCTAGGGGGGAATCTTACTAATGGCGCACCCGCGGTCGGTGCGCCATTAGTAATCTTTTTTTTACATAGCAATGGCGCACCAGGCAGAGGTGCGCCATTAGTAATCTTTTTTTTATAAATAGCAATGGCGCACCAGCCAGAGGTGCGCCATAAGTAATTTATTTTTATTTTTTGTTGCATGTAATAATTTTTTAGAAAATGAATATGAATATGAAAAAGTAATATTTTTTATAAAAACAGTAATAATTGTTGTTTAACAACAATTGTAGTCTACACTTTTTTATTATTATTTAAAAAAATGAATATGAATATGAA
>NC_041392.1:55231919-55246105 GCF_002162155.2 Triticum dicoccoides | reverse complement strand
TCGGCAGTGGTGGAGCGGGGGAGGGTGCGGGGGGTGCTCGTCGGCGGCGGTGGGAGCGGGGGAGGGTGCGGTGGGTTGTCGGTGGCGGTGGAGCTAGTGGGGGAGGGTGCGGGTGGGATCGAGATCGATATGGAGGGGGATAGCAATCGAGATGGAGGGGGATCGAGATCGAGTGTCCTCATGAATATTCAATATTTTATCATATTGAATATGAAAAAATATCATCAAATTTGAAAAAATATTCATGAATTCAAAAAGTGCCCAGGAAATTTAAAAATATTCATGATATCAAAAAGTGCCCATGAAATACAACCGAGAAATGAAGACTACGATTTAAATACAGTCGATCTTAGCTAGCTATCTGTTCATAATCTTCTTTCCCTTCTTTTTCGCAAATGGAGTTCTTCTGTGGAACGGACGTCCATTAGGTAGGGTGGTCCTGCTTCTTCTTGTAGTGTATGCTGCTACTACTTCATCGTCGTCGTCATGTTTGATCTTTGGGTCGCCGTACTTGTCGAAGTCTTTCTCATTGGTTACTCCATCCATTCCGATGATCTTCCTTTTGCCTCTCCTCACGACAACAAGACTGGGCTTTGACGGGGCAGTAATGAAGAAGCATTGGTCCACTTGGGAAGCCAGTACCCATGGCTCATTTTTCACGGTGACGTTTGCGCCCGCGGTCTTGGATTTGGCTTCGGGTATAACCATGGTGGTGAAATACCGGTCTTCTTTTAGGACGCTCTTGGCCCATCTGACATGGACAACGGGACCTTCTCTCTAGCGTAGCTTAGCTCCCAGATCTCCTCGATCCTTCCATAGTATCTATCCTTGTCGTTACCGGTGTAGGATTCCATCGTTACCCCATAGTTCTGATAACCATCGCTCTTCATGTCCTTGTCCTCGGTGTAGAATGTGTAGCCGTTGATATCGTACGCCTCATAGGTCATCAGGTTGTGCTCGGCGCCCTGTGACAAGGCGAATATGAGTTGTTCTTCTGCGGAAGAATCCTCATATAAAGGGTACGACAGAAGCTTCTGCTTGAACCAACGCGTGAAACATGAGTTGTGCTCTTTGATTATATCTCCGTTCGTCCTCTGTTGGCCTCGGTCATTGTACGTCTTCTCAATAAAGGTTTTGTGCTCTACCACCCAAGGATCGACCACGTCTATGTGTTGTAGCGCGACTAGGTTTGCTCTTTCAAAGTCGGCGAATCGACCCTCGAAGTCGACATGCATTTCGCGGCGACCCTCACGGTGACCCCATCCAGCGAGCCTGCCGAGGTGCCTGTTGACGGGCAGACCAATAGGGTTCTCGATGCCTAGATAATTCGTGCAGTAGGAGATGCACTCTTCGGTCAGAAAGCCCCTGGCTATACTTCCCTCTAGACGTGACATGTTGCGAACGTATCCTTTGATGACACCATTCATCCTTCCGAACGGCATCATGCTGTGCAGGAACATCGGCCCGAGTTGGATGATATCCTCCACGATATGGACCAGTAGATGCACCATAACGTCGAAGAATGCGGGCGGAAAGTACATCTCAAGCTCGCATAGTATCACCACGATCTCTTCCTATAGCCTCCTGAGTTACCTCACGCCAACCGACTTCCGAGAGATGACGTCGAAAAAGTTACATATGCCAAATAGCGTTTCACGGACGTGCGCGTCCATGATCCCATGGATTGCAACTGGAAGTATCTGCGTCATCAGCACATGACAGTCGTGAGACTTCATCCCGCTGAACTTCTGCTTCGTTGGGTCTAGGTATCTACTTATCTTCCCCGCGTGACCATAAGGAAGTTTTACTCCTACGAGGCAGGTGAAAAACTGCTCGATCTCCTCCTGACTTAGAGTGAAGCACGCGGGAGGGTAGTCATTTCTGGTCTTCTTGGACTTTTTGCCTTTGCGACGACTTTCTGTGTCCTGCTTCGCCTCATCATCATCATCATCATCATCATCATCATCATCATCATCATCATCATCATTAGCATGAAGCTCCTGCCTGATGCCCATTGATTTCAAGTCAGCCCTTGCTTTCGGCCCATCTTTGGTCCTCTCTGGCATGTTGAGCAGGGTACCAAGCAGACTCTCGCACACGTTCTTCGTGATATGCATGGCTTCAAGGCTGTGAGGCACACGGTGGATCTTCAAGTACGGCAAGTCCCAGAAAACAGACCTCGTTTTCCATACCTTCAGCAGCGGCTCTAGCGCCTTTCGCTTCTTTCCCGGCTCTGGCGCCTTTTGCTTCTTTCCCGGCAGTGGGCAATCTTTACAATTTTTCAACAGCCCGTTTATTTCCTCGCCGCTCCTCCTACGCGGGTGTCATCGGAGTTCGGTTTCACCATCGAATAGATCCTTGTGTTTCCTCCACGGGTCATCGTCGCGAAGCCACCTTCGATGTCCCATGAACACGGTTTTCGAAGACCCGGGATCTCTATCTAGCTGGTGATACGTTGTGTCATCCATGCACCTGACGCATCCAGAAAATCCGTGGACCACCTGCCCCGCGAGATATCCATAACCGAGATAGTCATGCACCGTCGTGAGCAGTGCGGCTCTCATAGGGAAATATTTTTTCTCTGCGGCGTCCCATGTATTGGCTGGCGTTTTCCACGGCGTGTCTAGCTCCTCTTTCAGCAGCCCCAAATACAAATTGATGTCGTTCCCTGGTTGTTTCGGCCCTTCAATTAGCATACTCATGTGAATGTACTTCCTCTTCATGCACAACCAGGGGGGAAGGTTGTACATCCACACAAACACAGGTCAGGTGCTATGTGTGCTTCTCTGGCTGCCAAACGGATTGACTCCATCGGTGCTCGCGCCCATTATGATGTTCCTTGGATCCTTCCCAAATTCTGGGTGTTTGAAGTTCAACGCTTGCCACTGGCTCCCATCCTTAGGGTGACTCAGCATCTTGTCTTTTTTATTTATCTCCGGATCATTTGCGTCATCTTCTCGCTTCTTCTCCTCCCTATCCGCGTGCCAACGCAGGAGCTTTGCTACCTTAGGATCCGCAAAATACCGCTGCAGACGAGGAGTGATCGGAAAGTACCACACCACTTTTCGAGGAGCTTTCTTCCTCTTTTTGTATCGAGTGACGCCGCACACTGGACATATGGTAGACTCCGCGTGCTCGCCCCGGTAAATGATGCAATTGTTCATGCACACATGGTATTTCACGTGCGGTAAATCCAGAGGACACACGACTTTCTTCGCCTCCTCGAAACTGGTCGGGCACTTGTTCCCCTTGGGAAGACATTCATGCCAGAATGACATGTTCTTGTCGAAGCATGCGTCGGTCATTTTGTGTTTTACCTTCATCTCCAAAGCCATGAGCGTTACTTTCAGGCGGGTATCCTCGGGTCTGCATCCTTCATACAATGGAGTAACCGCGTCTATCTCCAGTTGATCGAGCTTGGCTTTCTCTCGGGCGACAGCTCTTGCGTTATCCGTCTGCTTGAGAAGCAGCTCTTGAATATGAGGGTCCTGCACCCAGCCGATCGATGGTCCATCACCGTCTGCTCCTCCGGCATCTAGATCTTCATCATCATGCCCTTCATCTACTCCAGCATCTTCCTCATCATCATGTCCGGCATCTTCTACATGATGACTGTGTACAGCATCACCGTCGTGATCATGTCCTGGAGATTCTTCGTCTTCTCGCCCGCCCGAGGCACGGTGGTTGTCTTGCTGCCCTTCCTCATTTCTTGCCCGGCCCCCATGGACGACTTCATAGTCATCTTCATCACCTTGCCACCGATAGCCATCCATGAAACCACGCAAGAGCAGGTGGTCCCGCACCTGCCCGGAATCCGGGTCCGCAATAAGGCTCTTCAGCTTGCATCTTCGACACGGACATCTTATCTCCGTGTTGTTCTTTTGAAGCATCTCGGCCTTCGCGGAGCTCAAAAACCTATTCACGATGCCTTCGGTCATCGTGCGGACCATGGTCGCCTGCGGGGTAGAGCAAAACGATATTTTAGAACCAAGAAAAAATTTGGCATGACTTTCCCTAAAAATAGGACCAAAAAGAATGCATAGTGCCAAAATTCTCGCCGAAACGGAAATGAATCAACATTCCGGCAAAGTATTGGCAACTATCGCATTTCAAATACCGGTACCTGCAAATACAAACATATATGCAACACCACAAACATATGCAACACCACAAACATACATAGATCTTGCTAGGCCACAAAAAGTGCATGTGCACATTGTTGGAGCGAGCTAGGGAGAAAAAAAGTAGATCTACAACATGAAGATAGCTTTCCCCTTACTTACCTATCAAAAAAAAGGTAATTTCAACACTTAATTTTGATGAATCTATGGTGCAAATGAGGTGAGGAGGAGGAGGCAGCCGACAAGCTTAGAGAAGGAGGTGGGGGGAATGAAGTGGGGAAAGTGAGTGTGTAGGTGTGGCTGTCCAAAAATATCTAGCTGGTCCCATGTTAGTAACCCAACATACTAATGGCGCACCACACAGACATGCGCCATTAGTAGTTTTGCAAAAAAGTAAAAATAATAATTTGTATACTAATGGCGCATCGTGGCACAGTGCACCATTACTAGTTTAAACTAGTAATGGCGCACTATGCAACGGTGCGCCATTAGTAGTTTTGCAAAAAAGTAAAAAAAATACAGTAGTGGTGCACTCTATGGCTGGTGCGCCATTAGTGTAACTACTAATGGCGCACTCTGCCCGGATGCGCCATTAGTATGTTTGAAAAAATGAAAAAAAAACATTTTGTTACTAGTGGCGCACCGTGTGCGTGGTGCGCCATTAGTGTCTTCCACACTAATGGCGCACCAACACATGGTGCACCATTAGTATATAGTACCACCGCACCACATGTCTGGTGCGCCATTAGTGTCAATTCCATCTATAGCCCTTTTCCTAGTAGTGCTAGGGGCTGGCGTCGTCCTGACGTCCCCAACCGGAGATATTGTTCAGTACGTACTGCAAATATTATATACAGACTCCAACAACGCAGCCGAATACGGAGCTCTGTTTCATGGTCTTCCATGGGCATTCAACGCCTGGAGGTGCGTGGGGATTCAAACCTCGCAATATTCCAAATAAATGGAGACTTCGACGCCAAGGATCCGAAAATGGCGGCCTATCGAAACGCCGTCCTAAAAATGTCAGCTCGGTTCGAGGGGCTCGAATTTCACCATGTGGCTCGGGAAAACAATCAGGCGGCGGATATCCTCGCCCGCATCGGCGCAAAACACGATGCAGTCCCCCCCCCCCAACATATTTTTGAAGAGGTTGTTCAAGCCATCCGTAGTATGGGAAGGAGACACCGGTAACAATAGTCCGGACCTGGCCAAAATACCCGATACCGAACACTCTGACACAATCGGAGGCTCCGCCACCGAAATAACACCTTCATCCCATGTAATAATGGTCGTCATTGCCCCATGGACAGAACCATTCCTGGCCTACCTAACTAGACAGGAACTTCCGAAGGACCAAAATGAGGCACGTTGCATAGTGCAACGGTCCAAGGCCTACAGGGTCCATGAGGGAGAATTATACAAAAAAAGCACTACCGGAGTCCTTCAAATATGCATCTCCGAAGAGGAAGGGCGGAACCTTTTGGCAGAAATTCACGCCGGACTCGGCGGTCACCACGCCGCAGCCCGGGCTCTTGTAAGCAAGGCCTTCCGTACATGATTCTATTTGCCAAGTCCCGGGCAAATGCACATGACTTGGTCCAACGTTGCGCCGGTTGCCAGCTCTTTGCAAATCAAAGCCACATGCCACCCACCGCCCTCCAAACAATCCCCATTACGTGGCCCTTCGCGGTATGGGGGCTTTACATGGTTAGACCCCTTAAAGGGGGAACCCACAAGAAAAAATACTTACTGGTCATGGTAGATAAATTCACCAAATGGATAGAGGCCAAACCTGTTAAAACAGCCGAATCCGGACCGGTGATAGACTTCATATCCGGGGTCGTACACCGTTATGGCGTCCCCCACAGCATCATCACTGACAACGGCACGAACTTCACGGCCGATGAGGTAAAACTCTGGTGCAGCAAAATGGGCATCATGCTCGATTCCGCTTCAGTCTATCACCCGCAAACCAACGGCCAAGTTGAGCGAGCAAACGGCCTTATACTGAGCGGCATTAAACCCAGATTAGTGTGTTCCTTAACAGAGTCTAACACACACTGGGTAGAGGAGCTCGACTCTGTACTCTGGGGGTTGCGGACCACGCCGAATCGTAGTACCGGATATACACCCTTCTTTATGGTGTATGGCACAGAGGCAGTCTTGCCCTGTGACATAATTCATGACTCACCTCGAGTGCGCATGTGCGAAGAAAGAGAAGCCGAACTCGATCGGCAGGACAGTCTGGACACCCTGGAGGAGGAGCGCGATGTAGCAAAAGCCCGTTCCGCATTTTATCAGCAACAAGCTCGCAGATACCAAAGCAGAGAAGTACGGGCCAAAACTTATAACATTGGCGAACTAGTTCTACGCCTGCCGGATAAGAAAAAGAACAAGCTCGAGCCCAAATGGGAAGGTCCCTTCATTATTGACCAAGTTCTGACCGGTGGAGCGTACCGACTGCAGGATGCATCGACCAATCGACTCGAGCCGAACCCATGGAACGCGGCCAGGCTCCAAAGATTCTACACCTAGCGCCGGACCCTATGTTTGTCCCCTTCCTCTGTCCATTTTTTGCATATATATTATCTGTCTTGTTTTTCTTTCTTCCTTTCTTTTATTCTTTCTCTAGGCCTTTAAGGGCCAACTTGTGCCTCGCTTGCACATTATAGATGCGCTAGACACGCTCATCATACCTGTCGGCTTCTTTCACAGAAGCTTAATTATTTATCTGGGCCTCATGCCCCGCACATGTGTTACGCTTCCGCATGTACCTTTTTTGTCATTATATGCATCGATATGACTTAAGTTTTGGCCAAGCTGGGTTGCCTGGCTCTTGTATTTATGCCCTACGTTCCCGTTAATTCGGCTAGGGCATAAGGGGAGCACCTCTGCGATTGTTACTGCCGGGTCAGCCGGATGTGTACCTCAGACTGGGTGAAGCCGAAAGCTAGCATTCTTAAGGGAATATTCGGTCGGTGAACAAAAGATGATTTTTATTTATTTTCCATATCTGCCCCCAGATGTTTTTTCCTGCGTTTCTTATCGCAGTCCGGACATGCACCTTAGGGCATGCATACCCAGGGAAAGGAACCCTTAACGGACCTATTCTCCCTGGAAGATGTTTCTTACTACCTATGTAATATAACATAACTAGTTGGTCACTTGTCCGTTCAAGCACTAATGACCCCTACGCCTGGTATCCACGCATACCCCAGTTCTTATATAACTGAGCGGGTATTCGGATACACTCCGGACTATCGGGTCCCGAGGTTGAAGCGAAAAGGTCCGCCAAGACAAACGATCTACTATCCGGCTAGAAGGCATTATACATGTCACTTTAATTACATAGTCATGCAGACTGACTAAATTCCTCTTCTATACCATCCAACAGGCGGTCTAGCCTACAATCCTGTTGGGAATACTTTGCGGCTAATTCTACTTGCCCATAAACTAAGCTAACGGGGATCTCTTTTCCGTCGGGCCCCACAGGTCCGATCTCGGCCATGTGATTTGGGTCAGCCTTGGTATACCGCGTCTTCACCATGGCCCAGGCTTCTCTAGCACACCTTGATGGCAGGCCGATATCTTCCATAATCGGAAGCGCCGCAGTGCTCCCTTGAGCTTCTTCCTAAGCTCTGCAACGCCTTCTGGCAGGGAGACGGATGGCCACAAGGCCTGGGCAACACCTTGCATCACCTGCCGAACTTGTTCGTGCAGATGTGAGAGCTTGGATAGAAGATCACCCGTAGACCCGGGCATTTCTTCCGCGGGACGACCCGTCAGCATACCTACAGACATAACGCTGTTAGTCGGCTTCTTCACCGAACTCCTTCAAAAGGATTCGTTCAAGCACTTACTGAAAATGCCGTGCCGAAGCCGCTTATTCTCCTTCTCAGAGTCTGCAAGCTGGGCTCGAACGTCTTTTAGTTCAATGCTTAGCTTGATATTGGCGTCTTAGAGATTGTTTTTCTCCTGTCTAACCTTAGTCAGCATGCGTTTGCCAACCTTTAGCTGTCGCACGACATGCTGGTCCTCCGGATTCATCTGCAACATCTATTGTTAGATTTGTAGCCACGCCGCACGCTATATGGTAACCATCATTCTTTAAAGTAAATGTTACCAGTGGGAGACTTTTTCGGTTCCTTAAATGCGGCAACAGCGGCCCGCGGTTGGGTGTTGCATTCCTCCAGCTCCTGTGACAGCCTAGTATTCTTCTATGTAAGAACCTGCACAATAAAGATGGTCCTTGAATCAATTCTGCTAAATGTTTCAAGTCTCGGGGGCTACTGATACATATAAATCGTCAGATTTACTTACCCGTACAGCCTTTACATACTGATCCATGGCTCTGGCTAGACCATCTTGAGCAGCACGGAGGTACGCCTCTCCAGAATTGAAAGCATCAAATGCCACTGGTGAGAAACAAGCGTCACGGGGTACGGCACGGCGGCGCCTATGATTCATGGCGCTTTCCACTTCTGAGTTTGTAGCGGATAATCTATCTGCATCCTCTGTAGGGGGATTATCCGGCGCCCACCCCATATCATCTTCTGCCTCGATGTCCGGTCCTGGCACCCGACTGGTGGAAGCGTGATTAGCAACATCGCCGGACATATTCCGGCGAGCGTTTTTTCTGTTAAAGAAACACGGGAGTCGTTTCATTTCGAGAAAGAAGACAACCACGGAGCGGGGTTTCTATTATACCTTTGTGCCGGCGTCTCCGTCCTGACCTCCTTCCTTTTTGGCCTGCCCGGCCTCGCTGCCTCTTGTTGGCGAGTTGCTGCGGGTTCGGCAGGGTGTCCCGAATGCCTTCCCTGTAAAAACGCCA
The DNA here is from genome assembly GCF_002162155.2 of Triticum dicoccoides. Taxonomy (NCBI): domain Eukaryota; kingdom Viridiplantae; phylum Streptophyta; class Magnoliopsida; order Poales; family Poaceae; genus Triticum; species Triticum dicoccoides. Next base: position 55,237,153 of record NC_041392.1, on the reverse strand, counting down.
TATGCATATGGTAGGTGAAGTGTCTAACAGGGGATCCTAGTTTTTGGAGTTGGGATTTTTTGGTTTTCTTACGTGCGATGCAGGAAGCAGTCCGGGATAGTTGGCTGTAATGGCCACCATGGCATCATCGCAGCTTAACTGATAGAATTGCCGGTCTATCAGCTCCACGAATATAACCGGATCTTCTTCGAGTCCGGAGTCGAGGGCCTGGTCAGGGTCCTCGTGTTGTGGAGAAGGGTTGATGACCTCCTTTATGGCTTTTCGTAGTTCCTGCCGCAAAGTGGCAAGGTGAATATTTACGACAAAGAATGCGGGAAAAATGGGAGTAAGGAGATATAACTTATCCATCTTGGGGGATTGTACATGGAGAATCCATCCCGTGGCTTGATGTGGATGAACTCCTCTTCCTCTCCCTTGAACAATTCGGACAGAATTTTTGCTAAAGCGGCAGCATTATCTGGAACCTTACGCCCGCAGTGGGTGGCATCATCCTCCCCGTTAAAACACCACAAGGGGTGCCCATGATATTGAAGTGGTTGCACTCCCCGCGTTATGCAAATCGACATAACTTCGATTACTGTCAATCCTGATTAAGCCAATGCTTTAATTCGGTTCATCAGGTAGAGGACTTCTCCATTGTCTTCAACCTAGGGGCTCCGTGGGCGCCAACTTCGGCGTTTCTTCAAAGGGGCATTGCTGAACTCAGGAAGACCCCTCCGAACAGGGTCCGGAAGAGGAACATCCTCCATATAAAACCATTCTGAAGGCCGGTCTTCGGACGACTTCTTCGGGGTACCGGACAGGTATCCGGTACCGGCGATGCACCATATTTCGGCTCCGCCCACTTGATAAAGTGACCCCCTCTGTGTGTGAGGGACGAGGCAAAATAGCCTTTTCCACAGCTTGAAGTGAGCCTCGCAGCCCAGGAACAACTCGTAGAGAGCAACATAGCCGGCGATATGTAGAATGGAGGTAGGGGTGAAATTGTGTAATTGGACGCCGTAGAACTCCAGGAGCCCGCGGAGGAACGGATGAATTGGAAATCCGAGTCCCGTTAATAAATAAGGAACAAGGCAGACCCGCTCCCCCATAGAGGGACTGGGAAAGCTCTCCGCTTGCTCCCGGCCATTGTAGGTGGCAAGCCCGGCTCGAACGGGCACCATATACGCCGGAGGGAGAAATCCCTTAGTCTGTAGTTCGACTAATCGACTGTGTGGGACTGAGCACCTCTCCCAATCACCGGGCTTAGGGCTACGGGGGCGGGAGGAGGAGCTGCGGAGGTCGGCCATGCTGGAATGGATCTTTCCGAAATGCGCTCTGATTGATTCTCGCTGGGGGAGCATGGTATGGATCAGATCTAAGAATCCCCATCCCTTTAATAGACAATTTATTTATCTGGCTAGGGGGACGAATGTAAAACCGCCCTGGCGCCTCGTATTCATTCGACGCGTGGGAGATAGCCCTTATTGGGCGCAGAAGCCAAGAGGTCCAAACATTTATGGGACCGGACACTGCTTTACAAACGTTCGAAATATGGAGAAGAACCCGCCTTGCAATGCCGAAGACAACACTGCCCGCCGGACCCATCGTCATTGAAGCCTGGTTCGAGGGCTACTGAGGGAGTCCTGGATTAGGGGGTATCCGGACAGCTGGATTATATCCTTTGGCCAGACTGTCGGGCTATGAAGATACAAGATTGAAGACTTTGTCTCGTGTCCGGATGGGACCCTACTTGGCATGGAAGGCAAGCTAGGCAATACGGATATGTATATCTCCTCCTTTGTAACCGACCTTGTGTAACCCTAGCCCCCTCCGGTGTCTATATAAACTGGAGGGTTTTAGTCCATAGGACAGCATATAATCATACCATAGTCTAGCTTCTAGGGTTTAGCCTCTCCGATCTCGTGGTAGATCAACTCTTGTAATACTCATATCATCAAGAATAAATCAAGCATGACGTAGGGTTTTACCTCCATCAAGAGGGCCCAAACCTGGGTAAAACATCGTGTCCCCTGCCTCCTGTTACCATCCGCCTTAGACGCACAGTTCAGGACCCCCTACCCGAGATCCGCCGGTTTTGACACCGACACAGGGCTTTGCCTAAGCACCACTATAGTATTATCGAGGTGGACTATGGTGGAGGGGGGCACCGCACATGGCTAAAAGATCAAATCAAATTTTGTGTCTCCAAGGGGTGCCCCCTCCCCGTATATAAAGGAGTGGAGGAGGGGGAGGGTCGGCCCTCTCTATGGCGCGCCCTTGGGGAGTCCTACTCCCACCGGGAGTAGGATTCCCCCTTTCCTAGTAGAACTAGGAGCCCTTCCAAGTAGTAGGAGTACGAGAGAAGGACAGGGAAGAGACAAGAGAAGGAAGGAGGGGGCTCCGCCCTTCCCCCTAGTCCAATTCGGACTAAGCATTGGGTGGGCGCGCAGCCTCTCCTCTCTCTTTCCCCTAAAGCCCAATAAGGCCCATATACCCCCCGGCGAATTCCGGTAACTCTCTGGTACTCCAAAAAATACCCGAATCACTCGGAACCTTTCCGATCTCCGAATATAGTCGTCTAATATATCGATCTTTACGTCTCAAACATTTCGAGATTCCTCGTCATGTCCCCGATCTCATCCGGGACTACGAGCTACCTTCGGTACATCAAAACACATAAACTCATAATACAAATCTTCACCGAACTTTAAGCGTGCGGACCATATGGGTTCGAGAACTATGTAGACATGACCGAGACACGCCTCCGGTCAATAACCAATAGCGGAACCTGCATGCTCATATTGGCTCCTACATATTCTACGAAGATCTTTATCGGTCAAACTGCATAACAACATACGTTGTTCCTTTTGTCATCGGTATGTTACTTGCCCAAGATTCGATCGTCGGTATCTCAATACCTAGTTCAATCTCGTTACCGGCAAGTCTCTTTACTCGTTCCGTAACACATCACCCCGCAACTAACTCATTAGTTGCAATGCTTGCAAGGCTTAAGTGACGTGTATTACCGAGTGGGCCCAGAGATACCTCTCCGACAATCGGAGTGACAAATCCTAATCTCGAAATACGCCAACCCAACAAGTACCTTCGGAGACACCTGTAGAGCACCTTTATAATCACCTAGTTACGTTGTGACTTTTGGTAGCACACAAAGTGTTCCTACGGTAAACGGGAGTTGCATAATCTCATAGTCATAGGAACATGTATAAGTCATGAAGAAAGCAATAGCAACAAACTAAACGATCAAGTGCTATGCTAACAGAATGGGTCAAGTCAATCACATCACTCTCCTAGTGATGTGATCCCGTTAATCAAATGAGAACTCTTTGTCTATGGCTAGGAAACATAACCATCTTTGATCAACGAGCTAGTCAAGTAGAGCCATACTAGTGGCACTCTGTTTGTCTATGTATTCACACATGTATTATGTTTCCGGTTAATACAATTCTAGCATGAATAATAAACATTTATCATGATATAAGGAAATAAATAATAACTTTATTATTGCCTCTAGGGCATATTTCCTTCAGGAGTTGAGGTCGGTGGAGGTCCAGCGGGCCCACAAGGCCGGGTGGCGCGCCCCCACCCTTGTGGCCAGGGTGTGGGCCCCCTTCACTTGATTCTTTCGCCAATGTTTTTTATTAATTCCAAAAATGACCTCCGTGAATTTTCAGGTCATTCCAAGAACTTTTTATTCTGTACAAAAATAACACCATGGCAATTCTACTGAAAACAGCGTTAGTCCGGGTTAGTTCCATTCAAACCATGCAAGTTAGAGTCCAAAACAAGGCAAAAGAGTTTGGAGAAGTAGATACGACGGAGATGTATCACCTCGCCTTCTAGATCCAGCAAGAGGGGCGAAGTAGTACATGAGTTCCGGCAGCATGATGGTGTCGTGACAGTGGTGGTGAAACTTTTTCCGCAGGGCTTCGCCAAGCACGAGGGATTTAGAGCCGAGGAGGAACTAGAGGGAGAGGGGCGCTAGCACATGGCTTGAGGATTCTTTATGTGTGGAGCCCCATCCCCTCCTATCATATATATAGGTGGAGGGGGAGCGGAGGCAGCCCTAGGCGCGCCCCCTTCCTTCTTTGCGCGTGGGGAAGAAGGCAGGAGAGGCCAGCACTCCTCCTTCCTCCTTTAGAGCATGGTGAGGAAAGGCAGGAGGGGCTACACTAGTAGAAAAAGGGCCTTCAGTCCTGATTCATAAGGGCCTTTAGTCCCGGTTCTGGAACCGGGACTAAAGGGTCGGTACTAATGCTTATCCCTTTAGTCCCGGTTCAATCCAGAACCGGGACTAAAGGCCGCGGCCACGTGGAACTCTACCTTTAGTCCCGGTTGGTAACACCAACTGGGACTAAAGGAAATTTTATGATTTTTTTTGAATTTTTTTCTGAATTTTTTTAAATTTTTTTTTTGATTTTCAAATTTCTGAATTATTTTAACCTCTAGTCTGTAATCACCACCCCTCATCACTTCTCAATTTATCCTCTAATCACCCCTCATCATTCCAAATCATCTAACTTCCCGAACGGTCACCCGTCCTCCCACTCCCCCAGGCTGAGCACGCTTAATTTCCGGGTTCTATTCTCCCTCGCTCCAAGTCTGCACTTGTTGTTTTCCTGATAATACTAAGATGTCAATCCTATTAACCTTCAGGAATTTTGCTTGAGCATGAAGTGACACATTTCATAGTTTTATTTTGAAACTATTGTTTTAAAAAACAATAATTATTTAGTAACACTAATATTTCTTGAATAATTAGTTTGAGCATTGTTTGACCACAGTTTATCCACAGTTTGACCAGATTTGACCAAAATTGAAATAACAGAAATAATTATTTAGTAACACTAATATTCTAGAATAATTAGTTTGACCATTGTTTGACCACAGTTTGCCCACTGTTTGAATTTTTTTTCGATTTTATTCACTCTAGATCTTAAAAGCCCCGTAACTTTTTTCTATTAGGTTTTTGAGTATTTAAAAAATGTTTAACGGGGTTCCCCCGGTTAAATTCGGATGTAACTTTTCGAGTAGATGATTTTTCATATAAAAAACTTTTTCATCAGAGTTAGTATGCAAAAGTTATGCCCATTTTTACAAATTTCAGAGAGATTTTGCAAATAAAGTCAAAATTCACATTTGCAAATTTTCCCAACAACTAGACCACATATCACATGGGAAACTTATTTTCTTTTATTTTTTTGACATTTCCATCATTTTCTTTTTTTTAAACT
>NC_041392.1:55172343-55231466 GCF_002162155.2 Triticum dicoccoides | reverse complement strand
GAAAATGGGATATTTAGTACCGGTTCGTGGAACGAACCGGGACTAAATGTCTCAACCCCATTAGTCCCGGTTCGTGCCTCAAACCACCAACCGGGACTAATGGGCCTCGCACCCTTTAGTCCCGGTTCGTGGCACGAACCGGGACTAATGCCTTAGCCGTACGAACCGGGATAAATGCTCACATTAGTCCCGGTTTGTGACTGGACCGGGAATAATGTGAAAAGTGCCCCGTGACCAAAGCCCTGTTTTCTACTAGTGCTAGCCCTCCCCCTTTCCTTTCCTAGAGGGGCCGGAGGCTAGAGGTGGTGCGCGCCAGCCCCTTGTGGGCTGATGTGCTACTCTCGTTGGCCCAATAAGCCCCCGTGGCCTTTCGGAACTCCTTCCGGCCATCCGTTAATTATCCGGTGCATTCAAATCTATTTCGAAGACCAAATACTATCATTCTATATATCAATCTTTACCTCCGGACCATTCCGGAGCTCCTCGTCATGTCCGTGATCCCATCCGTGACTCCGAACAACAATATGGTCACCAACATACACATAATATTATATCGTCAGCGAACATTAAGCGTGCGGACCCTACGTGTTCGAGAATGATGTAGACACGACCGAGACGCTTCTCCGGTCAATAACCAATAGTGGGGCCTGGACGCCCATATTGATTCCTACATATTCTACGAAGATCTTTATTGGTCGAACCTTTATGACAACATATGTAGTTCCCTTTGTCCCTCGGTATATTACTTGCCCGAGATTCGATCATCGGTATCTCAATACCCAGTTCAATCTCATTACCGGCAAGTCTCTTTACTCATTCCATTATACATCATCTTGTGACTAACTCCTTAGTCACTTTGCTTGCAAGCTTCTTGTGATGTAGTATTACCGAGAGGGCCCAGAGATACCTCCGCATCATACGTAGTGAAAAATCCCAATCTTGATCCATGCGAACTCAATAGACACCTTTGGAGATACCTGTAGAGCACCTTTATGATCACCCAGTTACGAAGTGACGTTTGAAACACACAAGGCATTCCTCCGGAGTCCGGGAGTTGCATGATCTCATGGTCGAAGGAGTATGTATTTGACATTAAGAAAACAATAGCAATAAACTGAACGATCATATGCTACGCTAGACCTGGGATGGACGTGTGGCCCACTTAGCAGTAGCGCCTGGCTAGTGAAAGCGCGCTACTGCTAAGTGTTACCTATAGCGCGCTCGTTTTACCTGCGACGATGCTGCTAGTTAGCAGTAGCGCGTCCTTCTAACAGGCGCTACTGATAATGCTCCATGTATAAGGTTTTCCCTAGTAGTGGTGTTTAGAAAAGTGTACTTGGGAGAAATAAATGTTGTCGCCAAGGCTCGGCTTTTGGCACTTGGATAATCATGATAGTTTCTTGGTATGTTTGTGTCCCTCAATTGCATGCAGTGACAGTGGAGATGTCTATTTGACAACTTTTGTTTTACGTGCCAAGGTCTCACAATGACATCAAAATGCTCCAGCGGTGTCCATTGTTTGTAAGACTTTACGAGGGCAACGCTCCAAATTGCAACTGTACCATTAATGAGCTTGACTCTACCATGTGATGCTATCTTGTTAATGGTATCTATACTTCATGGACGACCTTTGGCAAGACCATCTCTGAGCTAGAAGGTAACAAAAAATATCACTTTGCCCAAAAGCAAGAAGGTGCTAGGAAGAGTTTAGAGAGGACATTTGGAGGTCTTCAAGTACATTTTGTAATTTATCATGGACCTACTAAAAAGTGGGATCCAGAGCGACGCCCAAGGGGCTGTCCCTCCCTCTCTTCAATTTCAACAATCCTTTCCTTGAATTCTCTCCTCGGCTCGATCACTTTTTCATCTGCTTGATGCCTAGGGGTTCTAGGGCTAGTCCTTGTGAGATTCATCGCCGTCTTGTCATTCCTTTCATCCCTACAAGTGGTTGTGGCGCAACAGCGAAGGACGTGTTGCTCGATGGGCACAGGGTGCCGCCCCAACTTTGTTCATGTGCCACATCACAAACTCATCACATCCATCATTTCACCAAGAGTAGATGTTGCCCTTACCAGGCTGGCATTTCTCCAACATCGAATGGACTGTTGAGCAATAAGACACTAGAGGACCCAACACTAAGCTTCTCAACATTTGGAAAAGAGTCAACCGTCCTATTGCTATGGCGATCCAGCCAAAGCGCGGTGAAGACTTCATAGTGTGTGACGTTGTTAATTCGTGACCATCGCCGAATGAATTCCATCTAGCATAGTTAGTGCTTCGATGATGACTGGGTATATAAATGATAAGGAGCATTGGCACGTGTTATTACGGAAAGTTGGGTTGTGTACACCATTAGGTGCTAAGGGTCAGAGTCTGGTTAATTATAACTCGAAATTACTATGCATGTGACAAAATAACAGTCTGTCAAAATTGCGTATTGTTGACCGTGTAGAGTATATGAGAGTTGTTCAATTCAAATGGGCACAATTGAGGAGTAGAGCTTCGTTCCGATTGGCAAAACAAGAAACTTGGCACAAGTGGAAGTATGGTACTCCCAGTAGGGAGTACGTATATACACGTAATAAAATAAATAAAAGCACACACATGCATGCGGACATGGGTGATGACAAATAAAAAACTCATGATTATAGCAAATCTGAAGAAAAAGTGGCCGGCTAGGAGAGCACATGGACTCGATCGGTCCACCACGTGCGAGCATCTCGACTAGCTCGTGGCCACGAGATACTCCTCTTGGACGGAGCCTGCGTTGCCTTCCCCACATTGCCTTCTTTCTTTGCCGAAAAAGGCTTTCGCCCCGCTTTATAAATAAAGCAAATCGCCAAGAGCACACAAGACGAGTCCAACACACACACACACACAAGACACACAACAAAGGTCCAAAGGTACCGCCGAGGGCACAGCTCAACAAGCCCAAAAACGCAACACAACCTAAAAGACAGCTCAGCCAGGACCAAGGCCGAAGCCAAAGCTGGAAGCAACACACGCCTAATCAGGCTCAGGAGGAGGCGGCGGAGGGGGCGGCGATAGACGGACGGCCATCAAGCGGAGGTCTGCGATGAAGACGGAGATGGCGTCCCGGTCCCGAGGGCGGCTAAGCGGCCGCCAGAGCTGCAAGTAACCAGACAGTTTGTAGAGGGCGTCAGTAGAGCGACGGAGAGGGGAGCGCTGAATCACAAGTTTATTGCGAATTGTCCAAAGGGTGCACGCGAGCACCCCAATCTCAAGCCACCTAATGTGGCGAGATGGAAGCGGGGAAGCCTGTAGTTCGGCAAAGAGGTCGGGGAAGTTGGAGTGGCACCAATTCCCGCCAATTGTCTCCCTAAAGCAGCTCCAGACAAACTGCGCAGACACACAGGAGAAGAAAATTTGGTTCGAGTCTTCAGGGGAATCGCAGAGGGGGCAGAGGCCCAAGCCTGGGCCATTGCGCTTGCGGACCTCGACACCCGACGGAAGTCAACCGCGGATCCACTGCCACATGAAGATCCGGATTTTAAGGGGCAGTCTAATGGACCAAACTGCCTGGAGGGGGGGAGGGGCAGAGGAGGGGGCGATAGCCGCATAGAGGGACTTGGTGGAGAATTGGCCCGAAGGCTCAAGGTGCCACCGAACCTCATCCGGGCCAACATCGACAGTCGGCTCATGGAGCACAATACAATCAAGTAGCTCATGCCAGGCGGCCACTTCCGGAGGCCAAAATGGCCTCCGGAACGCGAGGCGCCCTAAGTCAATAAGGGCCTGCTGAACTGAGATTGTAGGGGCGACAGCGATGGAGAAGAGGTCAGGGAAGCGGGCAGCGAAAGGCGCGTCCCCAGCCCAGCGGTCAAACCAGAACAGGGTCGCGGCTCCGGAACCAACTGATATGGAAGTCCCGATGCGGAGGACGGGAAGCAGCTGGATGACCGACTGCCAGAACTGGGACCCGCCCGATCGCTGGCAGAAGGCCAAGGGTTGACCACGCAGGTATTTGTTCCGAATGATGTCTAGCCACAGGCCGCCATGGCCCTGAGTGATGCGCCAGAGCCAGCGGGAGAGGAGGGCAATGTTCATGCGCTTAGAGCACATGATGCCAAGGCCTCCCTGGTCCCGAGGCTTGCAAATGTCGGGCCAACTAACCATATGATACTTCTGCCTGTTATTGTCTCCCGCCCAATAGAAGCGAGATTGAATTTTAGCAATCTCGTGATGGAGAGTCTCGTGGAGACTGTAGAAGCTCATAAGGAATATGAGGAGACTAGAAAGCGAGGAGTTGATGAGGATTGTCCGGGCCGCCTTCGAGAGCCATCGACCTTGCCACGGCTCCATACGCTTTTGCAACTTGGAGACCGTAGGGCGAAGGTCTGCCACAGTGAGCCGAGAGTCGCTAATGGGCGTTCCCAAGTAAGTCGTAGGGAAGGAGCCCAGGCGGCAGTTGAGGCGGTTGGCAATGTCGAGGGCCTCAGCTTTTATCGAAGTTGATCTTGAGACCAGACAAATGTTGGAAGCATAGAAGGAGGAATTTGAGACTAGCGATGTCCGCATCCGAGCCTTCGACCATGAGGATGTTCCAGAATAAGGCACGCATCAAGCAACCATTGAGGGGCTACTTGATCCCAGGACACGAGATGCGCTTTGCGCACGGAGGGTAGCCGTCCAAGAACGGGTACGGCCCCGAAGCTCGGTAACGGCCAGGGAGGGATTCCACCAATCCGAAGAGGAGGAGGTGGTCTCGGGTCCACTGACTCGGACGACGAGTCAGGGGGGTAGGAGCAGGGCTGCTCTAGCTGCAGCCAGCCTACCGTCGAGGATCTCGCGGGGCCTAATGGCCTCGATCTGGGCTAAGGGGGGCCAACCTCCCCCCTAAATATGATCGCGGAGTCAGTCGTGATCTTCACAAGGTTCCCAAGAGGGATCGACTCGAGAGCAGAGAAGGAGCAAGTAGCAGCCGAGGGAGGGACTGAGGGGGTACCTGGCTCCAGGTTTCGTGCGGCAGCACGAAGCTCAGCCCGCTCGCGGATGGGCAGCACCGGGCGGCCCTCTGGGCGCGCCGCGTCCAGCCGAGCACTCCGGCGAGAGGCGGTCGCCGGAGAGGAGGCCGAACAGGGGCGCCGGGAGAGGGCCACGACACGAGGAGGCGGAGGGGGAGCAGCCTGGGGGGTGACCACCTGGGACTCCTGCTCCAAGCCAGAGCCCACCGTGGGGATAGTCTGAAGAGCCGGGGTCGGAGAAGGAGGCGGCGATGGCATCAGTGTCGGGGAAGACGAAGGTAAGGCCGAGTCGATGGCGAAGTCCGTCCGGGCCCTAGGGGATGTCGGGGACGACCTGGGAGAGGCGACCGGAGGTGGCGAGGCGGCCGGCTGGGCGACAGCGGGGGAGGCGTCGGGGGGAGGCCAGATCCGGGTACCCCGCCATCGCCAAGCGGGGAGGGCAGGTCGGCGGAGACCGAGGAGCGCGGCGAGGAAGCGGGGCAGACGACCAGGCCCACGCTGGAGGCGTCGCTGGCGGCGGGAGACCCGACCACCGGGTCGAGGAGGGGGTCGAGGGGAAGGGCCGCCGCGGCCTGGCGCCCATGCCCCCCATCGGCCGTGGGAGAAGGCGAACGGGACTGCGACCTCGAGGCCGAGTCATCCGAGCCCTCCCCATCCTCGGACCTGCGGGAGCGGGGGTGGTGTCGGCCGTGGTAGTCCCTCCCTGCACCCGGGTTACCGTCAGGAGACCCATCATCGGTGAAGCGGGGACGGCCGACGTGGTTGGGAGGCTCGGGGGCAATGCGGAGGTCGTAGCCCTGGTCGTTGAAGAAAACACGAACGGTGACGTGGAGCTTGGAGGAGTCGAGACACTTGACCTTGACCCGGACCTCTTCCTCCTTACGGAGGGAGAGCACGTCAACCACCACCACCTTGCCCAAGATACGGGACATCTGGCGTATGACGCGCTCGGACCGGGCGATGTCAGGGAGGCCACCCACGAGGAGCCAAGCAGTGTCCAGGACCGCCACCGCCTGGGCGTCGAGGACTGGCTCGGTGATGTCGACGACGAGCTGGTTCAGGGCGAGGGTGATTTGGCCACTACGAGTGGCGTAGCCATAGCTGATGGTGTTGGGGAAGATGACGGTGAAGATGTGACCAGCAGTGGGAGTGACCACCCAGTCCCACTGGCGACGGTAGAGGTGGTTGAGCTCGGCCTCGATCATCTCTGGGGAGGCTACCCCGTCGACCACCGTAACAATCGCCTGAAGGGAGGGACTGGGTGGGGGGAGATCCGGGACCTCAAGATGGAAGAACCCAAGCCGCTCGATGCCGTGGCCGTACATCATGAGCTCCGACGTCACCGGACGGTCAGGGCACAGGGGAGCAGGATGACCAGGATCCGAGCAAATGTAGAAGCACTGAGGGTTGACGCAGTTGACTTGCGAGTGTCCCGGCACCCCGCAGTTGAAGCACGGGGGGCGGGGGAGGTTGGAGACGGGACCCGGGGCAATGGAGGTGCCCGGGGCCGAGGACGAAGGGGCAACCGGGTTGGCCCGGCCCTGGCCGCGATGCTTCTTTTTCTTGGCCGGGCCTTGGCGGCCGCGAGCAGGAGCTCCGCCCGAGTTAGCGGCCGGGGCAGAAGCCGAAGGGCCAGCGGCGTGGGGAGGAACGTATTTCCGGGAGGCCGGCGCGACTGCCGGGGCTTGGACACGGGGGGACGAGCGGGGGGCGCGCCGCGCGAGACGGAGAGGGGCTATGGCCCCGATGCGGAGGTGGGGAGGGTGAACGGCAACGACGCCAGTCCCCCGATGCGGCAGGGCGAGGGGAGCGGGAGCGCCCCCGTGGCTCACGGCGGGCGGGGGAACGGCGGTTGTCCCGGCGCCCTTCGCGAAGCTCACGGAGCTCGCGGCGGATGGCGTCGGGGGAGGGACGAGGGGGATCCCGGCGGTCGTCCGAGCGACGCTTGGGGCGAGGTGCCCTGTCCTCCCAGTCGCGTGGCATGGCTGGGCACAGAGCGGGAGGGAGAGACGCGGAGGATGGGGGAGGGGCGGCTGCCGGGGAGCTCGAGGGAGGGGCGGGGTCGGGGCGAGCACCGACCGACGAGGCGGCGTAGTCGGGGCGGGAAGGAACCGACGAAGCGGCGGCGGGGGGGAATGAGGTGCACGGGCGACCTCCTGGGATCCAGATTGAACGCACCGGGGGAGCAGGCCTAGGGCACGGCCCAGGCCCGGGCAGGGGCCGCCAGCCCAATTGTGGGCGCGCGGGCCCAAGGGAGGGGGAGGCCGGTTTGGCCGGTGCACGGCCAAGGATGCCTAGGCCCAGCGGGCCACAGCCCAGCAGGCGGGCGGCAGGAACGACCCGTAGGGTTTCCCCCTGGGGCTCGGCGCCGTCCAGCGCCGCCGCCTGCGAGACCGAGGAGGGGGGCGGGGGCTCACACAGACGGGAGAAACCAACGCGGAGGCACAGTGCGGAGGATCCAAACGAGGCAATGAAGGGGCGGAACGGCTTCGAACGGATGGGCGGGGCCGCGGAAGGCAGGAGAGAGGACAACAGCGAGGACAGCTCCGGCGGACCGCCGGCGGCCAGACGACGCCAGGATGAGCCTGCGCCGCCCCGATCCGAACGGCCGACCACTCCCCAAGACCGGAGGCGCCGGCGCCGAGTCCCACCAGCCCCCAAGGGCGCTCCTTGCGGCCCGGACGCCCGAGACGAGCTCGAGGGCGAGGCCTGCGCATGCGGCGGCCGCGAGCCGGCGACCGAGCCCCGCACGCGGGGGGCTAGGTTACCGGCCCAGCAGGGTCGCGCAGCGCAACGGGGCAAGGGGGCCGGGGGAGGGGAGGCGACGGCCGGGGGGGGTGGGAAGGGAGGCTCGTCGGCGCAGTCCGCCCAACGGAAGTGCGGCGACGCATCCGGGGCGGGCGGAGAGGGCCGCGGGACGGGGGGCACGCCAGGAGTCGTCGGAGCGGGGAGGACCGGCGAGGCGGCGGGGAAGCGGGCTCCGGTGCGGCCCTGGAGCACGGGACGGAGACGGCGGCGTCCACCAGCGCGGCGCCAGCGCCATGGCCAGAGCCCGAGACGGAGACGGACGCCATCCCTTCTAAAAGTCGCCTCTGACACCCACTTGCATGGAGAAGACGCCTGCCTTCTTTCTTTGAGGAGCCTGTGGCATCAAATTGATCAAATTCCATATCGTTGACAACCTGATATTCTAAAAGTGACAATGATTTTGTCTTGAGATTGCCATCGTTCGTCACAGAATCACCAATCACACTAATGAGAAATAATTTATCGTTGGGGGTCGATTCCCCCAAATTATAAAAATTATCACAAACATCACACATCTGCCAAGAATTTTACATGTCACCCCATTTCCATCGAACAAACCTAATAATACAAGGCAAATGTGCCTTTTTTTACCTCATAACCCTTGTTGATCTGGCACATGACTTGAGGCCGACTTGCTTTTGCCGGCCGAAGGGAGTAAGCGAGGAGGGGCAAGGGCACGAATGCCTCCCTTTTGTTTCTTCTTCTCCGGTTCCTTGGCCGAGGACAATTGCAGCCCTGACAGGGGGGAGGGGGTGGGGGGAGGCGGATGACCTCCCGCGATGGCATATCCATGCCCGGTCGGGACTCTTCGCCAGCATGATCGAGGTTGGCCGTCACAGGTGCAGGATACATGACCATTCAAGTCGTCGGATCTGACTCCAAAACAATGAGATCGGAGGCGACCATGCTGGCATCGGCGAGGACCAGGGGCGGCACAAAGAGGTGAGCAACGACGCTATGACCAGGGAAGGGAAACGGTGGGGCTGGCTGGAAGAGCGGTGGGAAGGTGAAATGTCCTTCACGTCAATCCGATTTTCGGATGGAGTGCGCTCCAAATACCCCACACAACTATCAAATATGGAGTCTTACGTTTCGTATATGGAGGGCGCTCTAAAATTTATGGCAACCGAGGGCAGGATGACGGTTCTTCTAGAGTGGCCTTTTCAGCCAAAATTGCAGTATTAACAGTTTATGTAGTGATCGGGCCGATATAGCGAATCTTCTAAAATTGCTCTTAGGTGGAGAGTCTGGTTAATTATAATTGCAAATTACCACGCATGTGACAAAATAACACTCGGTCAATATTTCATGGTGTTGACCTCGTACTTGACAAATTCTACAGTGGAACGGAAAGAGTATAAGAGAGTTGTTCAATTCAAACGGGAACAATCAACGAAGGCGTAGAGTTTCATTCCGGTTGGCGACAAAACAAACTTGTTTTTTTAGATGGACCATATTTATACCATTGACCAAACAGCTGAGCAACATCGCTGGTATTCATGCTTGAATTCAGGGCGAGAAAACAAACTTGGTTTTGTGGAGGCTATAAGAGCTACGAGTGTGGGCGTGGTGGCCAAGAACCATGCTTGAGAAGTTATCATTTTGTCCTGACATTATATTGGTGTGTGCAATAGCGCGGATGAAGTGAAACTTAGAGCGACGCTTGCGGGGTTATACATTGGTATAACTCTCCAGAAGTCCATCATGGGAGAAACTGATTGCTCTTTTGTGGCTTCTTTTTTTGAAAATGATCTTCTAGACAGGTCTCCTCTAGCTGATCTAAGGATAGAAGGACTGAGTTTATCCAAGTTGATGATAAATTGCAAGATATCCAAGATTAACAAAAGGGCTAATAGTATGGCGCACGAGATTGTGAAGTTCAGCTTTGATAATAGGTCTGATGGTGTGCTTCTTAACAATGTTCCGCCCTGTGTGGCTAAATTTGTAATGAATGATTGTATAAATATTTTAATTTAACTAGCCAATAGATATGTGCAATGCACGTTAATTTGGAATTATATTAAGTGCATGCGGATAATAAGTACGGATATTATTTGCATGCTATTATGTGATTAGCACTATATTTGGCATGAAATTAACTGCACGCTAATCGTGTTAAGCGCTCGATATTGAAGGAGTCTAGGTCGTTGAATTGACATGATTTGATGGCCGGGATTAATTGGATCTGCTTCTTTAAGTCTTTTTTTATTGGTATAGATTAATATATGGGATGTGTTTTTCAGAAAAATAACTTGGCCCCTCCGCAAGTACTCCAGTTTGTAACAAAACCACCCTAAAAAAAACCCGCACACATGCATGCTGACATAGGCGACAATGAGTAAAAAAACTTATTATAGCAAATCTGAGGAAAAAGAGGGTGAACACCATGCTGACTCGATCGGTGCGCCAAGTGTGTGCGTCATTCTCGCGGCTAGCTCTTGGCGACGAGTCCATCCTCTTCGACGGAGTCCGCCAGGCAGACCGACGACAACGTCGGGTTGACGACGTTGCAGTTGAGGCGCACCTGGCCGCAGCTCCCGGTCTGCACATGGATGCGGCCCATCTTCACCATGGCCGCCGCGAAGCGCTCCTTCCACAGGGTCTCGTTGGCCGCGAATCGGTTCACCAGCACGTTGAGGTTGCCGTCGACCCGCAGCTGGTTGTCGGAGAAGAAGAGCCCCATGCCGCGCGGCAGCAGCTTATAGTAGTTGTTGTCCAGCATGTTGGGCGAGCCCGGGTCGATCGGCGCCGTCGCCTGCGACGTGTTCAACGGGCACAGCACCCGCAGCTGCGCCGCGTACGACGGGCTCAGCCCTGCATCCACCTGGTAGATGATAATTCAACACACGTACGTAAGTTTCATGCCAACGTAAACTCATATATGCCGTGTTTGTTTGAGCTAATATTTAGCTTCAAAAGCCATAAAAGCTGGAAGAGCATCTATTTAGAAGCTTTTATCGCTTTTTGGCCAAAATGAAAAATCTGCAAAAGCATGCAAAAGCCCAATCAAACAGGGCCATAGGAAGGGCTGGACGAAAAGCTGGTTGCTCGCGAGCTTAATGAGTGCTCGATAGTTTGGCTCGTTAAACTCGTGACTCACTTCTTAATGAACAAAGCCAATCATCGATTTCAGCTCGTTAAGTTTAACGACTAGCTCGTTAGTAACAACACAACACACATTTTCAACTTACATGATAAAGTTTTCGTAGGAGGCAACAAACTAGTGCATTAACTTTGGCAGTCACCATCTTACTTCTTAAAAACCACATCTACACACTCATCATGCAGGTCATAACACATCAGAATCTGTTAACGAGCGCTCACGAGCTTGACGAGCTTCAAATGAACCGAGCTGACCATGGTTTTCTGCTCGTTAATCTTAACGAGCTTAACAAACCGAGCCTTGACAAGAACAAGCTTAACGAGCATGAGCTTAACGAGCCAAGCAACTCGTTAATCCACCCCTAGCCATAGGGTCTCACTAGAGGGACGTACTATGGTTGTGTTGCCGTTCCAAATGCGGCGGATGAAGGACGAGCTGAAGGAGCGGCCGGCGGTGTGGGCGCCGGAGAGGAGGACCATCTCCTCGGTGGTGATGGTCCTGTTCTTGAACCGGTCGATGAGCTGCTGCGCGGTGAACATGGGCGGGGGCAGGTTATCGAGGGCGTCCTTCTCGATGGAGACCCTCCCGTTGTGGCGGCCGGCTAGGACAGAGTAGACAACGTTGCCCGTAAGGGTGATGTTGTCGTGCGCTGCGAAGGCCAGGATGTCGGCGCAAGAGACGGCGCGGGAGCAGCTCCATTCGAGGGCTTATTATATATGTTATATTTTGATTATATAATTGATTTTCTGATCAAAGAATTGAAGGAAGTATGGAGGAAACGTAGTTCTTGTATTACACATATCCGTCGATTCCAAAATAATGCCAATCATTTGATTGCAAACTTTGGAAAATCACAAGGCCGAACTGATATTTGGCTTGGATCTGGACTAGATGGAGTCTTAGACATTATCAGACATCATTGTAACCCGTGATCTTTGAGTAATACAAAAATTAATTTACCAAAATCAAAGAATTTTAGATACAGCAGAGCAAATCACCTCAGTGGACTCATCATACATAAGTTAACGTCAGATGGTTGAACAACATGTATTGCAGTATAATTTCATTCATTCTATTTTTTTCTACAAGGCAAGAAATACACATCTAAATTGTGGGATGATCTTTTGTACGTTTTGCATAGGTGCTAAGCCATCTGAGCTCTCTTCTAAAACTTCATGCAAATTAAGTATGTCGGCTGTGTTGTAACTAGGACCGAACCCAGAGGTGGGGGTGCACACAATTATAACATTGTCCATGGTCCATATGTGTACCATCATATCATGTGAGCATATGACGCAGTAAAGATATAAATCTACCCTAAAATGCATGATAGTGAATCACACTGGCTAGAAGTGGCGAATGTGGTAAAATTGGAGATAACTGCAGCTGCACAATCTGATATATACATCACGGTGCGCTGACGAAGCACCCGCATATAAGCAATTCCGAGAGGATGAATATAGTTCATTCCAAGTCTCTTAGTGATATACCTCTAGTGACCATATATTCAAGAAGTAGTGATCACATATGACCTAATGAGTTCGGTAGGCTTGAGAGGCATCAGGGATTAGCGCTAGTTTGGTTCGTCTCCTCATGCCATCCTGCCTGGCCTGGATCGTGCTTGGCCATTACCAGCAACTCTTTTGGTTATATACCTGCGTGGCACATTAGGAGCACAGGTTACATATGAAACTTGTGCAGGTTGGTTTGAGACGGGTTGTACGTAATTAGCTATGGCATGTTGACCCAGCTGATCATACTAGCTTTTCCGTTAGCAGCTAAGAGTATGGCAAAATGCAATTGGACAGGTTCTACGAGATGTAGCTTTTGTGACTAACATAAATCAATCAAACACCTCTTTCTTGATTGCCCTCTGGCAAAAATTATGTGGCAGACGGTTCACATAGCATTTAACATTACTCCTTTGAATTTCATCACCATGTTATTTGGAACGTGGCTTGATGGGATAGGTGTTGGCACAGCGAGACACATTCGTGTAGGAGTGTGTGCTTTATTATGGGCAGTTTGGAACTGCAAAAATGATTTGGTCTTTAACAGAACAACAAATATTCATTTTTTACAGGTTGTCTTCCGAGCCACTGCGTTGATCCGTATATGGTCGCTACTCACTCCGACGGAGGTCAGCGAGCGTTTGGTTACTGGATCTACCCGATAAGAGATGGTAGTACGGGATATTTTCAACCGGTTTGAATGACAGTCATGTAATAGAATAGGCATTTAGTATTCCTATCTCTTTATGCAAGCCGGTTGTGGCTTTACGATTACTATTTTACTCCTAGTGAGCCTTTGTGTTTTTTGTCGCGACTTAGAGACTAGTGTTGGACCTTTTGCTTATTAATAATCATGGCTGTATGCATAGTTCTGATGCAGAGACTGGGGCGAACCCCCCTTTTCAAAAAAAAACCTAAGAGTATGGCTAAGGGAAGGAGCACCAAGCGGTGGTCTCATGCAGTTAGCACAAAACGGCCACATATTTGGTTGTCACCCGAGGGATGGAAATATGATGCTTTTGCAAAAAAATAATGAGAAAAAAGAGGTGAAATCTGACGTACCCTGGACCTTGTCGGTTGCCGACACCCTAAGCCTCCTTTCCCCTTGTCTGGCTCGAGCACATTCAGCATGTAATTAGCCGGAGCCAGGCCTACGAAATGGATGGCCTGTCTCAGGCGCACGCACTGTCACCTTCATAATCGCCAATTTATTCGCCACACTGTTATTATCCGGATACCCCTCCGTTCCTAATATCAAGACTTTAGAGATTCAAATGCGAACTACATATAAAGCAAAATGGATGAATATACATTAAAAAATATGCCTATATACATTTGTATGTAGCCCGTGTGGAAATGTTTAAAAGGTTTTATATTTTAAAAGGAAGGGAGTATGTTATAAGCTTCTCATCCAGGCATGAAACCAAACAACATTCTCTGAAAAGCACTGTTATACAGCCGACACTTTTTAGACCACATGCACACGATTTTTTCATTCAGCCATTTGTACTTTTGTTCCTAAAGGATCTAACGGTGCAGAGAAACTATCGGCTGGCCGTCGTGCAACATCGTGTGTACATCATTTTCATTCTCTGAAACTTGCATTATTAGGCAAAAATTAATGACTGCTCCGACCACTGTTAGACATATAGTACTCCTCCGTTTCTAAATTTAAGTCTTTCTAAATATTTAAATATGAATTACATACGAAGTAAAATGAGTGAATCTACAATCTAAATATGTCTATATATATTCGTATGTAGTTTATTTTGAAATCTCTTAAAAGATTTATATTTAGAAACGGAGGGAGTACATTTTAGCCATGCATGCATGTGGAGGAAACCAACCAAACCACCCAACGTTTTTTCAGGTCTCCATCTAAATTTCCCCCACCCAAACGGATGTATCCACCAAGTGGACCCACATAGATATAAATTACCAAAGATAAAGGACCACTTGTTGTCCTGGAAATGCTCGACTGCCCCAGACCTACCAATGATTCATGGCGGTGGCTTCTTCCTTCTTGCTTTGGGCTAGTTCTAGGCCATACTTACGTATGGCCAGATGAAAATATATATTCTTATGCTAGGTCTATATTTTGGTTACTGGGGTGGAACACTACACGATCACAAGTTGCGTGGTCCTATGTAGCAGTCACGAGGACAACCCCCCCAACACCGGATGTCCTCGCACGAAAAAATGCATGCGCAAGTGCTTAATAAAGAAAATGAGACCAACCCAAAGGTTAATCCTCGTTGGCTTTTATTTATAGGAGAAACTCCACGAGCGCCGGGTGTTAGAGTCGAGGCTTGGATCTGGGCAGGCCAGCAGCTAACCCAGCTACCAAGCCAACGAGTCGACGCCCCGTTCTAAAAAATGAAACCATCTAGGACTAGCCCTCGCTGACATATTTTTATAAAAAAAACTTTAAGCTCCACGAGTCACGTGACTCGAACCCGGGTGGGCTAGATAGCACCGTGCTATCTAGCCAACAGGGTGCAAGTGCTTAATAAAAACAACAATGCATGCACCACATGTACCACCGAAGATGGTTTGTCTCAAGTGCTGAAGAAAGGAGAGTGTTCAGTGCTTTAGCTTGGGCTCTTTAGACTACTCGCAACAAGCTTGTCATTGTCATCGAGGGAGCTATTCCATCTCGTCATGCTAACTACTCCTTAATGGCCTCTGTTTTTAAGTAATGGCATCCTCTTGAGAAGAGGAAACACTGTGAGACATCAGCGAATATCTTTACCAAGATCAAGCATCTTCACGCTGCCCATAGGAATCCTTAAGTTGGTCTTACTAGACCCAAGTTTATTCTGCGCTCCCGTTGATTTGCGATTTGTACCCCTACTTTTATGTTGCGCGTTTTGTAAGAACTTATAACTATGCTAAACTTTTCGATGTTGTCAATATTAATTTAAAGCAGGGAGCGCCTCGTGCCTGTTTTCTAAAAGAAATGTGCAGATCAGACCTATTAAGCCCTTCCCCCTTTCTATCGCACAACTTAGTGTCAAACTGTGTGCGATGAAGACATCACAGACGATGTAAAATTTGAACCGTGTGCAAATAAAATGGCTAAGTGCAATCCCGGACCCATCACCCACTATTTGCTTCCACTAGTAGGAAAAAACCTAGTAGTGGTGCTCGAAAAAAGTGTTTACCGACGCACTTTCGGGACGCCAATAATATAACGTCAGTGGTACTGTTACCATTTCATGTCGACGCCGCTGGTAACCGCTTATTAGTGGCGTTGCCAATGATCCCCATGTCCATGGTATTTAAAATACCAGTGGCGTTGATATACACTGCCACGACACATGTGTCCTTGGTACTACTGGCTTTGCATATATCCCCCAGCGTTAGTAGTAAATATATTCAGATTTACAAACAAAATAATTTATACAACCACCACCCAGAGCAGGCGCCGCACTGCCCCGCCAGTCGCTGAAGTGAGCAGCCCACCGCGCGTAGCGAGGATGCGATGTTGCCCAGACATCACTCGCGCACTACCGCGGACCTGGCCGTGACGAAACCAGCCCATCGGCTTCCTCCGACGGTGGTGTAGTTAGGGGATGGGGGGCGGATCTGGCGGCAAAGGCCACATAAATCGGCTGCCAAGAGCGCCCCCTGCCCATCACATGGGCCGAAGCCACACACACCTCTGCGCCTCTGCACCGCCGCCAGCAACAGCCAACGATGCCAGCATGTCTGCCTCAGAGAGAGCCAGCCTCACCGCACGCCAAGGCCGAAGAGCCTGTGTGGCTGTGTCATAGCTCGCAGCCAATTCCTCCATATACAACGCCACTGCGCCACAGAAACAGCCCCACAGCTTTGCCCGGCGACGCCTCTGGCCATGGCAAGGGGAGGTACCCCAGTGGCAAGATCTGGACACCCAAGGGTGGCTGCTAGAGTCGCGCCGGAGCCAAGTTTTCGTTCATGCGGTTCACACGTTCACACTCATTTTAACACACTTTTCAGGGAATGCATTTGGTTTGACCTAACGTTTATGTACTTTTCAATCATATGAACGCCCATAGATGAATAATACGCACGATTGTCTGACTAAAAGTCAGTCTGCGCAACTGATGACCCTAGCTAGGCAGGTCTTTCAATCTGTCAATCACCAACTTTGGAATGAGAAAGTTCTGGACCGTGTGTTTGTCTGATGTTCATTTAAAACCCGAAATTAGGAACTGCTGATCTGAAAAGGGCAATCAATAATTGCATTGGATGCTTAGCTCTTCTGTTTTCTTTTCTACGAGATTGAACTGTTGAGAAAGTTGAATTAATTCATGCCGGCGTCTATGGCACATGGCACACAAGTCTTATCTCTGGTCATCATCGTACCAGGGACAGCAACAGGTGAGGTGGACACCCCTCACCTGTTGAGTACTCCGTTTATATTTAGAGCCATAGTCAACTTGAGTACCTGATCATTACAAAAACAAATAGCTACAAAAAGCGGGATTTTCTCAGTACGGTCAGCCTACTACAAAGAATGGGGGGTTACATACAATGATAGCACTAGTCTAAGTCGCCATGGTGGTTCCCGGCCACACCCGGTATGGAGGAAAATTTGGAGTCTAAGATTCCCGAGAAAAATTAAGATCTTCCTATGGACATGTCTACATAATGCTATTCCCTGTTTTTTTGTTCTTGCAAACCGTCACATTGGTAGTACTTCGCAATGCTCAATTTGCAAAGCAGGAGCAGAAGATATCAAGCATGCTTTTATTTAAATGCGTGAGAGCAAAGGCAGTATGGGCTGCCCTTGGGATTGAGAGGGTCGTACATGATGCGTCGCCTGTTGATCGCTCGGGTTCCGGTGTGCTGGAATTTCTCTTGTGTGATCAATCGACGCAACACAATTATGACGACTCGATAGAGCTTCGAGAGTTGATAGCTACATCGAGCTGATTCGTATGGTGGTAGCGTAGACAGCAGGTCAGAGGGGAGGAAGTGCAGACGCCATTGCGATCTGCGCTAGCCATCCATGCATTGGTTCTTAACTTCACAGAGCGGCAGCGAAACAAACTACTGCACCTAGAAGGAACACATGGCTCATTGTCTTGGCAGCGCAACAAATTCTAAACGTTGGTGCGTCTTTTATTGAGGATCTGCATACGGGGTCATGTGGGGCGATAGTTAGATACCAAAGAGGTAATTTCATTGCTGCTTCTACTTCTCGCCTTGAGCATGTGTCAGATGCCGTCTATGCGGAAGCGGCGACCCTATTTGAAGGTTTAAAGTTACTTCAGAGTATGGGGTGCAATAATGTCTTGGTGAGGATGGATAATTCTATTGTGGTCGATGCTATACATCCGAATGAGGGACATTCTATGGTGGCGGCTCCAGTTTTAGATGATTGCAGAGAGTTATTACGAGAGTTCGGGAAGGTTACGATTGAGCACTGTAATAATGAATCAAATGTAGTTGCTCATGAGCTAGCTGAGTGGGGGCGTATAAACACCCCTTCTCTATTGGTGGATGCACCTCCGGTTACTATTGCTAAATTTTTAGCAGACGATGTAAGCATTATTTGAGTTTAATAAAGCTAGCCATGAAGGCCTTTCCGTCAAAAAAAAACAAATAGCCAAAGATACAGGAATCAATATCATGTTGGTAATATTCAAACTTAGCCTTTCTTGAGCTCTAGCAATGGTTGAAACATGATAATCCTCTCAGGCGTATACTATTCCTTGCATGATTCTTCAATGGGACACCACCAGACTACCACCAGATGGATGGCCTTTTTGCGAAATAATCCGTGTTACTCAAAATTTAGGGATTACAATCATGAATATAAAGTGGGAGAAGTTTGTCAAAACAAAAAGTCCAAATGTTCTTCGGACTGGAGCCAAGCGAAACAACACTAAGTTGTGTTCTGCCAAAATTAGCCATAAAGTGAGTGAGACACTAGTAGAAAAAGGGTCAAACGTGAAGCACATTAGTGCCGGTTTGAATTTGAGCCGGCACTAATGTGTACATTAGTGCCGGTTTCAACTGCTAGCCGGGCCGCTCTCATTAGTACCGGTTCGTGGCGAACCTTTAGCACCGGTTCGTGCCACGAACCGGTACTAAAGTGAGTGGTGGCAGGATGTTGTCAGTCCGGGGCCCCTCCAGCACCTTTAGTACCGGGTCGTATCACGAATCGGTACTAAAGGTCGTCCTACATAGACCCTTCGTCCACCCGAGCTCGCTTTGTTCTCCCCCTTTCCCCTCTCCTCTCTGTTCTTTTTCCTCTTCCTCTCAAGCTCATCACACATTTTGCCCAAGATTTGAAGGCCCCCATCCATTCAAATGATCACAAAGGTTAGCAACTCTTTCCTTTCATCTCTCATTGCTAGATTAGCTCGTGCAATGCCTTATATAGTGATTGATTTTTGAGTTTAGTAATTTGGGAGGAATTATATATATGTGCTAGTATTTGATTTATATGCAATTTGAGGTCAAAAATAACACTTAGTTTTGCATATGTAGGTGTGGTTTACTTAGTACCTTCTAAATCTCCGTCGTAACCACCGTCGATCGCTCGCAATGTCCCGTCGCCGGCACCACCTTGTGGTGAGCCTCTTGTTCATGAAGTTTTATATAAAAAAATGATGTTTGTGTGATTGGGATATAGTTACTCGTATAATTATCTTACCCATACGTTGTTTGTTATGCATAGTGCCATGGTTTTGATATCCGTCCCCGTCGGCCCTCGTCCGGGTTATGATTCGGATGCGGTATATTCTCTTTTAAAACTATTCATTGCATTTCGTGTTTATGACAAATTATGCCCATCAAGTTGACATAGATATTTGTATGTAGGAGGTAGTTGAACCCGAAATTCTAACCGACCCTATTGTCGAGAGGTTAAATTTAGTTGAAAGAGAAAACGAGGATTTGAAGGAAAAATTGAAAAGAATTGAGGGGGAGAAGATGGAATTGGAGTTGCATGTTGCCGATGTCGTCGATGATCACAAGATTAAGATGGAGAAAATGCGCTTGAAGATTTGAAAGATTAGAAAATATGCCATTCATAGTGAGGCTTGGTATCATTATGCTGTTGGATCAATTGTTTCCTTAGTTGCGATCTTGATCGCATTTGTTGTTGCATTTAAATTCTTTACCTAGAGAGTTATTTGTTTGTTGCATTGAAGTGTTGTATGCTCTTTATGTATGAACTTTATGTATGAACTTTATGTATTGTATTAATTTGATGTTTTCGGTGCTGTGTATTGAAGATGAGCCGGCAATGGATGTACGATGACCGATGCTCTCCCGAGTTCATCAATGGCGTGCGTACTTTTCTGCTTGCGGCCGAGGCAAACAAGCGAGCGGATGGTTTTATGCATTGTCCATGTGCTGGCTGTAAGAATGGTCGCAATTACTCTACGTCAAGAACCATTCACGTCCACCTGTTTGAGTCCGGTTTCATGCCCCACTATAATGTTTGGACCAAGCATGGACAAAGAGGGTTATGATGGAAGACAATGAAGAAGAAGAGGACGATGACAGCTATCCTGGCCATGGGTTCCCTGAATACGATGATACAACAATGAGGGAAGAAGCTGAGCCGGTAATGCGGGAAGAAGCTGAGCCGGCAATGCGGGAAGAAGCTGAAGAAGAGGCATCGGATGAGCCCGTGATGATCTAGGTCGGGCCATTGCCGATGCAAAGAGAAACTGTGCAAGTGATTTGGAGAAGAAGAAGTTGCAGCGCATGTTAGAGGACCAGAAAAAATTGTTGTACCCGAATTGCAAAGGTGACAAGAAAAAGCTGGGCACCACACTGGAATTGCTGCAATGGAAGACAGAGAATGGTGCATCTGACAAGGGATTTGGAAAGTTGCTGGTAATGATAAAGGATATGCTTCCAAAGGACAATGAATTGCCTGAGAGTACGTACCAAGCAAAAAAGGTTGTCTGCCCTCTAGGGTTAGAAGTGCAGAAGATACATGCATGCCCTAATGATTGCATCCTCTACCGCGGTGAGTACGAGGATTTGAACGCTTGCCCGGTATGCGGTGCATTGCGCTATAAGATCAGCCGCGATGACCCTGGTGATGTCGAGGGCGAGCGCCCCAGGAAGAAGATTCCTGCCAAGGTGATGTGGTATGCTCCTATAATACCATGGTTGAAACGTTTGTTCCAAACAAAGAGCATGCCAAGGCGATGCGATGGCACAGAGAAGACCGTAAGAAAGACGGAAAGTTGAGAGTACCCGCTGACGGGTCGCAGTGGAGAAAAATCGAAAGAATGTACGGGAAGGAGTTTGCAGATGACGCAAGGAACGTATGGTTTGGTCTAAGCGCAGATGGCATTAATCCTTTTGGGGAGCAGAGCAGCAACCATAGCACCTGGCCTGTGACTCTATATTTGTATAACCTTCCTCCTTGGTTGTGCATGAAGCGGAAGTTCATTATGATGCCAGTGCTCATCCAAGGCCCTAAGCAACCCGGCAACGACATTGATGTGTACCTAAGGCCATTAGTTGAAGAACTCTTAGAACTGTGGAATAGAACAGGTGTACGTGCGTGGGATGAGCACATGGGGGAAGAATTTGACCTAAAGGCGTTGCTGTTCGTGACCATCAATGATTGGCCTGCTCTCAGTAACCTTTCAGGACAGACAAACAAGTGATACCGCGCATGCACGCACTGTTTGGACGATACCGATAGTATATATTTGGCTAATTGTAAGAAGAATGTGTACCTGGGACATCGTCGATTTCTTCCGAGCAGGCATCCCGTAAGAAAGAAAGGCAAGCATTTCTCCGGTGAGGCGGATCACCGGACGAAGCCTCGCCACCGTACTGGTGCTGATGTAAATGATATGGTCAAGGATTTGAAGGTGGTCTTTGGAAAGGGTCTTGGTGGACAACCTGTTCTGAATGACGCTGACGAACGCGCACCCATGTGGAAGAAGAAATCTATATTTTGGGACCTGCCCTATTGGAAAGACCTAGAGGTCCGCTCCGCAATCGACGTGATGCATGTGATGAAGAATCTTTGTGTGACCCTGCTTGGCTTCTTGGACGTGTATGGGAAGACAAAAAATACACCTGAGGCACGGGAGGACCAGCAACGTATGCACGGAAAAGAAGGCATACATCAGGGTCATGCAAGCTACGCTCTTACCAAAGAAGAGAAGGAAATCTTCTTTGAATGCCTGCTTAGTATTAAGGTACCGTCTGGCTTCTCGTCGAATATAAAGGGAATAATAACATGGCAGAGAAAAAGTTCCAGAACCTAAAGTCTCATGACTGCCACGTGATTATGACGCAACTGCTTCCGGTTGCATTGAGGGGGCTTCTACCGGAAAACGTTCGATTAGCCATTGTGAAGCTATGTGCATTTCTCAATGCAATCTCTCAGAAGGTAAATGATATAGAAATCATACCAAGGTTAGAGAATGATTTGGTGCAATGTCTTGTCAGTTTCGAGTTGGTGTTCCCACCATCCTTCTTCAACATCATGACGCACGTCCTAGTTCACCTATGCGAAGAGATTAACGTTTTGGGTCCTGTATTTCTACACAATATGTTCGCTTTTGAGAGGTTCATGGGAGTCTTAAAGAAATATGTTCATAACCGTGCTAGGCCAGAAGGAAGCATCTCCAAGGGCCATGAAAATGAGGAGGTCATTGAGTTTTGTATTGACTTTATTCCTAACCTTAAGACGATTGGTGTTCCTGAATCGCGGCATAAGGGCAGACTGGATGGAAAAGGCACGCTAGGAGGGGAACAAATAATATGTATGGACGGACATTCTCTCACTGAAGCACACTACACAGTTCTACAGAATTCCGCCTTGGTGGCTCCGTATATGGGTGAACACAAGAATTTTCTACGCTCCAAACACCCGGAGCGGTCTGATGACTGGATTACACGTGAACAAACCAGGAGTTTCGCCAGCTGGTTGCAGACACATACCATGCATGACACCTCTATTGAAGATGACCTGTACTTGCTGTCCCAATTACCATATTCGAATATAATGACTTTCAAAGGGTACGAGATAAATGGTAATACATTTTACACGATCGCCCAAGATAAGAAGAGCACCAACCAAAACAGTGGTGTCCGCTTTGATGCAGAAACCAAGACATGAAAGGAAACATATTATGGTTATATACAGGACCTATGGGAACTTGACTATCGACGTGGTTTGAAGGTCCCTTTGTTTCGGTGCAAATGGGTCAATATGACATGAGACGGGGTAACGGAAGACCCGCAGTACGGAATGACAACCGTGGATCTCAACAATCTTGCGTATGCAGATGAACCATTCGTCCTAGCCAATGATGTGGCACAGGTTTTCTATGTGAAGAACATGTCTACCAAGACAAGAAAAAGAAAAGATAAGGAAGCGAATGCATCGTACGATGAGCCAAAGCGGCACATAGTTCTTTCTAGGAAGAGAAACATCGTGGGAGTAGATGACAAGACAGACATGTCAGAAGATTATGAAAAGTTTGATGAAATTGCTCCATTCACAGTGAATATTGACCCGAGCATCCTGTTAAATGATGAAGATTTTCCATGATTACGGCGCAAAGGGACACACGCGAAGAAAAAGTTTCACACCCAAAGATCTGGGATGTGATCGGCTTCACTATACTATCATCACTTTCTTCTGTGTTTCACACCCAGGAGGGAATCTCTCTAATAGTTAGGGTAGTTATGTGTTTGGCATTTGAAACGCGAAGAATTTTTATGTGCAAACTAATTCTTTCATGCATTTACTGATTTTTTAAGCTAAATGACCCTGAAATTGAAAAGCATTTCAAATGAACTCAGAAAAGGTTGAAAGTTGGCATGGTATCATAATTTCACCCACATAGCATGTGCAAAAAAGTAGAGAGGGTTACCGCCAAAACTGGATGCACTTCGTGTACTAAATGGACAATCTCTTTCGAAGTATCAGGGTTTCGAACGAAAACTCATCCGTTACAAAAGGCATTTCATTTTTTAAATAACCTAAGCATTACCAAATTGAATATAATGATAAAACACACTAATATTAAACATAAGAAAAAAGAATCACTGAAAAATCTATTCTCAAAGTTAAGTTATTCACAAACTAGTGATTCACACAAATTTCAAATAAATCAAAATTTAAACTATTCAAATTTGTAAACTACCGGTACTAACAGAAAGTTTGTAATTTTTTGTACCTAAAGCAAAAATATTCACAAAGAAACTCTAAATACAGCAAAAAAACAACTCAAACAAAAAAATAAAGCAAAAAGGAAAAGAAAAAAAGCCCATCTACTGCGCCACACGGCCTGCATACGACTAGAAACCCAACCTATTGTTGGGCGAGGATGCAGGCCCGCAAAGGCCCAGTAGGCCCACAGGACAGCATAGAACATTTAGGCCCAGTAGGCCTGCTTTGGAGAGGAGCTCGAGGGAGCTACCGCACTGGGGCTTATAAACCAGTGCGGACGCCCCTCGGCTAGCGAGGTGGGACTAAACATTTCGCACCGCACCTGCGCCAGCGCACCCTTTTTAGTGCCGGGTGGTAGCACCAACCGGTACTAAAGGGGGGGCCTTTAGTACCGGTTGGAGCCACCACCCGGCACTAAAGAGGTGCGGTTCCCGCAGCTTGGCCTGGCCAAAACAGGCCTTTAGTACCGGTTGGTGGCTCCAACCGGTACTAAAGGTCCATCCTATATAACTAAACACTTCAAAAATTCTTCTCCTCTGCTTCTTCTCCTCTGCCCCGTCGCCCGCCGCCCCCGTCTCCATAACCCTCGTCGCCGCCCCCGTCCCCGTTGTCGCCGCCACGTCGTCCCCGTCCCCGTCGTCACCGCCGCGCCGTCCCGGCCCGTCCCGCGTCGTCCCCGTCCACGTCATCGCCGCCCCGTCACCGTCGTCGCGGCCGCCCCGGCCCGTCCCCGTCGTCGCCGCCCCGTCCCTGTCCCCGTCGTCGCCATCCCCGTCGTCGTCGCGCCCGTCGCCGTCCCCATCGCCCCCCGTCGCCTCTCGCCTCGCCGGTGAGCGCACACACAGACACACACACCCATACACACACACACATATAGCATTGTTAGAAATTTTTCTTTTTTAGTTATAGAAATAGTTAGTTATATAGCATTGTTAGAAATGTTAGAATTGTTAAAAAAAATTCTGTTTTTTAGTTATAGAAATAGTTAGTTATATAGCATTGTTAGAAATGTTAGAATTGTTAGAAATTTTTCTGTTTTTTAGTTATAGAAATAGTTATAAAATAGTTAGAATTGTTAGAAATTTTTTCTGTTTTTTAGTTATAAAAATAATAATAAAAAAGTTAGAAAATTTTCTTTTTTTCAGTTATAGAAATATTAGAAATGTTATACAAATGTTAGTTATATATATAGAATTGTTAGAAATGTTATAGGAATGTTAGTTATATAGAAATGTTAGAAATTTTAGTTATCAAAATCCAATCATTAAAAAAATGTTACTTTTTGCGGGCATATAGCTAGTATTTGTTCTCGACGATGCCCGACCCGCATCCTCGCCGTCGACCCGTCCGCGACGACGTCCGGCTGACCCATGTCCGGGACTGGGCTCCGCTGGGCTGGCACTGGGAGGTGCTGCCTGGAGGGGCGCGCTGCTTGATGAGGAACCCGGCCCCGGGTCCCATCGTCGACCCTGATCTCGTTTGGTGGCATTCGCGTGGGCCAGTGTCGGTGCGGAGGGAGCCGGCCCCGCCGGAGGTGGTACGTCGCCGTGTCAGGGAGGAGGACGAGCACGTCCATCGCTACATGGTTGCGTTAGAGGGCGCCAGGTTCTCCAATACCTGGCAGTTTCTTCAGGGATCTCACTTCAGCTATGATCATGTGAGGGTTCCTTCTCTTTGGGTGTGCACCGCCCGCGCCGCAGGAATCGCGAGTGTCCTAGATTCTTCTGTAGTATTCGATCTTTATTAGGTACCTAGCCAGTGATGTACTCGATATATAATATTCGAGAAAATGTATTCGAGATTATATATTATTCGAGACGATGTATTCGAGATTAAATCTATTATTCGAGACTATGTATTCGAGATTATATGTATTATTCGAGACGATGTATTCGAGATTATATCTATTATTCGAGACGACGTATTCGAGATTATATTCGATGATGCTTATTATGTACTATGATTGATTCAGTTTTCCTTATTAATTGATTGCATCCATGCATTGTAATTTGAATATATTTTCTTGGATTAGTTAAACAAAATCTATGGCGGACAATACCGGCAGAGAGGGAGAAGAGGCCCTGTTCAATATCATACGCAATCCACGCAGGCAAGATGATGATCAGAATGAAGAAGATTATGACGGCTCCGAATATCTAAACAACACCGGGGAGGGTGATATGATATTCGATCGCCACGACCGAATTGATGAAGTCGTGAACTATGAACATGACGAAGAAAATGTTGATCTTGAAACAACAAAGACCGGCGAGGTATATATATTTATATAAGCAGGCATCTGGTGATCATCACATGTTTTATATGACTTGAAGATATATTAACGAGTCGATCTTTCTTCTTTCAGCCATCCGGATCGAGCAAATCTTCAGGCAACAGGATGAAACGAGGCTTGAACAAAAAGTTGAAGGAGGGCGTAAAGTACAATATCGAGGCAATCAGACCTAATGGTGAACCATTCGCGCCTAAGAAGATTGCGAACAAGTTCGTTCGTCAGTGCGGAGTTCTTGTGAAGGACCAACTCCCGATCTCCCTTCAAGAATGGAGAGAGCCATCAAAGCCACGTCCAGGAGTTACTTTTGTCGACGACAGATAAAAACAATTGCTTTGGGAAACGCTCATGGAACATTTCACCCTACTAGATCATTTCACAAATGCAGATGTGGAGAAAGTCAAGGACTCTGCTCTTAGGAAGATGGCGGTTGCATTCAAGAACCACAAGATTCGTGAATGGGCCAAGTATGTCAACGGAGAAAGGAAGACTCCAGTATTCGAGGAAACACTAGAGAACCAAAGTGCTCATTGGGACGATTTCGTGAAATTCAAGGATTCGGAATTATCTAAGGAACGGTCGAGAATAAACAAGGCCAATGCCGCAAAAAAGGATAAGTTCCATAAGCTGGGCCAAGTGGCTATGCAGTGGGATTGCCTAAGTGGGATAAGTCTGAGAAAGAGATGATGGATGCAGGTGTCACTCCAGAAACATTGCGCTAGCCCCCCGGGTGCAGGACTTGGTTCTATGCGCATGGGGGGAAGTTGGACCCGAAGACAGGCAAAGTTTCCAAGAAGGCATGTCTGGACGGAGCCAAAGATAAGCTACTTGTTGCAATAGAAGAGGCTCGATCTGGGTTGTTCGAGCCGAATAGAGGGAACGATGAGCTTACGCGTGCACTGGGAAATCCTGAACACCCACGAAGAACACAAGGCATGGGCGCTATTCCATGGTATGAGGGGTTTTCGGACTGGAACGCCGACTACAGAACCCGTGCGAGAAAGAAGATTGCGGAGGAGAAGAAGAGGAAGATGGAGGAGGAGCAGAGGAAGCTAGACTATGAACGCCTTCAAGGCCTAGAATCAGCGCACGCGGACTTGGCAATCAAATTCCAGCGGCAGCAGGAGCAGATCGACTCACTTAGCCAGCAAAAGGGGTCTCAGCAGCTAGCGGATGATCCACCAATGGATAGCACCGTCCCGTCCATGCCGAGAAGCAGCGTGGGTTCCGCCCCGGGCGACGCATTGCTGGATAGCTACCCAGTGGATGACATCATGGAGAACACTAACTGCGAGCTACACTTCAAAATGAAGAACATATCCATGAAGGTGGCGGATGCCCTTGCTTTTACAAATCCCCCTGAGGCAACCTTCCATTGCAACCCGATTCTAGTGCGCTATGCTCGTGTCTTGGTTGATGAGTTGGTGGACCAATATTCAGGGCTAGAGCTTGACATTCCTGGAGGTGACGATGAGCACACACTAGGAGAGGCCAACCATCGTATCATCCTATGGAGAAAGGATTGCATCATCTTTCGAAGGCCACCGACACCACGTCATCCGACTCCTCGTCGCAGTCCGCCACCGAGTCAGCAGACTCCCGCTCCTCCTAGTCCACCAACGCGTTAGGCCACTCCTCCTCCAAGTCCGGCACAACTTCAGGCCACTCCTCCTCCAAGTCCGGCAAAGCGTCAGGCCACTCCTCCTCCAAGTCCGGCACAGCTTCAGGCCACTCCTCCTCCAAGTCCGGCACAGCTTCAGGCCACTCCTCCTCCTCCAACTCAGCCACGTCTGCCGTCTTCGCCGCCTCAGCAATCACGGAAAAGAGCCGCCTGAGCTATGGTGCATAGCGGTACAAGTCGAGGTAGTACTGCAGGTACAGGCGGAGGCAAGCGATTTAAATATGGTCCAAGCCTCGCGCCTCTTCCGCAGAGGCCTTACGACAAGTCCGAGGAGGAAAACGTAGCCATATCGAAGGCCGAGGTGGTAGCCCATTTTGCACCGAAACCGCCACCGCCGCCAAGGGAGAAAGTGCCTGTGGAAAAGACTGACCACTTCATTCGTATGGCTAAACCACCAGCTCCCAAGCCTGTTGACACAGACTATGAGCGCCACCTCAGGAAGTTAAATCGAGCACGTCTACAGAAAGAGGCGAGCTCGAGCTCGAGCAAATCAGCTGGCAAAAGGAGCGGTAAAACCGTTCCCCAGCTGGCAGAACAGGCTGCGCAATCAATCCCCCCGCTTGTTGTGCCAACAACACATGAGAGTAGGCGCGCCCAATATTATTGTGGGAAAACTATTAACGTTCCTGGGGTGGGCGATGTGGTAATAACCGAGGAGCATATTGCGCAGGCTCAATCGATCGGGATCACTGTTGGACAACTCCTTGATATCGAGCCCATGTCTTCGACTAGAGAGGAGGAAATAAAACGAAAATATGCCCGGGGCCAACCTTTGGTCGAGCCAGAGGAGGTCAATAAGCTCCCAACGAGAATGTATGAATTGCATCAATGGTACATGGACATTACCAAGATTTCCAATCGAGTGTCCCTCATGGTGAATGTCAACGAGGAGCATTACTACCATAAGAAAGCTGTGACCGTTGAGTATTCAGAACTTTTTCAGCTATACAATAAAGACGCACTCGACAAATCTATCATCAGTTGCTATTGTCTGTAAGTGATTCCTTTCTGTAATTTAAGTCTCAAGCTAGCTGATCATTTTGATCAATCATTACCTGTAATTATCCTCACTATATTCTTTTCTGTGGTATTATGCAGGATGAAGATTTATGAAATGAAAAAAGGTGGACGCTATGGCATTGGGTTCGTTGACCCAAATACCATTAATGAATACACATGGAAATTAGATCCATATCACGCAAAATGTGTAGAGGAAAGCATGCTACAGTTCTTCAAGGAACTCAAATACAATGAAGATATACTACTTCCTTACAACTTCCAGTGAGTCACACTATCTTGTACTACAAATTCTGTTTTTCCCTACTAGCTATAGCTACATGTTTTTGCTTACATATGCCCGCTTAATTAAGACATGCAAACGTGTGCGCTTGCAGATATCACTGGATCTTGTTAATCATTAAAGTTGATGAAGGAACAGTTGAAGTACTAGACTCGCTACTTAAGAAAGCAAGTGACTACACCATCGTGAACGGGATAGTCAACAGGTAATTTCAATCATTATTAACTATATCTCGGCCTATTTAATTAGTTCGTCATTTCCTGATAACAACTATTTATTAACCCATTTATTCATTTTCTTTGTCGGCAGGCAAGGCTTGGGCAAAGTTCATCAGGGTCACTCCAGGCCCATGGAAACAAAGTCTGAAATGGTATCGACCCAAGGTAAGTAATTAAGTAGTACTAGCTAGTTGCCATCTCTTTAATTATCATGCTTGATTAATTATTATCTGATCAAAATTCCATTCTCGTAAAGGCCCTGGGGCAGGCGCCGGGGAATGATCTATGTGCATACTACGTTTGCGAGAACATTCGCATGATGGCGTACGAAAGGATCAAATCTCAAAGACAGGAGTGGGTACGATATCGATTGTCAGAACACTATTCACAATTTTTACACCATTATCGATATCTAGTCACACAACTAATACACATGCATATTGATCTCCTTCTTAACAGTTCAAAGAGGTGCAGGAAAAGCTCCTAGCACAGGACCTCATAGAAGAAATTCAAGAGGAAATAGCGGGATTTTTGCTCGACCAGGTCATAGATCCCAAAGGAGAATACTATTACCCGCTACCGCCCTATGAACCACTTCCAATTGTTATCGTGCTCCGAAGGCACCAATTAGCTAGGCTAATGCCAGTGGCTCCGAAGGCACCAATTAGGAGAAATTGTATATATATATATATACATGTGTGTATATATGTGTGAACTAATTAATGGTGGTTGTGAGACATTCGATGATATATATATATATATATATATATATATATATATATTATGATCGGTTCTACTAGAAATTCTATTTGTATATATGCATAACGTGTACAATATGTAGTATCGTAAAAAACCAGCAAACGAAAAAGAATTAAATAGAAAACACAAAATTAAATGAAAAAGAAATCAGAAACCCACCCCCCCCCCCCAACATTTTAATACCGGTTGGTGACACCAACCGGTACTAAAGGGCTCCCTGCCCCCGAAGCTGGCTCGTGCCACGTGGTTGCCCTTTAGCACCGGTTTGTGTTGAACCGGTACTAAAGGGGGGGGGGCTTTAGTGCCTACATTTTAGCGCCGGTTACCAAACCGGCACTAAAGGGCCTTACGAACCGGTGCTATTGCCCGGTTCTGCACAAGTGAGACAAGAATTGGCCATGGATGGCCTTATTTCATTCGCAGGTACTACTCAACCATAATCAAGTCCTTGCTAGTTTTTTCATTTCTAATGGCAGTAGCAGTTAGATAATGTTGGACATATGCCCTAGAGGCAATAATAAATTAGTTATTATTATATTATATTTCATTGTTCATGATAATCTTTTATTATCCATGCTCGAATTGTATTGATAGGAAACTCAGATACATGTGTGGATACATAGACAGTACCATGTCCCTAGTAAGCCTCTAGTTGACTAGCTCGTTGATCAATAAGATGGTTACGGTTTCCTGACCATGGACATTGGATGTCTTTGATAACGGGATCACATCATTAGGAGAATGATGTGATGGACAAGACCCAATCCTAAGCCTAGCACAAGATCGTGTAGTTCGTATGCTAAAGCTTTTCTAATGTCAAGTATCATTTCTTTAGACCATGAGATTGTGCAACTCCCGGATACCGTAGGAGTGCTTTGGGTGTGCCAAACGTCACAACGTAACTGGGTGGCTATAAAGGTACACTACTGGTATCTCCGAAAGTGTCTGTTGGGTTGGCACGAATCGAGACTAGGATTTGTCACTCCGTGTAAACGGAAAGGTATCTCTGGGCCCACTCGGTAGGACATCATCAAAATGTGCACAATGTGACCAAGGAGTTGATCACGGGATGATGTGTCACGGAATGAGTAAAGAGACTTGCCGGTAACGAGATTGAACAAGGTATCGGGATACCGACGATCGAATCTCGGGCAAGTACTATACCGCTAGACAAAGGGAATTGTATACGGGATTGATTAAATCCTTGACATCGTGATTCATCTGATGAGATCATCGTGGAGCATGTGGGAGCCAACATGGGTATCCAGATCCCGCTGTTGGTTATTGACCGGAGAGTTATCTCGGCCATGTCTGCATGACTCCCGAACCCGTAGGGTCTACACAGTTAAGGTTCGATGACGCTAGGGTTATAGGGAAAGTATGTACGCGGTTACCGTATGTTGTTCGGAGTCCCGGATGAGATCCCAGACGTCACGAGGAGTTCCGGAATGGTCCGGAGGTAAAGATTAATATATAGGAAGTATGGTTTTGGCCACCGGAAGTGTTCCGGGCATCACCGGTAGTGTACCGGGACCACCGGAGGGGTCCGGGGGTCCATCGGGAGGGGCCACCAGCCCCGGAGGCCTACATGGGCCAATAGTGGGAAGGGACCAGCCCCTAGGTGGGCTGGGGCGCCTCCCACCAAGGCCCAAGGCGCCTCCTAGAGGGGAGGGGGCAAACCCTAGGGCGGATGGGCCTTAAGGCCCACCCTTGGTGCGCCTCCTCTCTCTCCCCCCTTGGCCGCAACCCTAGATGGGTTTTGGGGCTGCCGCCACCCCTAGAGAGGGAACCCTAGATGGGGGCGCAGCCCCTCCCCTTCCCCTATATATACTTGAGGTATTTGGGGCTGCAACATACACGAGATCATCTCCCTCTTGGCGCAGACCTACCTCTCTCCCTCCTCGTCTCTCGTAGTGCCTGGCGAAGCCCTGCTGGAGTTCTGCGCTCCTCCACCACCACCACGCCGTCGTGCTGCTGCTGGACGGAGTCTTCCCCAACCTCTCCTTCTCCCCTTGCTGGATCAAGGCGTGGGAGACGTCGCTGGGTTGCACGTGTGTTGAACACGGAGGCGCCGTTGTTCGGCGCTTAGATCGGAATCAACCGCGATCTGAATCGTTGCGAGTATGACTCCTTCATCCGCGTTCTTGCAACGCTTCCGCTTAGTGATCTACAAGGGTATGTAGATGCTCTCTCCTTCCCCTCGTTGCTAGATTACTCCATAGATTGATCTTGGTGATGCGTAGAAAATTTTAATTTTCTGCTACGATCCCCAACAGTGGCATCATGGGCTAGGTCTATGCGTAGTTTCTATGCACGAGTAGAACACAAAGCAGTTGTGGGCGTCGATATTGTCAATTTACTTTCCGTTACTAGTCTTATCTTGATTCGGCGGCATCTTGGGATGAAGCGGCCCGGACCGACCTTACACGTACTCTTACGTGAGACTGGTTCCACCGACTGACATGCACTAGTTGCATAAGGTGGCTTGCGGGTGTCTGTCTCTCTCACTTTAGTCGGATCGGATTCGATGAAAAGGGTCCTTATGAAGGGTAAATAGAAATTGGCATATCACGTTGTGGTTTTGGCGTAGGTAAGAAACGTTCTTGCTAGAAACCTATAGCAGCCACGTAAAAACTTGCAACAACAATTAGAGGACGTCTAACTTGTTTTTGCAGCATATTGCTTGTGATGTGATATGGCCAAAAGGATGTGATGAATGATATATATGATGTATGAGATTGATCATGTTCTTGTAATAGGAATCACGACTTGCATGTCGATGAGTATGACAACCGGTAGGAGCCATAGGAGTTGTCTTAATTTATTTATGACCTGCGTGTCAACTTAAACGTCATGTAATTACTTTACTTTATTGCTAAAGCGTTAGCCATAGTAGTAGAAGTAATAGATGACGAGACAACTTCAAGAAGACACGATGATGGAGATCATGATGATGGAGATCATGGTGTCATGCCGGTGACAACGATGATCATGGAGCCCCGAAGATGGAGATCAAAAGGAGCAAAATGATATTGGCCATATCATGTCACTATTTGATTGCATGTGATGTTTATCATGTTTTACATCTTATTTGCTTAGAACGACGGTAGCTTAAGTAAGATGATCCCTCACTAAAATTTCAAGAAAAGTGTTCCCCCTAACTGTGCACCGTTGGGAAGGTTCGTCATTTCGAAGCACCACGTGATGATCGGGTGTGATAGATTCTAACATTCGAATACAACGGGTGTTGACGAGCCTAGCATGTACAGACATGGCCTCGGGAGACATGCGAAACACTTAGGTTGACTTGACGAGCCTAGCTTGTACAGACATGGCCTCGGAACACGGAAGACCGAAAGGTCGAACATGAGTCGTATAGAAGATACGATCAACATGAGATGTTCACCGTTGATGACTGGTCCGTCTCACGTGATGATCGGACACGGCCTAGTCGATTCGGATCATGTTTCACTTAGATGACTAGAGGGATGTCTATCTGAGTGGGAGTTCATTAAATAATTTGATTAGCTGAACTCAATTATCATGAACATAGTCTAAATTTTCTTCGCAAATATGTTGTAGAAAGATAGCTCATGTTGTAGCTCCCTGTTTCAATACGTTCCTAGAGAAAGATTAAGTTGAAAGATATTGTAAGCAATGATGTGGACTAGGTCCGTAGTCCGAGGAGTGTCCTCACTACTACACAGAAGGCTTACGTCTTTGATGCACCGCTCGATGTGCAAACCCCTACAATGTCGTATGTGGATGTTGTGAACACCTGATAGACACATCCTGATGACTACATGATAGTTTAGTGCACCATACTTTACGGCTTAGAATCGGGAATCCAATGACGTTTTGAACGCCATAGAACATATGAGATGTTCCAAGAGCTGAAATTGGGATTTCAGGCTCATGCCCGTGTTGAGAGGTGTGAGACCTCTGACAAGTTCTTTTGCCAACAAGATGGGGGAGAATAGCTCAGCTAGTGAGCATGTGCTCAGAATGTCTGGGTGCTACAATCACTTAAATCAAGTGGGAGTTAAACTTCCAGATAAGATAGTGATTGATAGAGTTCTCTAGCCACTATCACTAAGCTACTAGATCTTTGTGATGAACTATGACATGCAAGGGATGGAGTTGATCCCGGAGCTGTTCGCGGTGCTTAAAACCGCAAAAGGTAGAAATCAAGAAGGAGCATCAGGTGTTGATGGTCTAACAAGACCACTGGTTTCAAGAAGGGCAAGGGCTAGAAGGGAAACTTCATGGATGGCAAACCAGTTGCCGCTCCAGTGAAGGAACCCAAGGTTGAACCCAAACCTGAGACTACGTGCTTCTATTGTAAGGGGAACTGTCACTGGTAGCGGAATTACCCAAAATGCATGGTAGATAAGAAGGC
The DNA here is from genome assembly GCF_002162155.2 of Triticum dicoccoides. Taxonomy (NCBI): domain Eukaryota; kingdom Viridiplantae; phylum Streptophyta; class Magnoliopsida; order Poales; family Poaceae; genus Triticum; species Triticum dicoccoides. Next base: position 55,197,254 of record NC_041392.1, on the reverse strand, counting down.
TGACAACTTCAACGAAGTATATACGTGTTATTAATGTGTACCTCACTAGTACTCTTGGTAGCACCTGGGTATTGGATACCGGTTCAGTTGCTATTATTGGTGACTTGAAGCAAAAGCTACGGACTAAACGGGGACTGGCTAAGGGCGAGGTGACGATGGGTGTTGGAAGTGTTTCCAAAGTTGATGAGATCACCATCTCACGCTCCATCTGCCTTCGGGATTAGTATTGAACCTAAATAAATGTTATCAGGTGTCTACGTTGAGCATGAATATGATTAGATCATGTTCATTGCAATACGTTTATTCATTTAAGTTAGAGAATAATGGTTATTCTGTTTACATGAATAATACCTTTCATGGTCATGCACCCTATGTGAATGGTTCATTGAATCTTGGTCGTGGTAATACACATGTTCACGCCAAAAGATGTAGAGTTAATAATGATAGTACCACTTTCTTGTGGCGCTACCGCTTAGGTCATATTGGCGTAAGATGCATGAAGAAACTCCATGTCGATGGATGTTTGGAGTCACTTGATTTTGAATCGCATGACACATGCGAGCCATGCCTCAAGGGCAGGATGACTAAGACCCCGTTTTCAGGTACAATGAAACAGGCAAGTGACTTGTTGGAAATCATGCATACTGATGCGTGTGATCCAATGAGAATTGAAGCGTGCGGTGGATATCGCTATTTTCTCATCTTGACTGACGATTTGGGTAGATATAGGTATATCTACTTAATGAAGCACAAGTCTGAAACGTTTGAAAAGTTCAAGCGATTTCAGAGTGAAGTTAAGAATCATCATAACAATAAGATCATGTTCCTACGATCTGATCAAAAGGGGATTTTCTGAGTTATAAGTTTGGCAATCACTTAAGACATTGTGGAATTGTTTCACAGTTGAAGCCACCTGGAACACCACAAGGTAATGGTGTGTCCGGACGTCGTAATCGAACCCTATGAGATATGGTGCGATCTATGATGTCTCTTACCAATCTACCGTTTTCATTTTGAGGTTATGCATTAGAGACAGCTGCATTCACTTTAGATAGGACACCATCTAAGTCCATTGAGATGACGTCATATGAACATTGGTTTGGCAAGAAACCAAAGTTGTCATTTCTTAATGTTTGGGGGTTGCGATGCTTAAGGCTTCAGCCAGAGAAGCTCGAACCCAAAGCGGACAAACACATCTTCATAGGATACCCAAAGGTGACAGTAGGGTATACCTTCTATCTCAGATCCAAGGGCAAATTGTTTGTCTCTAAGAACGGGTCCTTTCTCGAGAAGGAGTTTCTCTCGAAAGAATTGAGTGGGAGGAAGTAGAACTTGATGAGGTTGTCGAACCTTTACTTCAACCAGAGAGTGATGCAACACAGAAAGATGTTTTCTGTGGTGCCCACGTCTATTGAATAGGAGGTTAATGATAGTGATCATGAAGCTTCGGATCAAGTTGCTATCGAACCTCGTAGGTCGACAAGGATATGTACTACTCCTAAGTGGTATGGTAATCCTATCTTAGATATCATGTTGTTAGACAACAATGAACCTACGAGCTATGGAGAAGCGATGGTGGGCCCGTATTCCGACAAATGGTTAGAAGCCATGAAATCCGAGATAGGATCCATATATCAGAACAAAGTATGGACTTTGGTGGAGTGGCCCGATGATCGGCAAGCCATTGAGATAAATGGATCTTTAAGAAGAAGACGGACGTGGGCAGTAATGTTACCGTCTATGAAGCTCGACTTGTGGGAAAGAGTCTTTTCACAAGTTCAAGGAGTTGACTACGATGAGAATTTCTCACCCGTAGCGATGCTTAAGTCCGTCGGAATCACGTTAGCACTAGCTGTATTTTTCGATTATGAAATCTTACAAATGGATGTCAAAACAAGTTTTCTTACCAAGTTTTCATAAGAAAAGTTGTATGTGATACAATAAAAGGTTTTGTCAATCCTAAGGATGCTAAAAGGTATGCTGGCTCTGAAGGAAATATGCCCTAGAGGCAATAATAAAGTTATTATTTATTTCCTTATTTCATGATAAATGTTTATTATTCATGCTAGAATTGTATTAACCGGAAACATAATACATGTGTGAATACATAGACAAACAGAGTGTCACTAGTATGCCTCTACTTGACTAGCTCGTTAATCAAAGATGGTTATGTTTCCTAACCATGGACAAAGAGTTGTTATTTGATTAACAGGATCACATCATTAGATGAATGATCTGATTGACATGACCCATTCCATTAGCTTAGCACCCGATCGTTTAGTATGTTGCTATTGCTTTCTTCATGACTTATACATGTTCCTATAACTATGAGATTATGCAACTCCCGTTTGCCGGAGGAACACTTTGTGTGCTACCAAACGTCACAACGTAACTGGGTGATTATAAAGGAGCTCTACAGGTGTCTCCAAAGTTACATGTTGGGTTGGCGTATGTCGAGATTAGGATTTGTCACTCCGATTGTCGGAGAGGTATCTCTGGGCCCTCTCGGTAATGCACATCACATAAGCCTTGCAAGCATTACAACTAATATGTTAGTTGTGAGATGATGTACTACGGAACGAGTAAAGAGACTTGCCGGTAACGAGATTGAACTAGGTATTGGATATCGACGATCGAATCTCGGGCAAGTAACATACCGATGACAAAGAGAACAACGTATGTTGTTATGAGGTCTGACCGATAAAGATCTTCGTAGAATATGTAGGAGCCAATATGGGCATCCAGGTCCCGCTATTGGTTATTGACCGGAGACGTGTCTCGGTCATGTCTACATTGTTCTCGAACTGTAGGGTCCGCACGCTTAAAGTTACGATGACATTTGTTATGAGTTTTATGCATGTTGATGTACCGAAGTTTGTTCGGAGTCCCGGATGTGATCACGGACATGACGAGGAGTCTCAAAATGGTCGAGACATAAAGATTGATATATTGGATGACTATATTCGGACACCGGAAGCGTTCCGGGGAAGTTTCGGATAAAACCGGAGCACCGGGGGGTTACCGGAACCCCCCGGGGGGTTAATGGGCCTTATGGGCCTAATGTGGAGAAGAGGAAGGGGCTGCCAGGGCAGGCCGCGCGCCCCCTCTCCCCCTAGTCCGAATTGGACAAGGAGGGAGGGGCGGCGCCCCCCTTTCCTTCTCTCCCTCCACCTCTCCTAGTTGGACAAGGAACGGGGAGAGGAGTCCTACTCCCGGTAGGAGTAGGACTCCTCCTGCGCCCTCCTCTAGCCGGCCGCACCCCCTTCCTTGGATCCTTTATATACGGAGGCAGAGGGGCACCCTAGAACACACAAGTTGATCCTCGTGATCGTTCCTTAGCCGTGTGCGGTGCCCCCTGCCACCATATTCCACCTCGGTCATATCGTTGTAGTGCTTAGGCGAAGCCCTGCGTCGGTAGAACATCATCATCGTCACCACGCCGTCGTGCTGACGGAACTCATCCCCGAAGCTTTGCTGGATCGGAGCCCGGGGAGCGTCATCGAGCTGTACGTGTGCTAAGAACTCGGAGGTGCCGTAGTAACGGTGCTTGGATCGGTCGGATTGGGAAGACGTACGACTACTTCCTCTACGTTGTGTCAACGCTTCCGTTGCGATCTACAAGGGTACGTAGATCATACTCTCCTCTCTCGTTGCTATGCATCATCATGATCTTGCGTGTGCATAGGAATTTTTTTGAAATTACTACGTTACCCTTCAGGCTCCAGCAATCCTTCTATGGACTAGAGCAAGCATCTCGGAATCGGAATATATGTTTTGATGGAGTGATGAAAGCTTTTAGGTTTTATACTATGTTTGCTAGAAACTTGTATTTACAAGAAAGTGAGTGGGAGCACTACAACATTTCTGATAAGTATATGTGGATGACATATTGTAGATCCGAAATAATGTAGAATTTCTGGAAAGCATAAACGGTTGTTTGAAGAGTGTTTTCAAAGGAAGACCTGGATAAAGCTGCTTACATATTGGGCATCAAGATCTATAGAGATAGATCAAGACGCCTGATGATACTTTCAAAGAACGCACACCTTGACATGTTTTTGAAGGAGTTCAAAATAGATCAGTCAAAGAAGGGGTTCTTACCTGAGTTGTAAGGTGTGAAGTTGAGTAAGACTCAAAGATTGACCATGGCAGAAGAAAGAGGAAGGACGAAGGTCGTCCCCTATGCTCTTGTCATAGGCCCTATATGGTATGCCATGCTGAGTACCGCACCTGATGTGTGCCTTGCCATATGTCTGGCAAGAGGGTACAAAGGTGATCTAGGACTGGATCACAGATAGCGGTCAAAATTATCCTTAGAGGAATAAGGAAATGTTTCTCGGTTATGGAGGTGATAAAGAGTTCGACGTAAAGAGTTACGTCGATGCAAGCTTAACACCTATCCGGATAGCTCTGAGTAGAGATACCGGATACGTATAATGGAGCAACAATTTGGAATAGCTCCAAGTGGAACGTGGTAGCAGCATCTACGATATGACATAAAGTTTTGCGAAATACATAGGGATCTGAATATGGCAAGACCCGTTGACTACAACCTCTCTCACAAGCATAACATGATCAAACCCAGAACTCATTGAGTGTTAATCACATAGTGATGTGAACTAGATTATTGAGTCTAGTAAACTCTTTGGATGTTGGTCACATGGCGATGTGACCTGTGAGTGTTAATCACATGGCGATGTGAACAAGATTATTGACTCTAGTGCAAGTGGGAGACTGTTGGAGATATGCCCTAGAGGCAATAATAAATTAGTTATGATTATATTATATTTCATTGTTCATGATAACCTTTTATTATCCATGCTAGAATTGTATTGATAGGAAACTCAGATACATGTGTGGATACATAGACAATACCATGTCCCTAGTAAGCCTCTAGTTGACTAGCTCGTTGATCAATAAGATGGTTACGTTTCCTGACCATGGACATTGGATGTAGTTGATAACAGGATCACATCATTAGGAGAATGATGTGATGGACAAGACCCAATCCTAAGCCTAGCACAAGATCGTGTAGTTCGTATGCTAAAGCTTTTCTAATGTCAAGTATCATTTCCTTAGACCATGAGATTGTGCAACTCCCGGATACCGTAGGAGTGCTTTGGGTGTGCCAAATGTCACAACGTAATTGGGTGGCTATAAAGGTACACTACAGGTATCTCCGAAAGTGTCTGTTGGGTTGGCACGAATCGAGACTAGGATTTGTCACTCCGTGTAAACGGAAAGGTATCTCTGGGCCCACTCGGTAGGACATCATCATAATGTGCACAATGTGACCAAGGAGTTGATCACGGGATGATGTGTTACGGAACGAGTAAAGAGACTTGCCGGTAACGAGATTGAACAAGGTATCGGGATACCGACGATCAAATCTCGGGCAAGTACTATACCGCTAGACAAAGGGAATTGTATACGGGATTGATTAAATCCTTGACATCGTGGTTCATCCGATGAGATCATCATGGAGCATGTGGGAGCCAACATGGGTATCCAGATCCCGCTGTTGGTTATTGACCGGAGAGATGTCTCGGCCATGTCTGCATGACTCCCGAACCCGTAGGGTCTATACAATTAAGGTTCGATGACGCTAGGGTTATAGGGAAAGTGTGTACGCGGTTACCGAATGTTGTTCGGAGTCCCGGATGAGATCCCAGACGTCACGAGGAGTTCCGGAATGGTCCGGAGGTAAAGATTAATATATATGAAGTATGGTTTTGGCCACCGGAAGTGTTCCAGGCATCACCGGTAGTGTACCGGAACCACCGGAGGGGTCCGGGGGTCCACCGGGAGGGGCCACCAGCCCCGGAGGCCTACATGGGCCAATAGTGGGAAGGGGCCAGCCCCTAGGTGGGCTGGGGCGCCTCCCACCAAGGCCCAAGGCGCCTACTAGAGGGGAGGGGGGCAAACCCTAGGGCAGATGGGCCTTAAGGCCCACCCTTGGTGCGCCTCCTCTCTCTCCCCCTTGGCCGCAACCCTAGATGGGTTTTGGGGCTGCTGCCACCCCTAGGGAGGGAACCCTAGATGGGGGCGCAACCCCTCCCCTTCCCCTATATATACTTGACGTATTTGAGGCTGCAACATACACGAGATCATCTTCCTCTTGGCGCAGCCCTACCTCTCTCCCTCATCGCCTCTCGTAGTGCTTGGCGAAGCCCTGCTGGAGTTCCGCGCTCCTCCACCACCACCACGCCGTCGTGCTGCTGCTGGACGGAGTCTTCCCCAACCTCTCCTTCTCCCCTTGCTGGATCAAGGCGTGGGAGACGTCACCGGGCTGCACGTGTGTTGAACACGGAGGCGCCGTTGTTCGGCGCTTAGATCGGAATCAACCGTGATCTGAATCGCTGCGAGTACGACTCCTTCATCCGCGTTCTTACAACACTTCCGCTTAGCGATCTACAAGGGTATGTAGATGCACTCTCCTTCTCCTCGTTGCTAGATTACTCCATAGATTGATCTTGGTGATGCGTAGAAAATTTTAAATTTCTGCTACGATTCCCAACAGATAAGTTATGGAATAGCCATCAATAATCATGTCGATGATCTGGTAGATCCCAGTATGTCAACATCAAGATATGCATGGACATGAACTGGTCATGTTCCTTTATTATTCAGTAACCATATACAAGGCATCAAAGTGGACGGAAAGAACTACTACGTACAAAAACCATATAACCATGTACACAAAAAAATAGCTGAAGCACCAATCTAATTAGGCAGAGGATCAACACTAGTAATCAATGTCTATTCTGCTCAAAAGGACGAAACATGCTGATATCTCTGCTGTTCACCTCCTGACGCGGCCTCGCATTCTTCTCCATGTCCTGCATGTAGGGTTAAAGGAAAATCAGTCCAAAAAAAATTCTGGAAAGTGCTGAAGGACAAGAGTTGAATTTTTCGATAAAGGGTGATTTTATTTGAGCCAAAATGAAGCATCAAGAGAATAGAAACATAATGAGCACACCTGACCTCTGCATAGATAGAATGCACACAGCCAACACTAACACACGCACACTAAATACATACCATCAAATAGTAAAGTTATATAAGATCAAAGCTATGCATAGGACAAGAGTTGAGTGCACCAGGAGAATAGCAAGACATTATTTTCTTGAAAACGATTAGAGAAACGGAAGTGGAAAAAGAAAACTTACGTCGTGAACGGCCTCCCGGAGAAGCTCCAGCTGGTGCCTCGACACACTGCGGACCTGCAAATTCAACCAGATAGGGAAAACTATAAAGTTTCAGTAACATAATATATATATATATATAAATATATAAATATATATATATATATATATATATATATATATATATATATCAATTTCATTATTATTCACCCAACCACTCAATGCATGACGTATAATAGGACTTGTGCACACATCTAAATTCCCATCAATCAAAAGTGATGGAAAGACGAAACCGGTGGGAAGATTCCTTGTGCATAACAAATCAAAGGATATTTACATAGATCGAACTGGCAGCTCCCTGCCAACTGCTAAGTTCCACAAAATTCTTTTATTTGACAGTTGCAAGTTGTGTGTCATGTGATGGTCTAGAAATGCAATATTTTACTGATAGTTGTTATTTGGTACTCCCTCCGTTACGTTAAAAACGTTTTATATTATGGGACAGAGGAAGTAGTGTGTTTGATGCAAGGTGATGTGTGACGGTGAATGTATTAAACGGAACGTACCCTCTTGATGATGGTCCAGATGACCCCTTCTGTGCAGGGTGGGGTGGTGAGGGAGCCCAGATAGCGGTAGTACACGCTGGCCTTGCCTCTAGCGTCCCTGGGATCCATCATGCCCATCTTCTCCTCCCTGTCCTTGCGATCCGCTATCATCTCCAGATAAGGCTCCATCTGCGTTCGTACAACATAAGGGTTAGCCCCATGCATGGCGTGCAAATTATAGCTTGCATCATGCAATTAGTTGCATCATGCAGCTTTGCATGTTGCCGTTAATTAAGGCATAAGTCCCATGTTGCCGTTAATTAAGCATTACACCATACCATGTTGCCATGTTGGCTTTAGTTAATCATCAAGCTTAACTAAGCCTGCTTCGTTGGTTGGTTAACTAAAGACAGGATGCAAGAAAGAAAAGAGAGGCACCTTGTGCAGGAAGGCGTCGTGGGCGCCGACCTCATAGAAAACACCGATGACGGCAGCCTTGCCCTGGGCGCTCTCGTGGAACATGTGGAGCTCCATGTCGTATCTGCGGCCATTGACGCTGTGCTCGGTGGGGGAGTGCCAGTGCAGCTGCCGGAGGAAGTAGGGTGTGCCGGCGATGGAGACGCTCCCGGCGTCGCCCTCGAACTTGAGCATGATGTCGTGGCCGCGGTTGATGATGGTGGCGTTTGCTGGGACGTAGGAGTGGTTGAGGTAGCCGAGGCCGCGCACGAGGGAGACGCGTGGGCTGGCGAGGTCGATGGGCGACTGCATGTTGCCCTTTCCGCACGTAGACCACTCCTCCTTGATGTCGCCCCAGTGCGCCGGCCCGTTCTCTGCGTCCAGCAAGTAGCTGAACTCCTCCTCCTCGTCGGTCTCCTCCTGGGCTCTGGCTGCCGGGAGGAGGACGGAGGCCGAGAAGAGGAGCAGAAGCACGGCGAGGTGAAGACCCCGTGATGGACGCATGTTGTCTCTCTCCTGGTCTTGGTGTGCCCGGCGTGCGTTGGTGCTGGGTCGGGTGTCGGCCGGCTCCTCTTCTCGTGGAGCTGGTGATCGAGTTCCTCTTGTGTGTGTTGAACCGGGGACAGAGCTGGTGGGGTATAAATTACAGTGGAGAACCAGAGAGAATGTCATTGGTCATGGCCGTCTGACACGACCGCGTGAGTTAGGTTGGAACGTTTCAAGCCTTCGTGTCAACTTGCGACGGCTTATAGTACTGACGCACACAACACAACGAAAGTAAACTTCGCCGGCGTCGTCCCATTCCGTTACACGAGAAGGGATCATGTATGGTCCGGCCGGTCCGTGTGGGATAGATAGGGATCGCTCGCTCTCAAAAAGTCGGGGTTTGGTGGGAAGCGGCACGGCCGCCGGTCATTTTCTCCCTTCGTTTCAATGCAAACAAAACAAAACTGGACGGACAATTTGCCAAATTGGAACGCTATTTTGTTGGATCCATGCCATTTTCCATCATCGATCGCGTAACATCTTTGAGAACCGATCCTCCTACGTACAGTGAGTGTTTTTTGTTCAGACCCATACATATTGACAGATTCTAGAAGCACAGGCAAAATTCTGGAAACTTTTCAAACCCCCCGTTATCCACGAGGTTTCTCGTTCAGACGTGCACACACGTCAAATAGAATCCAGCAATTTCATGGAAACACAAGCTTTCATTTTCGGAGAACAATTAGTTGCTCCACTGTAGCTGTCGCCTGCAGAAGATTTATAGGGTAAACTGGCTTTAATATGGCGTAGTTGGTGAGTGAGGCATTTTGGCTCTCGGTCTCCATGGGGGGCATTTAAAAAATATATCAAAATTCATACTTTTCATTTTTCAAAAAATCTGAAAAAATGTGTACAAGTAAATAAGAATGTTATGTGCATGTGTGTGAAATTTCAGGATGAAATACCTTAAAATACGATCTGTATAAAATAGACAAATTCATGTCCTGGGAGGATGAGTAGTTTCATGTGTTAAAAAGTCCCAGATTTGTCTATTTTGCACAGCCCTCGTTTTAATGTATTTCGTCCTGAAAATTTACACACTTGTACATTATGCCTCCACACATATCTATATTTTTTAAAGAATTTTTTAAAAATGTAAAAATTTCAATTTTGGTTATGGACAGGGATGCGTGGAAACTAGCTATCCATATGCCAGAGCTATGAGTCGGTCGCGAGATATTATGGGTTTCACCTCTAGCCTACCCCAACTTATTTGGGACTAAAGACTTTGTTGTTGTTGTCGTTGTTGTTGTTGTTGTTGTTGTTGTCTGTAAAAATATAAATTTTAATGAATTCAGAAATTTTCAAAAACTGGCCTCATTGGACCTCGGCCTTCAAAAGGGATTTTCGGTTGTTGGTGAGCAAGTGTGATGATGTACGCATATGGAAATGTTGTGAATGCCGCAACTGAGGCGCATGCATGCATGCTTCCAAATGGTTTCGTGACCCTTTTTAAATGCAGTATATTACACCCTCATTTATAATCATGCATTAATTATACATGCGTCATGCATGATCACGGAAGATGACTCACGTCAATATCACAACACAACTCTACGACACAAATTTAAACATATAACTTTATATTACAAGGCAGGGCGACAAGGGAACATAATACATCAGTCATCAAAGTAAATAATATCTAAGTACAAACATCGTTAGACAAGTTTTGCCTTAAGAAGGCTGAGCAAAAGAACGACCATCGGACTACTCTTGCTCACTGGTCTCCACATAGTAACCATCATCGGGGTAACCTGCATCCGCGGTGCTACTAGCTATTGTAGCAACCGGGTCGAATGAAAAAGGAAGAAAAGCAACCGTGAGTACTCATCCAAAATACTTCCAAGACTTACATCAGATCTACATTAAATATGCATCGGTATCAAAGGAATGGGGTAGTATCTATGGACTAAACTATAGAAATGCCAGAATAAGGGAGAGAAACTCATCCTATCGAAGACTACATCTTCTGGTAGCCATCATCTCGCAGCAGTGGAAGAGAGGAGTTTAAATGGTATCTTTGTATATCAACATATAGCAATAATCCAGCCCAGAGATCCTCTCCTCATCGTCTCCTTGAGAGAAAGCGATCACCGAGGCCATCTGTCTTTTATCTGGGTGTGTTTTAACAAGTATCCGGTTTTCGTTTTAAGAGGTCGGGTTACAACTCCAAGTCATCCTGTTATCATGGACGCGGCTATTCGAATAGATTACTTCCTTGCAAGGATGCACTACATTACCCGATACGCTCGATTACCTCTGTCAGGACACACTTTTCTGGGTAATGTCCGGCCTTGGATAATCGACATGCCGTAGTCCTACCAAGGCCGGGCGGACAAAATCCAGGGCCCTGTGCCAAACTAAAAAATGGGGCCCTATCTGACTAAAAAATAACTTAACAAGCAATTATAATGTATATATTAATATATATCAAGCAGAAATTTTTTCATAATATATATAATATAATGTCTTACATAACAATTGAAAAACATCATTCTTTTAGTATTCTTTGATATGAAATCTTCAATGATATCCTCGTAATCAATCTTCTCCAACACTTCACTCTATCACAATACTCTCCATTTGATAGGATTCTAGTATAGAATACTGAAGTAAACCTTTTATGATATCTATCTTTGGGACCTTTAACTGACTTGTCTGTTTTTGGACCCTTCTATGCTAAGATATCAATATCTTTAGAATTAAGAGAATCCCGGTTTCTTGGATCAAATATATCAGACCGAAAAGAATCATCAACATCCTCATGAGGTGAACTATTCAAGTTAACATCAATATTATCTTCGCCTACATCCATATTAACTGTCTCTGTATGACTATCTCTAGAATCATTGTAAGGAACAATTGCAAGTGCAAGGGTAGAAGGATCCATAGACTGATTACCAGATGACACTTGCGGTGCCTTTTTTTTAACAATAACAAATCTGTCCATACCACCTTTATAAGATTTAGTAATTAAATTTTCTTCTTCTGCTTTTTTCTTGCGCTTATAGGCACCCGACTGATGTTTCCCCATGATGACTCAAATCTGTATTATTGAAACACAAGATAAAGAAGATGAATAAAATAAAATTGAATTTATACGTAGCATATATCAATTGGACATCATGTGTCAATGCTTGGGAATTAGACGAACCGTCTAACTCACCTAATTTTCGGTCATGTGATCTTTAACCGGGAAGGTAAGAACCAATCTCTAATGAAGTAACGATCCTTGTCAATAAATCATTAGAAAATTAAGAATTAGGATTTAGGAGTAGGAACCGAAGTTAACCAAAAAGAATGACTCGCTTAGCACCTGAAGGCTAGCGTAGTAGCGTCAGTGACCGATCAATTTGATGAGATGACGTCAACGAGTCTGAAATTTAAGAAAGGAGTCAAGGAAGTCATTGGCGGCACCGCAGAAGTGGCCTGTCGCTTAAGTCGGCCTGAATCCGAAATTGGATCGGTCTAAGGAGTAAGGACCAGGGACCGAGCGAGAGCTACCGAGGGAGGAGACGGGAGGAGGTGTCGACGTGACGACGTCAAGGGCTCCAAGCGTCCAGCCGTCGAGGGCTCCAGTGATCCGATTCTGCAGGCTGTAGCGATCTAATGTTTTTTTATGGCAGCGATCTAGTATTTTTTAGATAACGTAGCTAATTAGCGATGCCCTCGTCGCCTTTTTTTCCTCTGAGTGCTGCCTCGTCGCCTGATCTCCTCGTAGCGATCTGGAGGAGTCCCAACGCTCCGTCCGCTCGATGGCCTCGCTCTCGCTCAATGGGCCTAGTCGCTCGCCGCTCGGCCCAGTTATGTTTACTGTTACTATAACTATATAAAAAATTTGAGGCCCCTTAGAATTTTGGACCCTGTGCGGGCCGCACCTTTGGCACCACTGTGGGCCCGGCCCTGAGTCCTACGTAGGCTCTCCAGAGAGTTCAACACGCCCGTCTAAATCCTGAGCGCGAAGGGGGTCATGGGCCAATCACCCTAAGCACTCCTGCACGTTGCGTGGACGGCCGGGACTAAGCCCACCTCTGTATACTCAGCCAGGCATGCCGCTCACCCGGGCGCATGCCGCTCAACTGTGACTTCTATATAGCTTTCGGGAGAAATCGTACGACACCGAGAACCCCATAAACCATTATCTTGCACGGCGATTAGTGCGTATATGGCAATGGTAGTCTCAAATCAAATACACCAAACCCGTTAAGCATGTTATTAAGAAATAACCGCGGACGACGACCAGGGTCCATGCCCCCCTTTCTGCTGTGTCAAGGTCTGGTACTGACGCATAAAGCACAAGAAAAGTAAACTTGGCCGGCGTCGTCCCATTCCGTTGCACAAAATGGCAAAGGCATGGCCGGTCATTTTCTCTGTTCGTCTGTATGCAAAACTGGACGGACAATTTGCCAAATTGGAACGCTGTTCTGTTTCGTAGCACAAACAAAATGAGTGGAAACGTCTCAAACCCCTTCCTGTTACCCGCGCGTCCAACCGATCCAGCAGTTCCACAAAAAATAGAAGATTTCATTTTCGACGAGCAACTAGTTGCTCACTGTAGCTGCGGCCTGCAGAGAAGAAGATTTCTAGCGGGCAAAAAAGGATTTGATATGTCGTGTTTGGGTCAGCGAGTGTACTGATGTACGCATATGGAAATGTTGTGAATGCCAACATGCACCACGTGGGTCGCATGCATGCATGCATGGTTCGCAGTCACCCTCCTTTACACCATCGGTCCTATCAAGTCGGCAACCACACTCAAGTAGTACGAGTTAGTAACAAGATATAATACTAGGACGGCATAGTTAACAAGAGCCACTAGATACCTGCTCGAACGGCAATAGTTAGGCCGGGATCGAGTAGTGTATGTTAGATGTAGTGTTAGCAGGTTTTCCTCCATAGTAAGAGCTTCCACAGCAAACACTGGCAGTGGAAAGGGGTTCGCCTGGTTGGAAAAAGAAAGGTTGTATTCGGCTTTTCTTTTAACCTGACATGAACGGCTGTCCTCGTTGACCGCGAAAAATGAAAAAAAAAAAGATGTAAAAGTGGCACACGTAGGTCCGAAGGTATAAAAGGGAGTTCAAGATTAGTGGAACAAAGACTGGCATAATCATTCGCGAGTTTGTTGTGAGAATAACGAAGTTTAAGGTGACTACATATTTCTCATGCATGTTGTTTTTTTAGAGAAAAGGCCAGAGCCCTACTTTATAAATAAAGCCACATGGCAGCGTCACGAGACCAAACAGGAAAGAGACCAGTTAACGAGGAGAACGCATACACTGCACGGAACGAAAAGTATATAAGAGTAGCCAAGCAAGGATGGATACAGGCAACTGCCATACACGGCGCGCAGGCCGGAAAGGAGTGAGACCTAAACTCCGCAAACAGCACCACCAGGATTAGACGACAGGATCCCGTCCGGAGATGTGAGATGCCGAAGCCCGGATTTTGTCGATGAGCAGGTCCAGGGCATCCCGATCAACCTCGTTAGTCAATGATCTCCACTGCTGCAATAATATACATGATTTAAAAAGAACGTCAGCAGGCTTAGATGGGAAGATATGCTCAATAGTAAATTTGTTCCTAATGGTCCACAGAGCCCAACATAAGGCACCCAGGCCAACCCAAAACACCCTCTTGGTGACCCCAACCAAAGCTTTGGCTAGGGTTCGAATATCGGAGAAAGAGGAGGGGTTCCAAGAGACCTGAAGCCAAGATCTGACACAGCACCAAACCAGCTTGGCCAGCACGCAATTGAAAAAGATGTGATCAGAGTTCTCCAAGGCCCCACATAGATGACAGAAATCCGAGCCAAGCCCATTGCGCTTTTTAATCTGGTCAGCAGCCGGCAGGCGACCACGAAAGGCTTGCCAAAGGAAAATTTTAATCTTAGGAGGAACTTTGGACTTCCAAACACAAGAGAATCTGGTCGAAGGAGTACCACCAATAAGTCTAGAATAAAGCGACTTGACCGTAAATCTACCTGAGGCCGAATGAGGCCAGACTACAGAATCGGCCGACTCCGAGAGCACGGGGAAGAGGGCAGAGAGACTTTGCCAATCTTCCAACTCTTCAGGAGACAGGGCCCGACGAAAGGCCAGATCGCAGTTATTAGCCGCCACCTCCGCGATGGAGATACCCGGATTAGGACAGTAAGAGAACAAAACCGGAAAACTCTCAGCGAGGGGGGCATCCCCCGACCACCAGTCCAACCAAAAGCGGACTGCCATCCCATTACCAACATTAAATTTAACATGTTCCAGGAAAATAGGTCTGACTTTGACAAGGGATTTCCACAATTGAGAGCCGCGCCTCGCGGTGGCAAACAGCGGGTTGGAATGTGGGAAGTATTTAGCCTTAAAAATCGAGAACCAAAGCGAGTCTGCCCCACTAGTTAAAATTTTCCACCACCACTTGATAAGCAAACAAATGTTCATCACCCGAGTATTAATAGTACCTAACCCCCATGGTTTTTAGGCTTACACATATGCTGCCACTTGACCAGCCTATATTTCCGTTTGTTATCCGCGGAATTCCAGTAGAAGGCTCCCCTATGTTTGTCGAAGCCAGCATGCACGCCATCCGTAAGAAGATAGAAGACCATAAGAAACATGGGGAGAGAGGATAAGCAGGAGTTAATTAGAGCAACTTTGCCAGCATTGGTATTATATCTGCCTCTCCAAGGGAGCATCCTGTTCCCCACTTTAGCGACCGCCGGAGCAAAATCTTTAGCATGGAGAACGCCAGGAGAGATAGGAAGGCCTAGATATTTAAAGGGAAAGGAACCCAAAGAACAGTTCAGAAGCTTGGCAACCCGCAAGGCTTCCGCCTCATCCACACCCGTCACCAGGACCTCACTTTTAGTGAAATTAATCTTAAGACCCGAAACAGCTTCGAAACACAACAGGATGAATTTAAGATTGGCAATGCAGGTGTCATCCAGCTCCACCAAGATAATTGTATCATCCGCATATTGCAAGTGGGAAACACCCTCCGGAAGTAAATGAGAGACCACAGGAGCAATGTGCCCACAACGGGCCGCCCTGGAAAGCATGCACGAGAAGGCGTCAGCCACAAAATTAAAATGAACAGGGGAAGCAGGATCCCCTTGGCGAAGGCCCCTACCATTGGCAAAGAAATGCTAACAAAACCATTAACCGAAACGGCAGTATGGCCACCCGAGACCAACTGCATGATACGATGAACATAAGCACCATCGAAACCTTTAGCAAGAAGGACCTGCTTGAGGAAGGGCCAGCTAATGGAGTCATAGGCTTTCTCAAAGTCTAGCTTAAGGATAACCGCTTTAGCTCTCCGAGCGTGAAGATCGTGAACAACCTCATGAAGGGATAGGATACCATCAAGGATGAAACGCCCTTTGATGAAAGCAGATTGATAAGGACTAATAACTCTATGAGCAACCTGTTGGAAATATGCCCTAGAGGCAATAATAAAAGCATTATTATTATATTTCCTTGTTCATGATAATTGTCTTTATTCATGCTATAATTGTGTTATCCGGAAATCGTAATACATGTGTGAATAATAGACACCAACATGTCCCTAGTAAGCCTCTAGTTGACTAGCTCGTTGATCAATAGATAGTCATGGTTTCCTGACTATGGACATTGGATGTCATTGATAACGAGATCACATCATTAGGAGAATGATGTGATGGACAAGACCCAATCCTAAACATAGCACAAGATCGTATAGTTCGTTTGCTAGAGTTTTTCTAATGTCAAGTATCTTTTC
This sequence comes from Triticum dicoccoides, assembly GCF_002162155.2. Classification (NCBI taxonomy): domain Eukaryota; kingdom Viridiplantae; phylum Streptophyta; class Magnoliopsida; order Poales; family Poaceae; genus Triticum; species Triticum dicoccoides. Next base: position 55,180,810 of record NC_041392.1, on the reverse strand, counting down.
CTTAGACCATGAGATCGTGTAACTCCCGGATACCGTAGGAGTGCTTTGGGTGTACCAAACGTCAACGTAACTGGGTGACTATAAAGGTATGCTACGGGTATCTCTGAAAGTGTCTGTTGGGTTGACACGGATCAAGACTGGGATTTGTCACTCCGTATGACGGAGAGGTATCACTGGGCCCACTCGGTAATGCATCATCATTATGAGCTCAAAGTGACCAAGTGTCTGGTCACGGGATCATGCATTACGGTACGAGTAAAGTGACTTGCCGGTAACGAGATTGAACGAGGTATTGGGATACCGACGATCGAATCTCGGGCAAGTAACATACCGATCGACAAAGGGAATTGTATACGGGGTTGCTTGAATCCTCGACATCGTGGTTCATCCGATGAGATCATCGAGGAGCATGCGGGAGCCAACATGGGTATCAAGATCCCATTGTTGGTTATTGACCGAAGAGTCGTCTCGGTCATGTCTGCATGTCTCCCGAACCCGTAGGGTCTACACACTTAAGGTTCGGTGACGCTAGGGTTGTGAAGATATGTATATGCAGTAACCCGAATGTTGTTCGGTGTCCCGGATGAGATCCCGGACGTCACGAGGAGTTTCGGAATAGTCCGGAGGAAAAGAATTATATATAGGAAGTGTTGTTTCGGCCATCGGGACAAGTTTCGGGGTCACCGGTATTGTACCGGGACCACCGAAAGGGTCCCTGGGGTCCATCGGGTGGGGCCACCCATCCCGGAGGGCCCCATGGGCCAAAGTGGGGAGGGGAACCAGCCCATAGTGGGCTGGTGCGCCCCCCTAGGCCCACGCCATGCGCCTAGGGTTGAAACCCTAGTGGTGGGGGGGCGCCCCACCTTGCCTTGGGGGCCACTCCAGCCCTGGCCGCCGCCCCCCTAGGAGATCTCATCTCCTAGGGCCGGCGCCCCCCTAGGGGAGCCTATATATATGAGGGGGAGGGAGGGGGAAGCCGCACCCTTGAGCCTTTGGCGCCTCCCTCACCCCTGCTGCACCTCTCTCTCGCGTAGTATACGGCGAAGCCCTGCTACTGTGACGCCCTGCATCCACCACCACACCGTCGTGCTGCTGGATCTTCATCAACCTCTTCTTACCCCTTGATGAATCAAGAAGGAGGAGACGTCACGCTGACCGTACGTTTGTTGAACGCGGAGGTGCCGTCCGTTCGGCGCTAGGATCTCCGGTGATTTGGATCACGTTGTGTACGACTTCCTCATCCCCGTTCTTTGAACGCTTCCGTGCATGATCTACAAAGGTATGTAGATGAAATCCAATCACTCGTTGCTAGATGAACTCATAGATGGATCTTGGTGAAACCGTAGGAAAATTTTTGTTTTCTGCAACGTTCCCCAACACAACCGGTGACAAACGATTCGCAAAGCCTTTAGCCGGGAATTTGGCGAAGTTGTTAATCAAAGCAATAGGTCGGAATTGGGAAATAACATCAGCACCCTTAACCTTGGGGATCAGGGTTATCACTGCATAGTTCAGGCAGGAGATATCGACAGTACCAAGACAGAATCCCTGGATAACATTACAAACCAGCTGTTTCAACTGGGGCCAGAATTTCCGAAAGAAAGGAATAGAGAAGCCGTCTGGCCCAGAAGCAGCATTAGGATTGGCAGTGTTAACAACATCCCAAATTTCCTGATCAGAAAGAGGGATCATCAAAGAGGCATTCTCCTCGGGTGAGATTTTAAGACCTAAGTTCCAAAGGGAGGGAGAAATGGAGAAGCCCGATGGAGGTTTAGCCCCCAACAACGAAGAGAAGAAATCCACCACATGAGCCATAATAACAGACTGCTCCGAAGATCGCACACCATTAATGAGCAGGCTATTAATACCACATCATCTACGCCTGCCGTTCGCGATCGCAAAGAAATACGCCGCAGGGGAATCGCCTTTTAGAGTCCAGTTTAGAGTACCCCGTTGACGCCAATAAATCTCAGTCTGATGGTGTAACTGTATTAAAGCTGCCTCCAGATTATAAAGAACCGCCCAACCATCGTCAGAGAGCCCAATAGAATCAGCCGCGCGATCCAGCGACAAGATCTGGTCTTCGAGGAAAGATTTGGTGCGACGATCCTCCGCCACACGATTACGAGACCAACCTCTGAGGAATTTACGCAGGTTATAGGAACACGAATGCCAATCATCCAAAGGCCCAAAGGAGCGAGCATTGGATGATAGAGAAAGGGAGATCTTCGCCGCAACCATATCGACAAAGCCATCCACCGCCAACCAGGAGGCGTCAAATTGAAATCTAGCCGGAGGCCTGAGGCTAATGGAACCATCGTCAAGAATTAAGGGGGTATGATCGGAAACGATAATGCATTTGGCGTAAAGAGAGGCCCTAGGAACAAGGAATCCCACCTGGGACAAAGGAAGACTCTGTCAAGCACTGATCTAATAGGGATTGACCGATGATTGGACCAGGTACAACGAGCTCCCCCCGAGGCAGCTCACGAATAGCATTGGCACTAATGAAGTCGTTAAAGGCATTAGCCAGCGGCCAGGAGAAGTTATCATTACTTTTGTCATTAGGGCACCGCACAAGGTTAAAGTCTCCCCCAATAACCATCGGTAAATTACAAGCATCGATCTTCAACGAAAGTTCATTAAGAAATAAAGGCGACAAGGAATGGTCCGCAGGCCCATAGACGACGATAAACTCACAAAGAGTATTCTGAGCTTTCTGAGAGAGAACAACACTGGCCCAAAAGATCCCATGATCAAAAGCAAAAAAAAAACAAAAATATCTTTATTGGAGCCTATCAAGATCCCGCAAGAGTGCCCCGAAGCAGGTAAAAAGTTCCAATTAAATCTGTCCATGCCCACAATAGCAGAAAGTCATTAGGGGAGAAGGATTCCTTGAAGGTTTCTACCAGCCCCACAAAGTCAATAGAGTTAGAACGAACCAGATCTTTAAGTTGGTCACGGCGCCCCCTAGCACCGAACCCCCTAATATTCCAGAATAACGCCCTCATTTATAAGAAAGATTCTTGATTCGAAGGCTTGACCTGCAAGGGGCCACGCAGGGTTTAGCACGCTTATTAGTGCCCCTTTTAGACAAGTTGGATTGGGGCTGGCCACTACCAGCGCCTGCGTCCACGACCGGACCACTACTAGAAGCCCCTACCTGAGAGGCAACGGCCACTTTGGCTTTGGCAATGGCAGCCTGAGCCATCTCGTTAGCCCGAATAATAGCAAGAAGAGAACTAGGAGAACCAATAGACGAATCAACCACCACCCCCACATCCGACATAATATTTAAAAGATGATCATCCGAAAGAGAAGGTAGAACCAACCGAACCGGAGAAGCAACAACAGAGGGAACGGGAGATCTACCTAGGGGAGGGAGATCCTTCGCCGCAGCCCGCTTTTCAGCCCGCTCCAGGACAGAAACACCTTAATTCGCCACCCGCCTTCCTTTGCGAGCCGTGGACACAGGGGATCGAATCGCAGGCGACCGCGCAGCAGGAGAGCCAACATGGGGACCCGAACGGGACATAGATCCCAAATCTTGATCAAGACGCCGACAAACCCCCGTCATGGAGTGCTTCGAGCCCGACGAGTTCCGGCTCTTAGCCGAGAATTTGCGCACTGAGGATTTCTTCTTCCGAAGGGACTGGGATTCCACCACATCGCGAGCCGGGGAGGTCGGAACATCTTCAATTCCCGATCGAGTGGGGGAGAGCGGGCGGACAGGAAGATTGGAGCAAGCACCAGAAACGGGGGTAGCAAAGCAGGGCGGGAACTTCGACATATCAGCACCAGCAGCAGGGACATTGGGAGCAGCAGACGGGATCACCGAATCATCACGAGGAGCAACACCAGAGGGAGCTTGGGATTGAAACAACTCACGTTCAGAATCTGCCAAACCATCCCATTCAGATTGGGTGAAGCGGAGGTTAGACCCATGGCTCTGATTAGGGCCACCCAGAGATCTGTCCCCCTCCTTATCATGCTTGTCCGAAGGGTTAGAAGGGGGAGGAGGGGGGTGGAGTCTGAAAAGCAGCCGCCCCCTCCACCCGCGCCCGAAGCTTAATACCATTGGGAGAAGGGAAGATATCAATCAAGCCATGAACCCGTTCAGGATCCACACACGAAACCTTCATCCTAGCAGGGCCAACCTTGTTCAGAGAGTCTTCATCCACCTCGATGGGCATCCCAATCAGAACCCCGAAAGACATGAGAAAAGCAGACGAACGGAGACCAGCAGGCAAATCGTCAATCAAAACCCAGACTTGAGAGAGAGGACCAACTGCCGTACCACTGCAAGAAGCCGCTTTAACAGAAACCACCAATTGATTGTGGGGCAAGGTGAAGCTAGTGCATCAGGCAATCATCCGCAAACATTCTTTGGAGGGAAACACCACAGAGAACTCAAATTCAGATATCTGCACAACTTGCTAGTCCCATCCAGCCTCATCCCAAATGCGAAGCCCTTCCAGAAGAATTTGGGGCGAAATCTTTTGATCCTTGACCTTAACAATCACAACATTAGACAGAGCAGGTGCCACCTCCCGGACAGGCAGGTCACCGTCGAAGGCGAAAAAGGCGCAACCGGGGAGGCCCGAGCCGAACTGGATGACCGCGGGAGGTTTCTGCCTAGCCATGCAGTTGACCATGAGGTGACCATCAGAGCGACAGATCAGGCAAAAAGGAGGGTTGGTGCAGCGAGACTGGAAATGGCCAGACCTGTGACAAGCGAAGCAGGTGAGCGCCGAGTGGTTGTTATGGGAAGTAGAGGATGGGCGGGATTGCAGAAGCGACGGAGGAGGAGGAAGGATCCCATCCCCCATCCCCGAGAAAGGGGGCGCCCCAGAGGCCGGACCGGGCGGCCGACGCGCCGGCCCCGCGAAGGACCAAGGCGGCGGACGAGCACCAGCACCAACCCCAACCGAGCGAGGAGGAGGAGGAGGGCGCGACGGAGCAGATGGACCGCGGCCCACTCCCGGAGCAGGAAGGGAGGCAGAAGACGAAGAAACACCACCGCCAGAGGCCACCGCCGCCTCCCACGGGTCCAGCACCGGAGAGAGAGAATGGCCAGATCTAGAGCCCTGCGGGCCGGATCCGGGCACACCAACCCTCTCCGAGCGCTGCGACCACTCTGGACCCGAAGCCAGAGCCTCGCGGTCATGAGCCACCTGCTCGCGTGCCGCCTGTTCCGCCTCCAACTTGGAACGGAGCGAAGCCTCGTGAAGGAAATATGCCCTAGAGGCAATAATAAAGTTATTATTTATTTCCTTATTTCATGATAAATGTTTATTATTCATGCTAGAATTGTATTAACCGGAAACATAATACATGTGTGAATACATAGACAAACAGAGTGTCACTAGTATGCCTCTACTTGACTAGCTCGTTAATCAAAGATGGTTATGTTTCCTAACCATGAACAAAGAGTTGTTATTTGATTAACGAGATCACATAATTAGTTGAATGATCTGATTGACATGACCCATTCATTAGCTTAGCACCCGATCGTTTAGTATGTTGCTATTGCTTTCTTCATGACTTATACATGTTCCTATGACTATAAGATTATGCAACTCCCGTTTGCCGGAGGAACACTTTGGGTGCTACCAAACGTCACAACGTAACTGGGTGATTATAAAGGAGCATTACAGGTGTCTCCAAAGGTGCATGTTGGGTTGGCGTATTTCGAGATTAGGATTTGTCACTCCGATTGTCGGAGAGGTATCTCTGGGCCCTCTCGGTAATGCACATCACATAAGCCTTGCAAGCATTACAACTAATATGTTAGTTGTGAGATGATGTATTACGAAACGAGTAAAGAGACTTGCCGGTAACAAGATTGAACTAGGTATTGGATACCGACGATCGAATCTCTGGCAAGTAACATACCGATGACAAAGGGAACAACATATGTTGTTATGGGGTCTGACCGATAAAGATCTTCGTAGAATATGTAGGAGCCAATATGGGCATCCAGGTCCCGCTATTGGTTATTGACCGGAGACGTGTCTCAGTCATGTCTACATTGTTCTCGAACCGTAGGGTCCGCACGCTTAAAGTTACGATGACAGTTGTTATGAGTTTTATGCATTTTGATGTACCGAAGTTTGTTCGGAGTCCCGGATGTGATCACGGACATGACGAGGAGTCTCGAAATGGTCGAGACATAAAGATTGATATATTGGACGGCTATATTCGGACACCGAAAGTGTTCCGGGTGATTTCGGATAAAACCGGAGTGCCGGAGGGGTTACCGGAACCCCCCGGGGAAGTAATGGGCCTTATTGGGCCTAAGGGGAGAGAAAGGGCAGCAGCCCAGGAGGTGGCTCCCCCCGCATAGGGAGTCCGAATTGGACAAGGGAGGGGGGGCGCGGCCCCTCTTTCCCTCTCCCTCTCCCTGTCTTTCCTTCCCCCTTAAGTTTCCTAATTGGATTAGGAAAGGGGAGTCCTACTCCCACTAGGAGGAGGACTCCCCCTCCCCTTGGCGCGCCCCATAGGGCCGTCCGGCCTCCCCCTTGCTCCTTTATATATGGGGGCAGGGGGCACCCTAGGACACACAAGTTGATCCTCGTGATCGTTCCTTAGCCGTGTGCGGTGCCCCCTGCCACCATATTCCACCTCGGTCATATCGTTGTAGTGCTTAGGCGAAGCCCTGCATCGGTAGAACATCATCATCGTCACCACGCCGTCGTGCTGACGGAACTCATCCCCGAAGCTTTGCTGGATCGGAGCCCGGGGAGCGTCATCGAGTTGTACGTGTGCTAAGAACTCGGAGGTGCCGGAGTAACGGTGCTTGGATCGGTCGGATCGGGAAGAAGACGTACGACTACTTCCTCTACGTTGTGTCAACGCTTCCGTTGCGATCTACAAGGGTACGTAGATCATACTCTTCCCTCTCGTTGCTTTGCATCACCATGATCTTGCGTGTGCGTAGGAATTTTTTTGAAATTACTACGTTCCCCAACAGTGGCATCCGAGCCTAGGTTTTATGGTTTGATGTTATATGCACGAGTAGAACACAAGTGAGTTGTGGGCGATATAAGTCATACTGCCTACCATCATGTCATACTTTGGTTCGGCGCTATTGTTGGACGAGACGACCCGGGCGACATTACGTGTACGCTTACGCGAGACCGGTTCTCCCGACGTGCTTTGCACATAGGTGGCTTGCGGGTGACTGTCTCTCCAACTTTAGTTGAACCGAGTGTGGCTACGCCCGGTCCTTGCGAAGGTTAAAACGACATCAACTTGACAAACTATCGTTGTGGTTTTGATGCGTAGGTGAGTTTGGTTCTTACTTAAGCCCGTAGCAGCCACGTAAAACTTGCAACAACAAAGTAGAGGACGTCTAACTTGTTTTTGCAGGGCATGTTGTGATGTGATATGGCCAAGACATGATGCTAAATTTTATTGTATGAGATGATCATGTTTTGTAACCGAGTTATCGGCAACTGGCAGGGGCCATATGGTTGTCGCTTTATTGTATGCAATGCAATCGCGATGTAATGCTTTACTTTATTACTAAGCGGTAGTGATAGTCGTGGAAGCATAAGATTGGCGAGACGACAACGATGCTACGATGGAGATCAAGGTGTCGCACCGGTGACGATGGTGATCATGACGGTGCTTCGGAGATGGAGATCACAGGCACAAGATGATGATGGCCATATCATATCACTTATATTGATTGCATATGATGTTTATCTTTTATGCATCTTATCTTGCTTAGATTGACGGTAGCATTATAAGATGATCTCTCACTAAATTATCAAGAAGTGTTCTCCCTGAGTATGCACCGTTGCCAAAGTTCGTCGTGCCCAGACACCACGTGATGATCGGGTGTGATAAGCTCTACGTCCATCTACAACGAGTGCAAGCCAGTTTTGCACACGCAGAATACTCGGGTTATACTTGACGAGCCTAGCATATGCAGATATGGCCTCGGAACACGGAGACCGAAAGGTCGAGCGTGAATCATATAGTAGATATGATCAACATAATGATGTTCACCATTGAAGACTAATCCATTTCATGTGATGATCGGTTATGGTTTAGTTGATTTGGATCACGTGATCACTTAGAAGATTAGAGGGATGTCTATCTAAGTGGGAGTTCTTAAGTAATATGATTAATTAAACTTAAATTTATCATGAACTTAGTCCTTGATAGTATCTTGCTTGTTTATGTTGATTGTAGATAGATGGCTCGTGCTGTTGTTCCATTGAATTTTAATGCGTTCCTTGAGTTGAAAGATGATGATAGCAATTACACGGACTGGGTCCGTAACTTGAGGATTATCCTCATTGCTGCACAGAAGAATTATGTCCTGGAAGCACCGCTGGGTGCCAGGCCTGCTGCTGGAGCAACACCAGATGTTATGAACGTCTGGCAGAGCAAAGCTGATGACTACTCGATAGTTCAGTGTGCCATGCTTTACGGCTTAGAATCGGGACTTCAACGA